>NC_053026.1:498147119-498475583 GCF_003073215.2 Triticum urartu | reverse complement strand
GGAGAAGTCTTGCTATTAGTAGTCATGTGAATTTGGTATTCGTTTGATATTTTGATAAGATGTATGTTGTCTAGCCTCTAGTGGTGTTATGTGAACGTCGACTACATAACACTTCACCATAATTTGGGCCTAGAGGAAGGCATTGGGAAGTAATAAGTAGATGATGGGTTGCTAGAGTGACAGAAGCTTAAACCCTAGTTTATGCGTTGCTTCGTAAGGGGCTGATTTGGACCCATATGTTTCATGCTATGGTTAGGTTTACCTTAATACTTTTGTTGTAGTTGCGGATGCTTGCAATAGAGGTTAATCATAAGTGGGATGCTTGTTCAAGTAAGAACAACACCCAAGCACCGGTCCACCCACCTATCAGATTATCAAAGTATCGAACGTGAATCATATGAACGTGATGAAAACTAGCTTGGCGATATTCCCATGTGTCCTCGGGAGCGCTTTTCCTATTATAAGAGCTTGTTCCAGCTTGTCCTTTGCTACAAAAAGGATTGGACCACCTTGCTGCACTTTATTTACTTCTGTTACTTGTTGCTCGTTATAATTTATCTTATCTCAAAACTATCTGTTACCACTTATTTCAGTACTTGCAGAGAATACCTTGCTGAAAACCGCTTATCATTTCCTTCTGCTCCTCGTTGGGTTCGACACTCTTACTTATCGAAAGGACTATGATAGATCCCCTATACTTGTGGGTCACCAAGACTCTTTTCTGGCGCCGTTGCCGGGGAGTGTAGCGCCTTTGGTAGGTGGAATTTGGTAAGGAAAAATTTATATATTGTGCTGAAATTTACTGCCACTTGTTACTATGGAAAGTAATTCTCTGAGGGGCTTGTTTGGGGTATCTTCACCCCGTCTAGTAGAGCAAAGAGTTGCTCCTCAACCTAATGAACCTATTGAAAATGAAACTCCTTTTGAATTTCCTTCGGGTATGATGGAAAAACTGCTAGCTAACCCTTTTACAGGAGATGGAACAAAGCATCCTGATGAGCACCTAATATATGTGGATGAAGTTTGTGGATTATTTAAGCTTGCAGGTATACCCGATGATGTTACTAAGAAGAAGGTCTTCCCTTTATCTTTGAAGGGAGACACATTGATATGGTATAGGCTATGTGATGATATGAGATCATGGGACTATAAAAGATTGAAGTTGGAATTTCATCAAAAGTATTACCCTATGCATCTTGTTCATCGTGATCGCAATTATATATAAAATTTCTGGCCTCGCGAAGGAGAAAGCATCACTCAAGCTTGGGGGAGGCTTAAATCAATGTTATATGCATGCCCCAATCATGAGCTCTCAAGATAAATGAGCATTCAAAATTTTTATGCTCGGCTTTCTGAAAACAATCGCACCATGCTCGATACTTCTTGTGCTGGCTCTTTTATAATGAGGGCTATTGAATTTAAATGGAATTTATTGGATAGAATTAAACGCAACTCTGAAGATTGGGACCTCGACGAAGGTAAGGAGTCAGGTATGACACGTAAGTTTGACTGTGTTAAATCTTTTATGGATACCGATATTTTCCGTAAGTTTAGCACTAAATATGGACTTGACTCTGAGATAGTAGCTTCTTTCTATGAATCTTTTGCTGCTTATGTTGATCTCCCTAAGGAGAAGTGGTTTAAATATCATCCTCCCATAGAAGTAAAAGTAGCTGCACCTATTAAAGTTGAAGAAAAGACTGTCACTTATAATGATCCTATTGTTCCTACTTCTTATGTTGAGAAACAACCTTTCCCTGTTAGAATAAAGGATCATGATAAAGCTTCAACTGTTGTTCGTAAAAGAAATATTAGAACTTATACACCCCCTGAGCAAGTTAAAGTAGAATCTAATATTGCTATTGTTAAAGATCTCTTGTCTGATAATATTGATGGGCATGTTATTCAGTTCGAAGGTGAAACTGCTAGAATTGCTAAACCTTGTGATAAAGATAAACATAGACCTGTGGTAGGCGTGCCTGTTATTTCTGTTAAAATAGAAGATCATTGTTATCATGGCTTATGTGATATGGGTGCTAGTGCTAGTGCAATACCTATTGACTTATACAAATAAATTATGCATGGCATTGCACCTGTTGAGTTAGAAGAAATTGATGTTACTATTAAACTTGCTAATAGAGATACTATTTCACCATTGGGAATTGTTAGAGATGTTGAAGTCTTGTGTGGGAAAACTAAATATCCTGCTAATTTTCTTGTTCTTGGTTCCCCACAAGATAGCTTTTGTCCCATTATATTTGCTAGACCCTTCTTAAATACTATCAATGCTACCATAGATTGCACAAAGAATGTTGTTACTGTTGGCTTGGATGATATGGTTCATGAGTTTAATTTCTCTAAATTTAGTAAACAACATCATGAGGAAGAATTACCTAGTAAGGATGAAATTATTGGTCTTGCTTCTATTGCCGTACCTCCTAGTGATCCTTTAGAACATTATTTGCTAGACCATGAAAATGATATGTTCATGAATGAAAGAAGGGAAATAGATGAAATACTCTTTAAACAGGAACCTATTCTGCAACACAATTTGCCTATTGAAATTTTAGGGGATCCTCCTCCACCCAAGGGTGATCCCGTGTTTGAGCTTAAACTGTTGCCTGATAATATTAAATATGCTTATCTTGATGAAAAGAAGATATATCCTATTATTATTAGTGCTAACCTTTTAGAGCATGAAGAAGAAAGATTATTGAAAACTCTGAAGAAGCATCGTGCTGCTATTGGATATACTCTTGATGATCTTAAGGGCATTAGTCCCACTCTATGTCCACATCAAATAAATTTGGAAGAAGATGCCAAACCAGTTCGTGATCCTCAACGATGTCTGAATCCTAAAATGAAAGAAGTGGTAAGAAAATAAATACTAAAGCTTCTAGAGGTAGGTATAATCTATCCCGTTGCTGATAGTGAGTGGGTAAGTCTTGTCCATTGTGTCCCTAAGAAGGGAGTTATTACTGTTGTTCCTAATGATAAAGATGAATTGATTCCACAAAGAATTATCACAGGTTATAGGATGGTAATTGATTTCTGCAAATTAAATAAAGCTACTAAGAAAGATCATAACCCCTTACCTTTTATTGATCAAATGCTAGAAAGATTATGCAAACATACACACTATTGCTTTCTAGATGGATATTCTGGTTTCTCTCAAATACCTATGTTGGCTAGAGATCAATCAAAGACTACTTTTACATGCCCTTTTGGTACTTCTGCTTATAGACGTATGCCTTTTGGTCTATGTAATGCACCTGCTACCTTTCAAAGATGCATGATGGCTATATTCTTTGACTTTTGTGAAAAGATTTGTGAGGTTTTCATGGACGACTTTTCCGTCTATGGTTCCTCTTTTGATGATTGCTTGGGCAATCTTGATCGAGTTTTGCAGAGATGTGAAGAAACTAATCTTGTCTTGAATTGGGAAAAGTGCCACTTTATGGTTGTCGGTGTCAAAACCGGCGGATCTCGGGTAGGGGGTCCCGAACTGTGCGTCTAAGGCAGATGGTAATAGGAGGCAGGGGACACAATGTTTTACCCAGGTTCGGGCCCTCTTGATGGAGGTAAAACCCTATGTCCTGCTTGATTAATATTGATGATATGGGTAGTACAAGAGTAGATCTACCACGAGATCGGAGAGGCTAAACCCTAGAAGCTAGCCTATGGTATGATTGTATGTTGTCCTACGGAGTAAAACCCTCCGGTTTATATAGACACGGAGGGGCTAGGGTTACACAAGTTCGGTTACAAAGGAGGAGATATACATATCCATATTGCCTAGCTTGCCTTCCACGCCAAGTAGAGTCCCATCTGGACACGAGACGAAGTCTTCAATCCTGTATCTTCATAGTCTAACAGTCCGGCCAATGGAGATAGTCCGGCTGTTCGGAGACCCCCTAATCCAGGACTCCCACAGTAGCCCCTGAACCAGGCTTTCAATGACGATGAGTCTGGCGTGCAGTATTGTCTTCGACATTGCAAGGTGTCGGTGTACTAGAATAGGGGTACCCTAGTATCCCGAACTTGTGCACGGGCAGTCGCAGCATTCCGCGGCAAGGCTTGCCGGGTGACCGCCAAGGCCCTCCGTGGTTCCTTTGGAGCCATTCAAGAACAAAGTATCCAAGCCAAGGAGACAAGACCCCGGCAAGAGGAGCTTTTCGGGAAGGCCAACCAAGGCATCTCAAGGAACTTGCCGCGACGTGCCACGCGTCCCGGCAAGGCCCGGTGAGCGACAAGCTCCCGGACGCGACAAAGACAACGACCGCGACAAGGCGCTTGCCGCGGCAAGCCACCACTTCGTGCACGCGCTCCAGCACATCCACCAACGTGTCGTTCTGGGACCCTTCTAGGCGTACGTGGCGGGAGGCTGTGCAGCCAGCGGTGCACGGTGGCAAGCGGCGCTGACAAGATTGCCATCGTGGCGAGCAGTGGCGTCCCTGACGGTCCCTTTTGCACTATTTAGGCGACGCAGATGGGCATGTAATGCCCTTGTCCCCTGCCGTCAGGGTTAGGTATGATACACTGTAGCAGGTAGTTGTACCAACCGCAACATCTTTCCATTTTTACCCTTGTCTACGTTGCCACCTGTCGGTGACCCCTTGAGCATATAAAAGGAGGCCCATGCGCAACGTAGAGGGGGGTCCGAAGGCAAAAAGAGAGAACACTCAGGCTCGGTCTCGTTAGCTGCTGGTGTGTACTGTAGCACTCCGCGCTCCCGAGCAAGAACTCAATGCAAACCGCAAAGCAGGAGTAGGGTTTTACGCATCCATGCGGCCCGAACCTGGGTAAACTGCTCGTGTGCTTCGCCTCGATCCGCTCTTCGTGCGACCGCCGCCCCCGCCGAACCAAAAGGGACTCGGTCCGCCGGTCCCATAGGTGCTCGTGGATCAGTTTCCCCGGCATCTTTGGCGCGCCAGGTAGGGGGCGTCAAGGTTGTGTGAACCAGATCCGGCATTCACGCGAGCTAGATCTTCATCATCTTCATCGACATGCCGCCGAAGAAGAAGGCTTCAGAGGCGGCTGCTCCGTCCGCGCCGAACCCACCACCGCCGGAGCAGATGGCTGGTGGGGCAGACGCCGGCGGAAGAACGGGCATCGACGAGGGAGCTCACGGTGCTGCCAGGTCCAAGGACAAGGCTGCGCTGCCCATCGGCGGCGTAGCCGGCTCCCACAATGACCGGGCGCACTCCAAGACCTCGGCGTCCGTACATGCACCGCACCCACCTCAGGAGGCGCAGGACCGGCAGCGTCATGGTACTCACGGTACCATGCGTTTGCTGGACCAAGATCGAGCTGGTGGATCTCGGAGTGCTCAAGACCAGCATGCACGCCAACATGCTGGCACGAGTGAGGCACGGTCGCCTGGACGGGACACTGCTCCTTCTAACATAGTTAGAAGTCCGAGCATATCCCGCTCCTCGCACCGTTCGCCACCGCCACCCACCACTCCAGCAGAAGCTTTGGCGCGAGCTCAACTGCTCCTGGACTACCCTCCAACGGCAGACAAGATCGACGACTGGAGGGCCACCATTCAGAGTCTCATCGGCTTCGCCAACGGCGACACTCAACGGCAGCCGAGCACGTCGCAGCCACGGCAAGTCAGCCAGGCACGAGCCGGTGGCGACAAGACCGGTGGGGGTGCAACCACTGTGCACTCTCCGCCCCGAAGGCCAAGATCGCCGACTCGCCGGATCCACCTCGACAGCGACTCCACCGCGTCATCAGATCCCCGAGCTCATCGCGATCAGCGCCAAGTTCTTCACGAACGACAGCAAGAAGACGCTCGTACTCGCATCGAGCGCCGAAGAGAAGCGCGACGCCAAATCGAGCCATTGGCCAGACACCTTTCGCTCTAGTCTATGGAGCAGAGGCAGTTCTCCCCATGGAACTCGTATACGGGTCACCTCGAGTGCTCGCTTATGATGAGCTTGAGCAAGAGCAGCTGCGACAAGATGACGCGCTACTCCTTGAGGAAGACCGTCTTCAGGCTGCTGTACGAGCTGCTCGCTACCAGCAAGCTTTGCGCCGCTACCATAGCCGCAAAGTTAATGCCAGAAGTCTCGAGGAAGGCGACCTTGTTCTTCGGCGTGTTTAGTCCGCCAAGAATTCTAACAAGTTGACACCGAAGTGGGAAGGCCCTTACCGGGTGAAACGAGTCACTAGGCCTGGCGCTGTCCGCCTTGAGACCGAAGATAGCATTCCGGTAAGCAACTCCTGGAACATTGAGCATCTTCGTAAGTTTTACCCGTAAGGCGCGGTTGCCGGAACCTGTTCCAGCAACCACCTTTTGTACAAGTCTTGCCGCTGTTGCATGTAATCCTTTGTACAAAGCCGGGCGCAGACCCCGTGCATAAGTAAAGCTCATGTGCTCCGCACATCTTGTCAATTTCATGCTTTCTATTTTTTGCATATGTGATCTGACACTTTGTGTAGCACCTACTCCCCGGTAAGCAATAACGAGCCGTAAGGCTCCATATCTTTATTTTCTCTTCTTTCTTTTTTCTCAAGGAAAAGAAGGTTCCCTCGCCCACAAGTTTGCCGGGGGGGGGGGGGGGGAAAGGAGAAGATAATGGTATGGACCAGGCGTCGTTCAAGAAAGTTTCGCCTTACCGGGAAGCAAACAACAGAAAAGCTAAGTTGCCAAAGTTTGAGCAATCAGATTATCAGATTTTTAAAAAATTTAAGTTATCTGCCTTGGACGACCACACTTTGTATGGAAAACCTGTGCGCGGAGGAACCAACTCGTAGCTAGTTGCGCCCTTACTTAGTTTCGAGTCCGCTCAACAACTTAAGTGAGCTGCGACTAGTTGCGACAAGGTTTCTTGTCGGTAGCGGCACCGCCAGCAGGCTGCTGACGTTCCGCACTCAGCGCTCGCGGCTAAGGTGCCTACACCGGCAAGTTCCCTAAAAGCGTAGGGCAAAAACATACAAAGGGAGGAATCAAGTAAAGGGAATAACATTGCAATTATTGCCCAGAATAGAGTTATATTACAAGATAGCTTGTCGCGGCTCTAACAGATTGTTTTCATAACATGACCAGTAGCAACAAGAAAAGAAGAAAACGGGCGGCCTAGTCTACGCGATCGCCCTCAATCCTCTTGATCCCGCTCACCTTGTCCACAATGGGTGCGACAAGGGTCTTGAGCGCCTCCAGATCAGCATCCGGCGGCAGGGTCTTGAGGACGTTGGTGAGGTTGAGGCCTGGGTTGCGGAAGGCCACCTTCACCAACACCTTTTGAAGAGCTCCCGCGTAGATCTTGCGCGACTCGTCGGCCAGCTGCTTTGGGATCCTCTCCCGGAGTCGCTGGAGGGCCGTCGCCACGCCTTTGAAGAACAAGATGAGCTTGGCGCTGGGTTGGAGGTTCTCGTCGGAGGGATACCCGAGATCCTCCATCCCCAGCTGCGCCAGCTCCCTGTCAATGTCTGCGGCAACATTCACAAGACCCTCCGTCCAGTGCTCCACATTCTCCCTAAAAGCATTCTGGGCGGCGGCAGCACTCTCCAGCAGCGCCTTGTCGGCCTTGATCTCCTCCTTCAAGGCCACCTCCTGCTCCTTGGCGCCGTCCAGCGTCTTGGTCAAAGTGGTCAGCTTCAACTCAAGATCTGCGTTGGAGTCCTTGGCGGCGCTAAGCTCTTCGCCACTCGCCTTGAGATCGGCCTCCAGCTGTGCCACCTTGGTCTCCAGCTCCTTCTTGGCAGCCTCGGCGGCTGCGGCAGCATCCTCTGCTTGCTTAAGGGCTCCGCCGAATTTCTGCTCACGCGCGGCAAGCTCCTCCTCGTGGCTGTCGAGGTTAACTTTCCACTGCGCCAGCTCGCCCTCCTGCGCAGATAGCTTCTCAGCGGCAAGCCGCTGTTGCTCTTCAACATCAGCCTTCTCGAGGAAGAAGGCCTTCTGCTCTTCGGCGAGTTGCTCCCGCTCCTCTGCTAGGGACCGGAGAGCTTCCTGGTGGAGACCCCGAAGCTCCTCCGCGCGCTTCTCGATGTCCGCTCCCGCCTTCGTGACAAGCGCCTCACGGGATTCCAGCTTGGCTTGCCGCGCGCGGTAGAGCGACAACAGCTTCCGCAGCAACCGCTCCTCCTCAAGCTCGCCGCTGCTGCTGCTTGGCGCATCAACCAGCGTCAGCCCAGCGGAGGCGAGCACCTCTCCGTCGAAGCTCTCTCCCTCGACCGGCGCCCTGGAGCTTGACGCCCAGGGGAGGTTGATGAAGACGCCATTGCCGGCCTTCAAGTAGACGCCTGGCTGGGGCTCTTCGGAGCCTGGCGCTGCGGCAGCGGCGGACGGGTCGGCGGTCGACATAGCGCCTGGCGCTCCTGCGGCCTCAGGGCCGTCAGTGCGATCGCTAGACCCCCCGCCTGCTTCTGCGGTGGCAGCTTTGGCGGCCTCTGCGCCGGCGGGATCGTCAGCACCGGTTGCTTCTTCGGTGACAGCGGCGTCGTCGGCGGCAACATCGGTCTCCATCGGCTCCGTAGCAGATGGGTCTGACGGCCGGAAAAGGGAGAAGAGTCAAGCCAATATCCAAAAAGAAGATTAAAAGAAGAAGAACCCAAGGGAAGTTTTGAAGTGAGAGGATTACCTGTACCGGGTTCTGCAGTCGTGGTCCCCGCCGCCGGAGGGCCGCTGGTGCTGTCCCTTGCCGGAGAGCTCTCCCTTGCCGGAGACTTCTCCCTTGCCGGAGAACTCTCCCTTGCCGGAGGACTCTTCCTTGGCATTTCGGGGGTGGCCTCCAGGCGCTCCTAGTGGGGCTGCTCTGCTCCTACACAAACCAATAGTCAGATATCAGCAAATACAGAGTATCCATGCGCGCCTCACAGCGGAAAGCGAACCATATACTTACGCTGGGGGCTGCTCTGGAGAAAAGTTGCCGGGTCCGGCAAGGTTGTCTCGGATGCACCCCCTGCTATCGCAGTGGGTTCGTCCTCGATGATAATCACCGGGACCTTGGCTCTCTTCGCTGCTCTCTGGGCCAGAGTCCTAAAGAGGAATAAGTTCAGAGTAAAGCAAATGAGATACAAGACAAAACAACAAGGATTGAAGAACTACAAGTACGACAAGAGAATCTTACTCTTCTTCTTCCTCGTCGGAGCTGAACGCGAAGAAGTCGAAGTCCGGCTCACGCCCGGCGCGGGGAGGCGGAGGAGTAGTTTCCCTTGGCCGCTTGGCGGGAACAGTGGCGGTGGTCTGAGACGATCTCGCTCCGGCTGCCGCCGCAGCGTGAGAAGCGGCAGGAGCAGAAGCGGTGGTCCGGCTGGACCCTGCTCGAGTTGCCGCAGCAGCGTGAGATGCTCCCGCGGCAACAGTGCTTGCCGCGGTGGAGCGTGTCACGCGGCGCGGCGGCTGTTGACTCCCCTGCCGCCCCGCTACGTCCCCGGCCTTGCGGAGACGCCTTTTTGGTGGAGATGGAGGCTCTGCTTGCGGCGAGCTGCCTGAAGATGAGGAGGAAGAGGAGTTGATCTCCAGCGAGCCGCTCGTATCCTTGGCGGGCTCGCTCGACTCGACGTTATGCCCGGCAAGCTCTTTCTCGCCGACGCGTTCCTCTCGCTCAGCACGGCTTGCCGCCTCTGCTGCATCTGCCTCCTCCACGGTGAATCCAAATTCGCCCGCGGCTGCGGCTGCCGCCGCCTCTTCCAGCCTAGTGGCGATGCGTGTCATCTCCGCATCGGTGGTGTCGTGGGTGAGGCTATCCTTTTCATCGGAGCGGACCGCCACTTCTACCAAGCCGTCAAAGAACTCCTGCACGACGTCGTCTGCAGGCTCTTGCCAAGTTGGGACAATTCCATGTGAATCGCACAGCGGCATCATTGCACGGATGCGGTCGAGCGAGGAGTTGTTGCACAGCGGAACGACGCCCCCCGGCAACCTGAACACTTCGAGATGTTGAGGGTCGTACTTGAACAGCTCCTGGAGCATCGCGTTAAGCTCCAGAACAGTGAAGTTGAAGTTGAGGCCCGGACGCAGCCTCATGATATCCGCCGCATTCTTGAATTCCCAGGCGGGTCTCCCCCGTTCCTGCAGGGGGGCGATGCGGCGGCGAAGAAAATCTGCGCCAACAGCGCCTACAGTGAGCCCGGCAAGCCTGAGGCGTAGGATCCGGGTGACGGCAATCTTTAGCCTATCATCTTCCGGGGCCACGTCACTCCAATCGCTGCCGCGTGCTACTGGGGCTTGGCGCTGGGCGGTAAACGGCTGCGGGTTCTCCTCAACAATCCAGCACCAGTCTGCTGTCCATTCCTCCCACTTACCGCGGAACTCTCCCTCCAGATAAGTGTCCTTCTTGCCGGCCCTCGAGATCCAGGCGATTCCGCCGGATAAAGGCTCTCCTCTCTCTACTCGGGGCATAAAGAAGTGGCGAAAAAGGGCTACATTGGGATGGACTCCGACAAAGTTTTCGCAGAGATGTGCGAAAACTGCCATGGTCAGAACGGCATTGGGGGTGAAGTCAAGGAGGTGGAACCCGTAGGTGTTCATAATATCGCAGAAGAACTCAGAGAAAGGCGGGCAGAGCCCGCAGTAGAAGAACAAAGCGAAGAAAGGATATCCGTTTGGAGCCATTTTCCATGCGGCGGCTGGAAGTACCTTCGTGCACGGATGCGCTCGCGTCTCCGTCGACCAGAAGAGGTAATAATTCTCCCTCAGCTCCCTCACGGCGAGCTTGGGGGGGGGGGGGAAGATTGCCCGCTCCTTTCGCAGCGCCGCAAGCCGCTGCACCTCGGTCGACTTCACAACCTTCCCCTTGTCGGCTTTAAGAGCCATGGCGGAAGTGGTGGAGGAGGTCGACGGCGTTGGTGGTGCTGGTGGCGATGGGGGGCGGGGCGCTGCTCTCTTTCGGTTTTGGGAAGACGAGGGAGCGGCGGAGATTTCCGAGATTGGAGTAGCAACCGGTGAATGGGCGAACTACCCCTGTTTCCCCTGCTTATAAAGAGGGAGGGGGCAGACGTTCCGCATTTCCGAATAAAGAAACCACCCACGATCTCTCCCACGACGCCGCATTCAACGCGTGCCGTTCGGGGAGGGCGCGGTGGATACGGGGAGAGATACGGCGTAACCAAGGCCGCGCGTGCCCGTGCCCTGTTTTGGGCCTGGCCCAACAGCGCTCGGCACCATGTATGGCCCAGGCCCGGGGGCTCCTGACGGTGTACTAGAATAGGGGTACCCTAGTATCCCGAACTTGTGCACGGGCAGTCGCAGCATTCCGCGGCAAGGCTTGCCGGGTGACCGCCAAGGCCCTCCGTTGTTCCTTTGGAGCCATTCAAGAACAAAGTATCCAAGCCAAGGAGACAAGACCCCGGCAAGAGGAGCTTGCCGGGAAGGCCAACCAAGGCATCTCAAGGAACTTGCCGCGACGCGCCACGCGTCCCGGCAAGGCCCGGTGAGCGACAAGCTCCCGGACGCGACAAAGACAACGACCGCGACAAGGCGCTTGCCGCGGCAAGCCACCAGTCCATGCACGCGCTCCAGCACATCCACCAACGTGTCATTCTGGGACCCTTCTAGGCGTATGTGGCGGGAGGCTGTGCAGCCAGCGGTGCGTGGTGGCAAGCGGCGCTGACAAGATTGCCATCGTGGCGTCCCTGACGGTCCCTTTTGCACTATTTAGGCAACGCAGACGGGCATTTAATGCCCTTGTCCCCTGCCATCAGGGTTAGGTATGATACACTGTAGCAGGTAGTTGTACCAACCGCAACATCTTTCCATTTTTACCCTTGTCTATGTTGCCACCTGTCGGTGACCCCTTGAGCATATAAAAGGAGGCCCATGCGCAACGTAGAGGGGGGTCCGAAGGCAAAAAGAGAGAACACTCAGGCTCGGTCTCGTTAGCTCCTGGTGTATACTGTAGCACTCCGCGCTCCCGAGCAAGAACTCAATACAAATCGCAAAGCAGGAGTAGGGTTTTACGCATCCGTGCGGCCCGAACCTGGGTAAACTGCTCGTGTGCTTCGCCTCGATCCGCTCTTCGTGCGACCGCCGGTCCCATAGGTGCTCGTGGATCAGTTTCCCCGGCACAAGGCGGGTTCCTCCTCCGAATATACCATGGAAGAATTTGAATATAAGGATAGTGTCCCACCCTGCAAAATAAGTTCCACATACCAACGTAGAGAGAATAATATTTCCACAAATCCAATTTGCTGACTTGTTTTGGCAACGACATTATGTCACGGCCCGGTGATTATTCGAACTGTTTCCTTTAACTAGCCCCGCACATAACGCGAGGCAGTTTTTTGGCACGTCTTGTCAAAGCAGAGATCGCATCCCCTTATCACAGGATTCTCATAAATACGGGTGTGGGTAACCCAACCGCCCCATCGATTACGACGCTTGGGGGATAAGCCAGTTTTACCAGGCTAGTGGGGACGCTTAGTTTCGTCCGCCCATATAAAGGGATAAGGATTCACCCTTTCATCCACGCCTTCTTCCTCCTTTGCTCATCCATTTTCGCGCACTCGAGGTCCAACACCCAAGTCCACATCCCTTCCCTCAACCTTCTCCAAACATGTCCGGAGCAGGAGGCAAATGGATGGCTTCCTCCGTTACGGAGGGACATATCAAGAAGCTGCGCGGAGCCGGATACTTAGCCGCGAATATCCGGCATCGGCTGCCCGCTGCGGGGCAGATTGTCCCTACCCCGGAACCTCACGAGAGGGTAGTTTTCCTCCACCACTTCCTCCGCGGACTGGGGTTTCCCCTCCATCCATTCGTCCGTGGTCTCATGTTCTACTACGGGCTGGACTTTCATGATCTGGCCCCGAACTTCGTCCTCAACATTTCGGCATTCATCGTCGTGTGTGAGGCTTTCCTCCGCATCCGGCCCCACTTCGGCCTGTGGTTAAAGACCTTCAATATCAAGCCGAAGGTGGTAGGAGGCCAACAAGCAGAATGCGGTGGAGCCATGATGGGCAAGATGCCCAACGTTATATGGCTTGAAGGCTCCTTTGTGGAGACCATAAAGGGGTGGCAATCGGCGTGGTTCTACATCACCGAGCCGCTCGACGCCAAATGGGCGGCAACCCCCGAGTTTCGATCCGGATTCCCTACACGGCTCACTTCCTGGAAAGAGAAGGGCTTGTCGTGGGGTTCATCGGTGGAGCTGGATGGACTCCGGAAATGTATACGGAGTATGGCAAGCAAGAAGCTCAAGCTTGTCAACATAGTCCAGGTTATGCTCATCCGTCGGATCCTCCCATGTCAACAACGGGATTTTAACTTGTGGGAGTTTGACCCAGCCCAGCACAAGACTCTGAGCGAGCTCTTTGACATGACGCACAAGGACATCTGGAAGGTGCTGTTCAAGGGCGCTGAGGTCCCTCCTTCTCTCGCCGAGGACCGCGGGCTAAGCGCCAAGCGCCTAGCGCGTTCAGTGAGTGCAATACGTCCCGTAGGATATTTATTTCCCCTAGCTTAATCATGTGCAGGGTCTAATCTCCATGCCTTTGACAGGACTGGGTGGAGGCGTCGGGGCAGATTAACTGTCCGGCCCCTTTGCCCGAAGACACTGCGGGTGCTCTTCTGACGAAGATGCTGACTCCGGCTCCTTATACGGTGCCGGAGAAGACCAATAAGGCCAAGGGAACCCGAAAGAGTTCCCGACGCCAGGCGTCATCGGACTCACCGTCCGAGGACTCTACGGCGCAATCCTCCCCCGAAGACGAGGAGGCAGAAGAAGATGCTCCCCCTCCAGACGGGGGAGAGAAGAAAAGGAAGGCCGCCCCAACTGGGGAGGACGAAGGGTCCAAGAAGGGGAGGACTCTCCTTCCGGACAGCTCTACCACCGCTGCCGACGGCGAAGACGAGTGGCTGCCCAGGGCCAAGCCCCTGGGGAAGTCGTAAGTATTCGGATACCAGAGTAACTCATAGTATTCCTTTGTCGCACTACTTCACCTAACGCCGAAATATGATTATGCAGGCCGCCCCGAGCCCGTATCGATGTATCATCGGACGGATCCCTGGGCTCGTCGGATATGGATAGCGATCCAATCCCGACCGCCACCTCCCCTCCTCCTGCGGACGACACCGAGGTGCTGTCTCACGAGGCACCGCGTCAAGGGGAGACAGTCCCGGAGGTGCCTCAAGGCGGCCTCCCGGACTCCGGGAGCCGAGGGGACAAGGCCCCTGAGGGCTCCGAGTTCGGCCCTCAGCCGAACACCGCACCGGAACCTCCAGTGGTTCCGGACTCGGGCAGGCAGCCTCCTTCTAAGAGGGGCGAGACGCCTGTACCGGTGACCTCTGTCCATCTAGAGGCGCCGGACAATCTGCTGAAAGCGCTTCGCAGCACTTCCATCGACGAGGAGCACCGTACTATTATGAGTGCGGTGGTCCAGAGGTTCAGTCCGCCAAGAGCGGATTGACTGAAGCCTGTGCCAGCCTTCTAACAGGCTTTGAGGTAAGTGTTAAAATGTAGGAAAAATATTACCGCATAGACAGTAGCCCCTGATGCTCTGTTCGGTGTTCACAAAGAAAAGCCGAATAGAGGATCAAATAATATCGCAGGAGTCTAATTTAAGCATGTCAATATGCGTATGTAGGCTTCGCTGCTGGCGTCCGCCGCACTGACTGCGGAGGTCGCCGTACTGAAGCAGGACCTCGAGGGGTCCAAGAAAAAGCTCGGCCTTGCCAAGAGGCAGCTCGAGGAGAACAAGGGTAAGTAATACCCTGTCTATAGATATGTATATATAAAAGAAGACGCTATTACAAAATGACAGGATCATCGTATATCTGCCAGGGGCCACGACCGAGGTGGCAACCCTGAAGCAAGCGCTAACCCAGGCCGAAGATAAAGCAGCCAAGGAGCGCACCGAGCGGGAAAAGCAAGAGGCTCGTGTGCGCGAGGTGCAGCAAGAGCTCCAGGCTCTCGTGACGAAGCACGAGGCATTGGAGCTTGACTCGAAGACGCGAGAGTCTGAGCTTTCCGCGGCCCTCGAGAGCGCAAAAAGTGCCAAGGCCGAAGCCCAAAAGGCCCTCCAGGAGATCGATGCAATGAAGAAGATAGCGGCGGGTAAGGCATTCTATATGCAGAGCAAGCATGTAAGAGTAAATTACCGATTACTTACCCGAATTCGGAGCTCTCGAGGAGCATTCGCAGATTATCCCCGTAGTGTGTCGGATGCCGCATAGTTTTACCAGGCCGAGGAGGGAAGCTCAACGGAGAAGCTGTTCTGGTCTTAGTATACTGGGACCGAACACCCGATGCCTCTGAGCGACCAGCTAAAGCAGCTGCTCGAGCTGCACAAGGCGGCCGAACAGGCCATGAAGGGCCTTATAGTCCGGCTGTGGCCTGGCGATGCCCTTCCGAACAGCTACTTCAGCCTGGTGAGGCGGCTTGTGGATGCCTGCCCATGGCTGGAGGTTGTCAAGCGGTCCGTCTGCATCAAAGGTGCACGCCAGGCTTTCGCCCATGTGAAGGTGCAGTGGGCCAAGCTAGACGCTGTGAAGCTGATCAAGGAAGGGCCGCCGCAGGGCAAGGAGCTTCGCACCCTCGAAATTTATTATGAGAGTGTCCTGAAGGGTGCCCGTCTTGTAGAGGACGAATGTTCAAAGGATGTAATATTTGAGTAAACTTTCTCGTGTGATCCTGTATGATGAAAACTTGTTTCATATGCGCTATGCAACGCTTCTGTGAATTTAAAATATTACCTTCTGTTTGGCTGTTTATTCAATCTGAGAGATGGCTAGTCCTCGGCTTCAGCCCCCATGCCAAGAGTGCTGAGGTGTTCGGGATAAACCTGAGCACTCTTGTTCCCATATTTGGGTCCTTCGAGGGAGGTGCTCAGCACAATGAACAAGGCAACCGGAGTAATAATGCTTTATCACTCTCACTTAGCCATATAATTCTATAATTTTAAATTTCGATGAAGCCCCTGGTATTCGGAAGGCCGAATTTGGGGCGCGATACACGCCTTTAAGCCGGACAGGGCCGACCCCTCGCTCTAAGCGGCATAAGTCTTTAGGGACTCGAAAAACCTCGCCGAACAGCGACCAGTCTCTCGCCTTATCATGACTGTCAGTTTTAGCTTTCTCTACTGAGGTGCTTTAGCCCAGCAGAACCGGGGCACAATCGCAGTAGTTCTCCTAGCACTACCTTAGCCGATAGAGCGGAACTTAAGGTACCAAAACATAGGAGCCGGGCAAACCCAACATTTGACCAAAGACATGATTCGGAGCTGATGCATATAATGCTATAAGTTCGGGGTGCCACACTTGTGAAAGTGTTCGGACTTTTCACACCATATTGTGGGTACGTAAGCCCCTAGTGTATTGGCTGTACCAAAGTGTACGGCTGCAAGGCGTCATTAATGAACACACATATATATAACAAGAATGCAATAATAGTCGTAATGGTATGCGTTGTTTATTCAAAAAGTTGCGTTAAAGCAGAATGATACAGATGGTGCGATAAGCAAAGAGTAGGACTATGTCCCTTCCAAGGGCAAGCTGAGGAACAGTATTAAATCAAATATTTCGCTCGTTATTGTAATCCACCTGGGAATTCCGTGGTGTGACGTAGCTTTCTGCCTCCTCGGTTGCTGCATCATGTGTTCGGCAATAGTGCTGCCGGACAGGGTTTCCAGAGATTAAGGTCCTGAAAAAGAGAAAAATAACCAAACGGGAAGCCCCTAGTGCGGTTTAAGCCGCGTCTTGGGGCGTGCCGCAGTTGTGTCCCCCACCCCACCTGTGCCCATGGTATTTTTAATGCGTAATGATGTACGCGTGGCACGAGTTTCGCCGTTCGGCTGGGACTGGGGTGGGGGCCGCATTGCTACGTGAGCTTAGATCGCGCCAGTCGGTCTAGTTGCCGATTGCTCCGAGCATGCTTGAAGGTGTCTGGGTCTTGAAACGCCGAACTAGTGGACTGCCTTGAGAGGTTGCTTTGCGCTTCTGCTGCGAGGGCCGCGGTGTGCTCCTCCGTTTGGAGAGAGCGCTCTGTGTTTCCATTGACCATAATAACCCCGCGAGGTCCTTGCATCTTGAGCTTGAGGTAGGCATAATGCGGTATCGCATTGAATCTCGCAAATGCGGTTCGCCCAAGCAGTGCATGATAACCACTGCGGAACGGGACTATATCAAAGATTAACTCTTCGCTTCGGAAGTTATCCGGGGATCCAAAGACCACTTCCAGTGTAATTGAGCCTGTGCAATGGGCCTCTACGCCTGGAATGACACATTTAAAGGTCGTTTTTGTGGGTTTGATCCTTGAGGGGTCTATACCCATTTTGCGCACTGTGTCTTGATAAAGCAGGTTCAGGCTGCTGCCGCCATCCATAAGGACTCGAGTGAGGTGAAATCCGTCAATGATTGGGTCCAGAACCAGTGCGGCGAATCCGCCATGACGGATACTAGTGGGATGGTCCCTGCGATCGAAAGTGATCGGATAGGAGGACCATGGGTTGAACTTTGGGGCGACTGGCTCCAACGCATATACGTCCCTGAGCGCACGCTTCCGCTCCCTCTTGGGGATGTGGGTTGCGTATATCATGTTCACCATCCGCACTTGTGGGGGAAACCTCTTCTGTCCTCCGGTGTGTGGCTGCCGGGGCTCCTCCTCGTCATCGCTATGTGGCCCCTTGTCCTTGTTTTCGGCAATTAACTTGCCGGCCTGCTTGAACACCCAACAATCCCTGTTGGTGTGATTGGCTGGCTTTTCTGGGGTGCCGTGTATATGACATGAGCGATCGAGTATACGGTCCAAGCTGGACGGACCCGGCGTACTTTGTTTGAATGGCTTTTTCTGCTGACCGGGTTTAGAGCCTTTGAATCCGGCATTGACTGCCGTATCCTCGGTATTATCGTTGTTAATGCGGCGCTTATGTTTGTTGCGACATGACCTGCTATTGCTGTCCTTGGTATCCGAAGTACCATGGTTATTTGATATGTTATTACTGCGAGCCAGCCAGCTGTCTTCTCTCGCACAAAAGCGGGTCATGAGTGTCGTGAGGGCTGCCATAGATTTCGGCTTTTCCTGACAAGGTGCCGGGCTAGCCATTCGTCGCAGATGTTGTGTTTGAAAGCCGCTAGGGCCTCTGCATCCAGACAATCAACGATTTGATTTTTCTTTGTTAGGAACTGAGTCCAGAATTGCCTGGCCGATTTTTCTGGCTGCTGAATTATGTGGCTCAAGTCATCGGCATCTGGTGGCCGCACATAAGTGCCCTGAAAGTTGTCGAGGAATGCGGCTTCCAGATCTTCCCAACAGCTAATGGACTCTGCTGGCAAGCTGTTGAGCCAATGTCACGCTGGTCCCTTGAGCTTTAGTGGGAGGTATTTGATGGCGTGTAAGTCATCACCGTGGGCCATGTGGATGTGGAGGAGGAAATCCTCGATCCATACCGCGGGATCTGTTGTGCCGTCGTATGATTCAATATTTACAGGTTTGAAACCTTCTGGGACTTGATGATCCATTACTTCTTCTGTGAAGCATAAGGGGTGTGTGGCGCCTCTGTATTGGGCTATATCGCGACGCAGCTCGAATGGGTCTTGCCCGCTGTGTTCGGCCCGGCCGGATTTACTTCTGTATCTGGCGTGACGTTTATCGTCTCGCATAGTGGCGCGCCCTCGTGATCCGTAGATCGATATTGCATGTTTTGCTTTGTCCTACAATATGTCTCGTAGGTCTGGCGTATCTCCCCATGCCTTTTTATTTGAATGGCGTCGGGGTGCAGGCTGAGTTTTTTGGCTGGAATGCCTCTCTATCGCGGCCACGAGGTGGCCGATCAGCCGCGTCATACGCTTCTTCCTCCAGTCGGGGTAGCAACCTGCATTTTGGGTAACTCTTGGAGGGGCGCTCGAGTTTATATTCCTCGGCCGCGAGGACTTCAGTCCATCTGTCAGCTAGCAGATCTTGATCAGCTTGAAGCTGCTGCTGCTTTTTCTTAAGGCTATTTATCGTGGCTATAAGTCGGTGTTTGAAGCGCTCTTGTTCGACGGGATCCTCTGGTACGGCGAATTCGTCATCGCTGAGGCTTGCTTCGTCTTCGGAGGGGGCATGTAATTATCATCCTCCGCCTCTCCATCTACCGGTCTCTCAGGAGGGATGGCTCCTCCATCCTCCTGCTCTAAATCTTGCTGGAGGGGATTGTTGTTGTCTTCGGCACTATCCGGAGTGTTATTATCTCCTGTGCCGGTATCACCACTTTTGCTTTGGCGGGGCTTAGAGCGGCGCCGCTGACGTCGGCGCTTGGGTTGCTTCTTGGAGGGGTCATCCTCCGCTATCTCGTCGCCATTGCCTTCTTTGGGTGTATCCCCCATGTATATATCGTATGATGAGGTGGCTGTCCAGTGCCCTGTGGGCAGTGGTTCCTCTTCGTCTCCCACATCGTCGTCCATACCGTTGATGTCTTCGGAATCGAAGTCAAGCATGTCGGTTAAGTCATCGACAGTGGCTACTAAGTGGGTGGTGGGTGGGCCGCGAATTTCTTCGTCGTCCGCATCCCAGTCCTGCCGGATATAGTTCGGCCAGGATCCTCCTGACAAGGAGAGAGACCTTAATGAGTTCAGTATGTCGCCAAAAGGCGAGTGCTGAAAAATATCCGCGGAGGTAAACTCCATGATCGGCGCCCAATCGGATTCGATAGGAACGGGCGCAGGCGGCTCGCAGTCCGTGGCCGGAGAAGGATCCGGCAGTTTAACAACACGGCTCTCGTGCAAGGTAAGGTCGATGTTTGGCTCAATCGCCTATGAGGGTAAGGCCTCCGTGGCGGGGTCCATCCACCCGTCCATGGACGGCGCAACTGGCTCCGAATTGAGGGTCGGAACAGCTGCCTGTGTGATCTCCTGAACATTGTCCGATGGTAGAGCTAAATCGTACTCATCGTGACCGCGTGACACACAAGGCAGAGGCTCGAATCCGTCGAAGATCAAGTCTCCACGGATATCGGCTGTGTAGTTTAAGCTTCCAAACCTGACCTGGTGGCCAGGGGCGTAACTTTCAATCTGCTCCAGATGGCCAAGCGAATTGGCCCGCATTGCAAAGCCGCCGAACACAAAGATCTGTCCGGGGAGAAAAGTCTCACCCTAGACTGCATCGCTATCGATGATAGTAGGAGCCATCAAGCCTAACGGTGACGACACAGAGGAACTCTCAATGAAAGCACCAATGTCGGTGTCAAAACTGATGGATCTCGGGTAGGGGGTCCCGAACTGTGCGTCTAAGGCGGATGGTAACAGGAGGCAGGGGACACAATGTTTTACCCAGGTTCAGGCCCTCTTGATGGAGGTAAAACCCTACGTCCTGCTTGATTAATATTGATGATATGGGTAGTACAAGAGTAGATCTACCACGAGATCGGAGAGGCTAAACCCTAGAAGCTAGCCTATGGTATGATTGTATGTTGTCCTACGGACTAAAACCCTCCGGTTTATATAGACACCGGAGGGGCTAGGGTTACACAAGGTCGGTTACAAAGGAGGAGATATACATATCCGTATTGCCTAGCTTGCCTTCCACGCCAAGTAGAGTCCCATCCGGACACGAGACGAAGTCTTCAATCCTGTATCTTCATAGTCTCACAGTCCGGCCAATGGAGATAGTCCGGCTGTCCGGAGACCCCCTAATCCAGGACTCCCACAATGGTTAATGAAGGTATCGTCTTGGGGCACAAAGTTTCTGAACGAGGTATTGAGGTTGATAAAGCCAAAGTTGATGCTATTGAAAAGATGCCATGTCCCAAGGACATCAAAGGCATAATAAGTTTCCTTGGTCACGCCGGATTTTACATGAGGTTCATTAAGGACTTCTCAAAAATTTCTCGGCCTCTGACTAATTTATTGCAAAAAGATATACCATTTGTCTTTGATGATGATTGTGTAGAAGAATTTGAAATACTTAAGAAAGCATTAGTCTCTGCACCTGTTGTTCAGCCACCTGATTGGAATTTACCCTTTGAAATTATGTGTGATGCTAGTGATTATGCTGTAGGTGCTGTTCTAGGGCAAAGTGTTGATAAGAAATTAAATGTTATTCATTATGCTAGTAAGACTCTATACAATGCTCAAAGAAATTATGCTACTACTGAAAAAGAGCTTTTAGCAGTTGTATTTGCTTGTTATAAGTTCAGATCTTATATTGTTGATTCTAAAGTAACTATTCACACTGATCATGCCGCTATTAAATATCTTATGGAAAAGAGAGATGCTAAACCTAGACTTATTAGATGGGTTCTCTTGCTAAAAGAATTTGATTTGAATATTGTTGATAGAAAGGGAGCTGAGAACCCCGTTGCAGACAACTTGTCTAGGTTAGAGAATGTTCTTGATGACCCACTACCTATTAATGATAGCTTTCCTGATGAACAATTAAATGTTATAAGTACTTCTCGTAGTACTCCATGGTATGCTGATTATGCTAATTATATTGTTGCTAAGTTTATACCACCTAGCTTCACATACCAGCAAAAGAAAAAGTTTTTCTATGATTTAAGACATTACTTTTGGGATGACCCACATCTTTATAAAGAAAGAGTAGATGGTGTTATTAGACGTTGTGTACCTAAGCATGAACAGGAACAGATCCTACGCAAGTGTCATTCCGAGGCTTATGGAGGACACCATGCTGGAGATAGAACTGCACATAAGGTATTGCAATCTGGTTTTTATTGGCCTACTCTCTTCAAGGATGCCCGTAAGTTTGTCTTGTCTTGTGATGAATGTCAAAGAATTGGTAATATCAGTAGACGTGAAGAAATGCCTATGAATCATTCACTTGTTATTGAACCGTTTGATGTTTGGGGCTTTGATTATATGGGACCTTTTCCTGCCTCTAATGGATACACACATATTCTAGTTGCTGTTGATTATGTTACTAAGTGGGTAGAAGCTATTCCAACTAATAGTGCTGATCATAACACTTCTATTAAAATGCTTAAGGAAGTTATTTTCCCGAGGTTTGGAGTCCCTAGATATTTAATGACAGAAGGTGGTTCACACTTTATTCATGGTGCTTTCCGTAAAATGCTTGCTAAGTATGATGTTAATCATAGAATTGCATCTCCTTATCACCCTCAGTCTAGTGGTCAAGTAGAGTTGAGCAATAGAGATCTCAAATTAATTTTTCAAAAGACTGTTAATAGGTCTAGAAAGAATTGGTCCAAGAAACTTGATGATGCATTATGGGCTTATAGAACTGCATATAAAAATCATATGGGTATGTCTCCGTATAAAATCGTTTATGGAAAAGCATGTCACTTACCTCTCGAACTAGAACATAAGGCATATTGGGCTATTAAAGAGCTCAACTATGATTTTAAACTTGCCGGTGAGAAGAGGTTATTTGATATTAGCTCACTTGATGAATGGAGAACCCAAGCTTATGAAAATGCCAAGTTGTTTAAAGAAAAAGTTAAAAGATGGCATGACAAAAGGATACAAAAGCGTGAGTTTAATGTAGGTGATTATGTATTGCTATACAACTCTCGTTTAAGATTTTTTGTAGGAAAACTTCTCTCTAAGTGGGAAGGCCCCTATGTTATCGAAGAGGTCTATCGTTCCGGTGCCATAAAAATCAACAACTTCGAGGGCACAAATCCGAAGGTGGTAAACGGTCAAAGAATCAAACATTATATCTCAGGTAATCCCATAAATGTTGAAGCCAATATTATTGAAACCGTAACCCAGGAGGAATACATAAGGGACACTTTCCGGAGCGTTTCAAACTCCGAAAAGGAATAGGTATGTGGTACGGTAAGTAAACCGACTCCAAAACAATTTTTAAGGCAATATTTCTCCGTTTTGGAATATTTAGAAAAATAGAAAAATAAGTAGCAGTCCGGGAAGGACACGAGGGCCCCATGAGGGTGGTGGGCGCGCCCCCTACCTCGTGAGCACCTCGTGTGCCTTCCGGACTCCGTTTTCTTGCACGATACGCATTTTGGTCGGTAAAAATTCATTATATAACCTCCCGAAGGTTTTGACTCCCGTATCACGCAAACCTCCTCTGTTCTTGTTTCGAGCTGTTTTCTGTCAGGGTTTTCTAGGCTAGGCATCATGTCGTCTCCCTCCTCCAACAATGGTGACAACGATGCTTGGGTAATGAAGATATATCTGAAGAGGGAAGAACCCACGAGGGTCAACAAGGATGAAAGGATCAAGAAGGCCACAAAGGATCAAGCTCCGGCAGCAAAAGACATCCTTAAACTTGATCATAACCTTCTTACCCCAACTGAGATCGAAGCTTTCAAGATGATTGAGTTAGCTCGTATACAAAGCAAGTATCTCACACAAGAAAATATTTTGTTCAAGGAGCATATTGTCGCACTCAAGGGCATTATTCGCAAGCTGGAGGACCTCTTACGCTCGATGTGCGATTATCCATCACCTCCACCTTCTTCACCAACAAAGAAGGAGATATAATCACATGGGTATGGGCACTCCCCTTGGCAACTGCCAAGCTTGGGGGAGGTGCCCCGGTATCGTATCACAATCACAACTCCTATCTTTATCGTTTTTCTTAGTTCGATCCTATTAGTAGTATCTTGATCTAGTAGAATAAAGTTTATGGCATGATCTAGTTTTGAGTTTTGCTTTTTGATCTCTCTATGTAATCGAGTCCATGAGCTACATATAATAAATATTAGCGTTGAGTCAAGGGCTTGATTATTTTGCCATGATCTTGGGTGAATAAAAGAAAGAAGAAAAGAATAAAAAGAAACAAAAAGTTCATATTGATCTTATTGAGAGTAATGGCTTGACATAGAAAGAGTATGATGATTAAAAGCTCTTGGGAGTTGGCAGATGTAGCTTTGGTCATTGTTGCAATTAATAGGAAGTAATAAGGAAATAGAGGTTTCACATATAGATATATTATCATTGACATCTTTTATGATTGGGAGCACTCATTAAAATATGACATGCTAAAGAGTTGATGTTGGACAAGGAAGACAACGTAATGAGTTATGTCTTTCTTATATCTGAGATAAAGTATGTTCATGGATCCTCTGACTTGCTGAGCTTGCCTTTCCCCCTCATGCTAGCCAAATTCTCAGCACCAAGTAGAAATACTACTTGTGCTTCCAAATACCCTTAAACCAGTTTTGCCATGAGAGTCCACCATATCTACCTATGGATTGAGTAAGATCCTTCAAGTAAGTTGTCATCGGTGCAAAGCAATAAAAATTGCTCTAAATATGTATGATTGATTGGTGTGGGAGAAATAAGCTTTATACGATCTTGTGATGTGGAAGTAATAAAAGTGACGGACTGCATAATAAAGGTTCACATCACAAGGGGCAATATAAAGTGACGTTCTTTCGCATTGAGATTTTATGCATCCAACCATAAAAGCGCATGGCAACCTCTGCTTCCCTCTGCGAAGGGCCTATCCTTTATTATTATCTTCTACCTTATGCAAGAGTCATGGTGATTTTCACCTTTTCTTTTTCATTTTATCCTTTGGCAAGCTCAGCATATTGGAAAGAACATGATATATATATATATATATATCTAATTGGATGTAGGGGAGCATGAACCATTATTGTTGACATTACCCTTGGGGTAAAAGGTTGTGGGGCAAAACTATAAGCCCCTACCTTTCTCTGTGTCTGATTAAAACTCCGTAACCACAAGTATTGCGTGAGTGTTAGCAATTATGGAAGACTAAATGATAGTTGAGTATGTGGACTTGCTTTTTAGCTCTAACATAGACTCTTTCCGATGTTATGATAAATTGCAATTGCTTCAATGACTGAGATTATAGTTTGTCGGAGCCCAATAAGGTTTATGATTTATACTTTTGCATTGTGAATAGATCATCACTTGAACATAAGTAATCGTATGACAAAATCTATATATGTTGCTGTTATGAGAATAATCATGATGCCTTCATGTCCGTATTTTATTTTTTATCGACGCCTCTACCTCTAAACATGAGGACATATTTATTGTTATCGGCTTTTTGCTTGAGGACAAGCGAGGTCTAAGCTTGGGGGAATTGATACGTACATTTTGCATCATGCTTTTATATCGATATTTATTGCATTGTGGATTGTTATCACTTTATGTCACAATACTTATGGCTATTCTCTCTTATTTTACAAGGTTTACATAAGGAGGGAGAATGCCGACAGCTGGAATTCTGGGCTGGAAAAGGAGCAAATATTAGAGACCTATTCTGTGCAACTCCAAAAGTCCTGAAACTCCACGGAACATCTTAAAATAAATAAAGAAAAATCCTCACCAAAGATGAAGGCCAGGGGGCCCACACCCTGCTCACGAGGGTGGGGGGCCCCCCTAGGGTGCGCCCCCCTACCTCGTGGGCCCCCTGGTGGCTCTCCACGTCCATCTTCTCCTATATGAAGTCTTTCGATGAGAAAAAAAGAAGAAGGAACTTTTCGAGACGAGACTCCGCCGCCACCAGGCGGAACCTTGGCGGATCCAATCTAGAGCTCCAGTAGAGCTGTTCTGTTGGGGATACTTCCCCTCCGCGAGGGGGAAATCATCACCATCGTCATCACCAACGCTCCTCTCATCGGGAGAGGGCAATCTCCATCAACATCTTCACCAGCACCATCTCATCTCCAAACCCTAGTTCATCTCTTGTATCCAATTCTTGTCTCAAAGTCCGGGATTGGTGCTAGTAGGTTGCTAGCAGTGTTGATTACTCCTTGTAGTTGATGCTAGTTGGTTTATTTGGTGGAAGATTATATGTTCAGATCCTATATGCATATTATTATCCCTCTGATTATGAACATGAATATGCTTTGTGCATAATTACGTTTGTTCCTGAGGACAAGGGAGAAGTCTTGCTATTAGTAGTCATGTGAATTTGGTATTCGTTTGATATTTTGATAAGATGTATGTTGTCTAGCCTCTAGTGGTGTTATGTGAACGTCGACTACATAACACTTCACCATAATTTGGGCCTAGAGGAAAGCATTGGGAAGTAATAAGTAGATGATGGGTTGCTAGAGTGACAGAAGCTTAAACCCTAGTTTATGCGTTGCTTCGTAAAGGGCTGATTTGGATCCATATGTTTCATGCTATGGTTAGGTTTACCTTAATACTTTTGTTGTAGTTGCGGATGCTTACAATAGAGGTTAATCATAAGTGGGATGCTTGTTCAGAACAGCACCCAAGCACCGGTCCACCCACCTATCAGATTATCAAAGTATCGAACACGAATCATATGAACATGATGAAAACTAGCTTGGCGATATTCCCATGTGTCCTCGGGAGCGCTTTTCCTATTATAAGAGTTTGTTCCGGCTTGTCCTTTGCTACAAAAAGGATTGGGCCACCTTGCTGCACTTTATTTACTTTTGTTAATTGTTGCTCGTTACAATTTATCTTATCTCAAAACTATCTATTACCACTTATTTCAGTACTTGCAGAGAATACCTTGCTGAAAACCGCTTATCATTTCCTTCTGCTCCTCGTTGGGTTTGACACTCTTACTTATCGAAAGGACTACGATAGATCCCCTATACTTGTGGGTCATCAATAGACAAGTGTCAGGAAAGTTTCCAGGCGCTCAAAGACAAGTTGACTTCTGCCCCAATGCTTGCTCCACCTGATACTAAGAAGGACTTTGTCATTTACTGCGACGCTTCTCGTCAAGGATTAGGCTGTGTCCTAATGCAAGAGCGTAGAGTGATTGCTTATGCCTCTCGTCAACTGTGCCCTCACGAAGAAAATTACCCAGCTCACAACCTCGAGCTTGCTGCTGTCATTCATGCACTAAAGCAGTGGCGACATTGCCTTCTCGGTAACCGTTGCGAGATCTTCACCGACCACCAAAGTTTGAAGTATCTGTTTACTCAGCCAAACCTGAACCTCCGTCGGTAGAGATGGATGGAGGCTGTTGCAGACTTTTACATGGGTATATTATATACCCCAGGCAAGGCTAATGTAATGGCTGATGCCTTGAGCCGCAAGTCTTACTGTAACCACCTCCAGGTTCACAAAGTTCAACCCTCACTTGTTGAAGAATTCAGAAAGCTGAACCTCCATATTGTTCCCCCTGGTGCACTCGCTCCCCCTCCTTAGGAGTTTCGCAAGATGAACCTCCGTGTTGTTTCTCGGGGTTCCCTCAATACCCTGGCTGTCGAACCAGATCTCTTGGACTCCATCAAGAGAATTCAGGGATATGACTCTCAAGCCCACAAGATTAAACGCCATCTAGCAGAAGGAAAGCCCTCATTCTTCACTATCACCGATGATGGCACCTTGTACTTCAAGGGCCGCCTATTGGTGCCATGTTCAGAGAAAAACCATGATATGACACAGGATGTTATGAAAGAAGCTCATGACACGCCTTTGTCTATTCATCCCAGTAGTACAAAGATGTACCAAGACATCCGCCAGAGATTCTGGTGGTCTAATATGAAGCAAGACATTGCTCATTATGTTGCTGAGTGGGACGTTTGCCGTCGTATCAAAGCAGAACATTAAAGGCCTGCTGGAACTCTACAACCTATCTCTATTCCTGAATGGAAATGGGACCATGTTGAGATGGACTTCGTCACCGGATTTCCCAAGTCTTAGAAAGGTAATGTAACATTCCAAATTTTCAATTTGGAATGTTATACATTAGATCATCATGCATATCATATTTTCCTGCATTTTTGGTCGATCCTAGAAATTTCACGCAACTCAAGGACCCTCGGAGAGATTTGGAGATTTCGTTATTTTCATATTTGAATCTTCTCAAATTTTGAAAAGGGGATCATTTGATTTAGTTATTTCATCTTCAATTATTTTTCCAATATCAAAAATAAGAGAGGGAATAATATGACTTTCCCAAATTTGGAAAAATGAAGATTTAATAAATAAATCAAATTTTGGATTTTCCGGAGTTTATTTGCTTTTCTTTTGGATTAGGCAAAAATGCGTGTTTTCAAAATTTGCATCTAGGTCCGGAGAAAAGTTCATTTTGTTCGACTCATTTTAGGAGTCGGGGAAAATTTACTTTAGAATTTTTGGAGTTCGTTTAGTTTTTATTTTCTTTGTTTTTTTCTGCGCGCGTAACTATTAAAAAAAACCCGCAGCGCCCCGCCTGGGCCGAGGTCCAGCTGGCCCAGCCGGCCTCCCCCTCGCGCGCGCGCCGCGCGCAGCCCGCCTGCCGCCGCCGCCGAGTCCTAGTAGGACTCTGCCGCCGCCGCCGCCTCTTGCCTTGCCCCCCCCCCCCCCCCACCCCCTCCCCCCCTTTTAAATACCAAGACCCCCCCTCTCCTCCCCACACCACCCCACGCCGCCCCGCCCGCAGCAAGCAGCAGTAGCAGCAGCGCTAACCGCCGCCTGTCGCGCCGCCGCCTGCCGTCGCCGCGCCGCTTGCCCGCGCGCCGCCCCCCAGCCGCGCCGCTTGCCCGCGCGCCGTCCGCCAGCCGCGCCGCCCCACGCCTAGACGCCGCCCCCGCGCCTAGCCGCTGCCCCGCCGGAGCCCCTCGCCGAGGTAGCCCTGCGCCGCGCCACCCCTCCCCTCGGTTCGGTTTTTTTTAAAAAAAACCGTTCCGGTTTCTTTTTGTTCGTTGTTTCGGTTTTTTTTCCGAAACCCTAGATCGGTTTTTTGTTTTGGTTTAGTTGTTTAGCGAGCGTTCGCCGGACCGTTCGTCTTAACGAACGTGATCACCGGTTATTCCCGGTTAACGAACGTCCGTTATTTTAACCGTTCGTCGTTCTCTTTTTCGTCGGATTTATTCCGCGATTTTCTGATCGTGATTTCAGATCCGATCTTCGTTCTAGTTTATCTTCTCGCTCGTTCATCGGAATCAGGTGATTCAAGCGCCTGGAGTTTCGTTTCGAAACTGCTGTTCCGACTAATCAACTTAAACAAGTTTTTGCCACAGTAAAATTTGACCTAGTTTCAACTTGCTAGAACCGAGTTGTTTTCTTTCGCCGTTTGTTTTCCGTTGCTTTGTTCGGTTCGTACTTTCTTTGCAACCGGAGTTCTTAAGTTGAACTTTCTGGTTCGATCTCTTGTTCGAGTTTTACCTGTGCATTAGACGAGTACTTATTGTATGCTTGTTGTTTGTCTATGATAGATTACCCGGATTGCGCTGCCTGTTACTGCGAATCTCTAGGTCTCGCGGATCATCAGCAAGGCAAGTAACACTTTGATCATACCTTTTCTACAACCCAGTTTTATTGCATTAGACCAATCCTCACACATTGCATGATTAGGATCTAATTAAATTGTGGGATGGGAAGTAGATGAGGTAGTACCTATTACTTGTATTATTATGAAACCTTTGGGAGTTACTTCTACGTTTGCTTATTATGCCATGCTATACTAGTAGACGTGGATTGGGTGAGTGATATCCATGACAGATGTGAGTTTGTTAATTTTCATGGTTTACTTAAGGTGGCAACTTAAACACACATCTGGGTGGATTGGGGCACCGGGTTTCTATCAGGACTTGCCTGTTTTTCTTTTGGACCGCCACCCAGGCTCAAAGGGATCATAAGATCTTTCATGCTAGAAACTTCCGTGTGCAGCCACAAGCCATTATGGGCTCTGGCATAGTTGATTAAGTTGTGCGAACTCTTACAGTGGTAGACTAGCAGATGTAGGGGATGTAGGTGGTACGGTCTACCCGATCGTAAGGTGCTAGCGCTTCTGAAAGACTATGTCTCGGTCATCCGTTTCTCAAACACCTTGTAGTGCGAGAAATCCAACGGAGGCGATCGAGTCTTGTGGGGAAAAGTGCGCAAACCTCTGCAGAGTGTAATAAACTAATCATGATTAGCCGTGTCCCCGGTTATGGACAACTTGAGTATCTAGTACTTGAATATCATGTGAATCTCATCATGTTACTTCTAATTAATATTGTTGGGCTTTAATTGTTCACTTAATTGGGATCGGAATGCTGTCAACCATTCTCGATGTTCAACTACCATGATAGTTAAATAAATTTATTCCTTTGCAGTAGGGAAAAACTGGCTTTACGCAAAACTGTAACCATAGAGCTTTGCACCAGCCATACATGCATATAGTATAGCTGTTGCATTCCATTACTCTCTATGTGTTACATTCCCAGCATATTCCATGTGATGACCCGTTTTCGGGCTGCAACTTTCATGTTGCAGACTTTTCAGACGACGAGTAAGGTGCTTTTAGGTCGTGGTCCTATACTCAGTGATGCCGTTGGAGTTGATGGACCCATTTATCTTCCAAGTCTTCTGCTGTTATCAATATTAGATGGCCTTAAGCCATATTATTTGTAATAAGTTCTCTTTGAGACATCGATGTAATAAGTGTGTGATTGCCACTCTGTTATAAATCCTTCGAAGTACTGTGTGGTGTCAGCATTACTGATCCAGGGATGACACCGGAGCACAGAGACTTGATCCACTTGGGTCGGGTCGCTACAAAGAATGGTATCAGAGCACACGCTGATTGTAGGACACGACCACTAAGTTAAAGCCATAGATCACTATTCTCTTCTCATTTTCTAACTCCTCATCTTTTCTACTCTTTTAGGATGACGGACGCGAAGGTCAAGTACGCTCAACCGGATGAAGGCACACCTTTTGGATTTCACTTGAAGGAAGTCACTAGATACCTGAACATAGGAGTACCAAGCTTCACCCCTCAACGCCACTCTGCCTGAAGAGGAGCGCTGGAAGATTCAAGCTCACGTTCCGGGAAGGACATTCGCACCAATCACGAAGCCCATAGATAGTGTTTTCAGTGCACCAATCTGGAGTCTGGGAAAGTGCATGGCAGCTCATATCACCATGGGACGCATTGGAAAAGTTTATCAAGAAGACCTCAAGGACACTATCTACCAGATTTGCAGACACCGAGATGAACAATGGGAGTTAGTCAGCACCAAGAAGGATAGATCCATTGCGGCTTTCATCCAGGAGTTAAACCAGCACATTCGACGCCACGAGAACCAAAGGTGCAATGATATGATAGAGTTGAAGAATGCGAAGGCAAGGATCATCGAGATAGAAGGAGAACTGAAGTCTACACGCAAGGAATACATGGACGAAATCGTAGCTCTAGCAAGGCACAATGGCTATCTTAAGCAAGAGATTGAAGAACTCAAGGAGAAGTTAGCATCCAGGAAGGAAGACATGTACGTCGCATGTCCGGACAACTACATCATCCTCGACGACACCGATTCGGACCCAAGTGAACCCAACTTTGAAGACGAAGCTGGAGCGGATATCATGGAGTCTTCCACCGGTTCAAATTTCTAGATGACCACCAAATATTAGCAGTAATTCCCCCATGTATACATTATAGTTCGAGCACTTGTGCGATAGTTCTAGACCGTTTGTAAGCCCTTGTTTGAATTGAATGAAGTGATTTTTGTGTGCTTTTGCTCATGTGCATTGGGGTAGTGTTTTCTCTTTAGACCCCACTCTATTCTTAATTCTCGTCTTTTCTAAACCCTCAGATGCCTCCGAGACGTGACAATGGATTCCCACCGGAACTCACTCAGTTGATCCAGCAGCAGAATCAATTGATGCAGTTGTTAGTCCAGAACCAGCAAAACAACAACAACAACCCACCACCACCACCACCACCTGTTGATCACTTAGCCCGTTTCCTTAGGCTAAATCCGCCGGTGTTTTCCAGTAGCACCGAGCCAATAGTAGCAGACGATTGGCTCCGCAAGATAGGAAGGGAGTTGACCACTGCAGGATGCACAGATGATGAGAAAGTGAAGTTTGCCGCACATCAGCTTGACGGACCCGCGGCAACAGGGTGGGAAAATTTTACAGTCACTTACCCAGTTGACACTGTCACATGGGATCAGTTTCAGCAAGCTTTCCGCACCGCCCATGTTTCAGCAGGAGCAATGGCCATGAAGAAGCGTGAGTTTCGCAACTTACACCAAGGAGGAAGGACAGTTGGCCAGTACGTTGATGACTTCAGCAAGTTAGCACGTTATGCCCCAGATGACGTTGCTACGGATGCAGCTAAGCAGGAGAAGTTTCTGGAAGGACTGAACGATGAGCTAAGCATGCAGTTGATGGTAGCAAGTTTCAACAACTACCAGGAGTTGGTAGATCGTGCCATCATGATTGAAGGGAAGCAACAGCAGATTGAGAACCACAAGAGGAAGTATGGACAGGGGAAGTATAACTCTGGAGCCCAGCAGAAGCCCCGTTTTACCCCTAAACCAGGAATTCAGTTTCAGCATACCCATGGAGGAGGTAGTTCGCACAACCATAATGGCCACAAAAATGGTAATGGGAATGGAGGAAGCAACGGCCAGAACCGTACCACCCCATCCACCCCAACCAAGAGAGATCTGAGTCAAGTCACCTGTTTCAAGTGCTCCAAGACCGGACATTATGCCAATGAATGTCCTGAAGGCCAGAATGGAAATGGCAATGGAAGCTCTGGAAAGAAGCTGAACCCTTTCAACAGGGGACAGGTGAACCACGTTAATGTGGAGGAGGTTGAAGATCAGTCTGATGTAGTAATTGGTAAGTTTTTGGTTAAGTCATTCACTGCACTTGTTCTTTTTGATACCGGTGCATCGCATTCATACATATCAAGGGGATTTGTGGATAAATATAACCTGCCAACCCAAGCCCTTAGGTCACCCATGTTAGTAAGCTCACCAGGAGCGGAGTATATGGCTAGACGATGGTGTGATCGGTTACCATTAAGGATTGGTAACTATGTGTTTCCCTCAGACCTAATAGTATTGGAATCTCAAAGATTGGATGTGATATTAGGCATGGATTGGTTATCAAAGTATGAAGGGAACATTGAATGCGCTAGTAAGTCAATTTTGCTTACCACACTAGAAGGAAGAAGGATCAAGTATGTATCCCGACATGCGCCAAATAGGACACAAGTAAATTCTTTATCGGGAGTGGTGCAGGAAGAAGTACCAGTGGTGAAGGATTACCCTGATGTATTTCCTGAGGAATTGCCAGGAATGCCACCGGATAGAGACATTGAGTTTTTGATTGAGCTTTTGCCAGGTACAGGCCCAATATCGAAGCGACCATACCGGATGCCAGCAAAGGATTTGGTAGAAATCAAGAACCAGATTAAGGAGTTATTGAATAAAGGTTACATACGCCCAAGTTCTTCACCTTGGGGATCACCCGTACTTCTAGTGGAGAAGAAGGATGGATCATTAAGGATGGTTGTCGATTACCGTGGATTGAATGAAGTAACCATCAAGAATAAGTACCCACTGCCAATGATCAATGACCTGTTTGATCGATTTCAAGGAGCTAAAGTGTTTTCCAAAATCGATTTGCGATCAGGGTACCATTAGTTGAAGATTCGAGAACATGATATTCCGAAGACAACATTCACCACAAGATATGGACTGTATGAGTATACCGTTATGTCATTTGGATTGACTAACGCACCTGCCTATTTTATGAACCTGATGAACAAGGTGTTTATGGAGTTTTTGGATAAGTTCGTCGTAGTGTTCATCGATGATATCCTGGTTTATTCAAAGAATGAAGAGGAACATAAGGAACATTTGCGTTTGGTTTTGGAGAAACTAAGGGAACATCAGTTATATGCCAAATTCAGCAAATGTGAGTTTTGGTTAAAGGAAGTTGGATTTCATGGACATGTTATATCCGGAGAAGGGATAGCAGTTGACCCCACAAAGGTTGAGACCGTAACCGAATGGGAAGCACCAACGACAGTTGGAGAGATCCGGAGTTTTCTTGGACTCACAGGATACTACCGGAGATTTATTGAGAATTTTTCAAAGATTGCGAAGCCTATGACGGAGTTGTTGAAGAAGAATACTAAGTTCAAATGGACTGAGGAGTGTGAGGCTAGTTTCCAAGAATTGAAGAAACGTTTGGTTACCTCACCAGTATGGTTTTGCCAGATCAGACCAAGGATTATGAGGTGTATTGCGACGCTTCACGTCGAGGACTTGGAGCAGTGCTTATGCAAGAAGGGAAAGTTGTTTCGTATGCTTCACGACAACTGAAGCCTCACGAGTTGAATTATGCCACGCATGATTTGGAGTTAACAGCTGTAGTGCATGCATTGAAGACATGGAGACATTTCCTCATCGGAAATCATTGTGAGGTGTACACGGATCACAAGAGTTTGAAGTACATTTTCACGCAGAAGGAGTTGAACCTCAGACAAAGGAGATGGTTGGAGCTCATTAAGGATTATGATATGAGATTGCATTACCATCCCGGAAAGGCTAATGTAGTAGCTGACGCGTTGAGCCGTAAGAGCCATGTCAATACACTAATGACGGAAGAAATACCACAGGAGTTAGCAGAAAACCTTCGTGAGCTATGTTTGGAAATAGTTCCGAGAGGCTTTGTAGCAGCATTGGAGATCCAGTCAACATTGATGGATAAAATCAGAGAGGCTCAGAAATCTGACAATGAGATTGCTTCTATAAAAGAGAAAATGAGCGAAGGAAAAGCAAAGGGATTTCGTGAGGATGAGCACGATACCCTATGGTTTCAGGACCGTGTTTATGTGCCAAATGACCCGGAGATCAGGAAGTTGATTCTGCAAGAGGCACATGATTCACCCTATTCGATTCACCCAGGGAATACCAAGATGTATTTGGATTTGAAGGAAACATTCTGGTGGACCGGAATGAAGAAAGATATTGCAGCATATGTAGCAGTTTGTGATGTGTGTCATAGAGTGAAGGCCGAACATCAGAATCCAGCCGGATTGTTACAACCATTGCCGATACCCGAATGGAAGTGGGATAAGCTAAGCATGGATTTTATCACGGGATTACCAAGGACTCGTTCAGGCTATGACTCGATTTGGGTTGTAGTCGATCGATTGACGAAAGTAGCTCATTTCATCCCAGTTAAGACCACTTACACCAGTGCTAAGTTGGCAAAGATAGACATGACTAGGATCATTTGCTTGCATGGAGTTCCGAGGAGTATCATATCAGATAGAGGAACCCAATTTACCTCAAAGTTTTGGAATCAGTTGCATGAGACTTTGGGAACGAGACTAGAGTTCAGCACAGCTTTTCATCCGCAGACAGATGGATAGACCGAGAGAGTCAATCAGATTTTGGAAGATATGCTGAGAGCTTGTGCACTAGATTATGGATCTAGTTGGGACGATAACCTGCCGTATGCGGAATTTTCCTATAACAACAGTTACCAAACCAGTTTGAAGATGGCACCTTTCGAAGCTTTATACGGAAGGAGGTGCAGGACACCATTGTCATGGGACGAAGTTGGAGACCGTCAGTTCTTTGGACCATATTTGATTAAGGAGTCTGAACGGAAAGTTAAGTTGATTCGCGATAGGCTCAAGGTAGCCCAGTCCAGGCAGAAGAGCTACGCAGATTCTAAACGCAAGGAGACAGTTTAAGAAACCGGAGACAGGGTTTATCTTCGACTATCCCCACTTCGAGGAGTTAAGCGCTTTGGAGTTAAGGGAAAGTTAGCACCGCGTTTCGTTGGACCGTATAAGATCTTGCAACGTATGGGAGAAGTCGCTTATAAGTTGGAATTACCAGAGGGACTGTTAGGAGTTCATGATGTATTCCATGTTTCCCAGCTGAAGAAATGTCATGCCAAGATGGCGGAGGTACCTCTAAGAGATACAGTGCCGCTTGAAGCGATTCAATTGAAGGACGACTTAACGTATGAGGAGAAACCAGTCAAGATTCTCGATTATGCCAGCCGAGTTACCCGTAGCAAGGTTATCAAGTTTTGCAAAGTTCAGTGGAACCACCATTCAGAGGATGAAGCCACCTGGGAGAGAGAAGAAGATTTGCTCAAGGACCACCCTCACCTATTTACTAGCCAACCCGAATCTCGAGGGCGAGATTCATCTTAAGGGGGGTAGGTTTGTAACATCCCAAATTTTCAATTTGGAATGTTATACAATAGATCATCATGCATATCATATTTTCCTGCATTTTTGGTTGATCCTAGAAATTTCACGCAACTCAAGGACCCTCGGAGAGAGTTGGAGATTTTGTTATTTTCATATTTGAGTCTTCTCAAATTTTGAAAAGGGGATCATTTGATTTAGTTATTTCATCTTCAATTATTTTTCCAATATCAAAAATATGAGAGGGAATAATATGACTTTCCCAAATTTGGAAAAATAAAGATTTAATAAATAAATCAAATTTTGGATTTTCCGGAGTTTATTTGCTTTTCTTTTGGATTAGGGAAAAATGCGTGTTTTCAAAATTTGCATCTAGGTCCGGACAAAAGTTCATTTTGTTCGACTCATTTTAGGAGTCGGGGAAAATTTACTTTAGAATTTTTGGAGTTCGTTTAGTTTTTCTTTTCTTTGTTTTTTTCTGCGCGCATAACTATTTAAAAAAACCCGCAATGCCCCGCCTGGGCCGAGGCCCAGCTGGCCCAGCCGGCCTCCCCCTCGCGCGCGCGCCGCGCGCAGCCCGCCTGCCGCCGCCACCGCCTCTTGCCTTGCCCCCTCCCCCAAGCAACCCCTCCCCCCCTTTAAATACCAAGACCCCCCCTCTCCTCCCCACACCACCCCACGCCGCCCCGCCCGCAGCAAGCAGGAGCAGCAGCAGCGCCAGCCGCCGCCTGTCGCGCCGCCGCCTGCCGCCGCCGCCTGTCGCGCCGCCGCCTGCCGCCGCCGCCCGCCAGCCGCGCCGCCCCGCGCCTAGTCGCCGCCCCCGCGCCTAGCCGCTGCCCCGCCGGAGCCCCTCGCCGAGGTAGCCCCGCGCCGCGCCACCCCTCCCCTCGGTTCGGTTTTTTTTAAAAAAAACCGTTCCGGTTTCTTTTCATTCGTTGTTTTGGTTTTTTTTTCTGAAACCCTAGATCGGTTCTTCGTTTTGGTTTAGTTGTTTAGCGAGCGTTCGCCGGACCGTTCGTCTTAACGAACGTGATCACCGGTTATTCCCGGTTAATGAACGTCCATTCGTTTAACCGTTCGTCGTTCTCTTTTTCGTCGGATTTATTCCGCGATTTTCTGATCGTGATTTCAGATCCGATCTTCGTTCTAGTTTATCTTCTCGCTCGTTCATCGGAATCAGGTGATTCAAGCGCCTGGAGTTTCGTTTCGAAACCGCCGTTCCGACTAATCAACTTAAACAAGTTTTTGCCACAGTAAAATTTGACCTAGTTTCAACTTGCCAGAACCGAGTTGTTTTCTTTCGCCGTTTGTTTTCCGTTGCTTTGTTCGGTTCGTTCTTTCTTTGCAACCGGAGTTCTTAAGTTGAACTTTCTGGTTCGATCTCTTGTTCGAGTTTTACCTGTGCATTAGATGAGTACTTATTGTATGCTTGTTGTTTGTCTGCGATAGATTACCCGGATTGCACCGCCTGTTACTGCGAATCTCTAGGTCTCGCGGATCATCAGCAAGGCAAGTAACACTTTGATCATACCTTTTCTACAACCCAGTTTTATTGCATTAGACCAATCCTCACACATTGCATGATTAGGATCTAATTAAATTGTGGGATGGGAAGTAGATGAGGTAGTACCTATTACCTGTATTATTATGAAACCTTTGGGAGTTACTTCTACGTTTGCTTATTATGCCATGCTATGCTAGTAGACGTGGATTGGGTAAGTGATATCCATGATAGATGTGAGTTTGTTAATTTTAATGGTTTACTTAAGGTGGCAACTTAAACACACATCTAGGTGGATTGAGGCACCTGGTTTCTATCAGGACTTGCCTGTTTTTCTTTTGGACCGCCACCCAGGCTCAAAGGGATCATAAGATCTTTCATGCTAGAAACTTTCGTGTGCAGCCACAAGCCATTATGGGCTCTGGCATAGTTGATTAAGTTGTGCGAACTCTTACAGTGGTAGACTAGCAGATGTAGGGGATGTAGGTGGTACGGTCTACCCGATCATAAGGTGCTAGCGCTTCTGAAAGACTATGTCTCGGTCATCCGTTTCTCAAACACCTTGTAGTGCGAGAAATCCAACGGAGGCGATCGAGTCTTGTGGGGAAAAGTGCGCAAACCTCTGCAGAGTGTAATAAACTAATCATGATTAGCCGTGTCCCTGGTTATGGACAACTTGAGTATCTAGTACTTGAATATCATGTGAATCTCATCATGTTACTTCTAATTAATATTGTTGGGCTTTAATTGTTCACTTAATTGGGATCGGAATGCTGTCAACCATTCTCGATGTTCAACTACCATGATAGTTAAATAAATTTATTCCTTTGCAGTAGGGAAAAACTGGCTTTACGCAAAACTATAACCATAGAGCTTTCCACCAGCCATACATGCATATAGTATAGCTGTTGCATTCCATTACTCTCTATGTGTTACATTGCCAGCATATTCCATGTGCTGACCCGTTTTCGGGCTGCAACTTTCATGTTGCAGACTTTTCAGACGACGAGTAAGGTGCTTTTAGGTCGTGGTCCTATACTCAGTGATGCCGTTGGAGTTGATGGACCCATTTATCTTCCAAGTCTTCCGCTGTTATCGATATTAGATGGCCTTAAGCCATATTATTTGTAATAAGTTCTCTTTGAGAAATTGATGTAATAAGTGTGTGATTGCCACTCTATTATAAATCCTTCGAAGTACTATGTGGTGTCAGCATTACTGATCCAGGGATGACACCGGAGCACAGAGACTTGATCCATTCGGGTCGGGTCGCTACATGTAATGATGCTATTCTTGTCGTCATCGACCGGCTTTCTAAGGTCGCACATTTTCTGGCGGTCAAAGAAACGATCAGTGCTTGTCAGCTTGCAACTCTATATATGTTCAGAATTGTTTCACTTCACGATATTCCACTGGTTATCAGTTCAGACCATGGCAGCTTGTTCACTTCAAGATTCTGGGCAAGTTTCCAAGAAGCTATGGGAACTCATCTGCCCTTCAGTACTGCGTTTCATCCTCAGTCGCAAGGACAAGTTGAACGTGTCAACCAAGTTCTCGAAGACATGCTTCGAGCTTGTGTAATTTCCTTCGGCAAGAAATGGGAGGAATATCTTCTGTATGCCGAGTTCTCTTATAATAATAGGTATCAAGCTAGTCTGAAGATGTCCCCCTTCGAAGTGTTATATGGACGAAAGTGTCGAACCCCTCTGAACTGGTCAGAAACTGGGGAACATCCACTCTTCGGTCCAGATATTATCCAATAGGCCGAAGAACAAGTCCGCATTATTCGCGAGAATCTCAAGACTGCTCAGTCACGTCAGAAAAGTCAGTATGACCGTCATCACAAAGACATGGTCTATCAACCTGGCGAAAAGGCTTATCTTCGAGTTACACCAATGAAGGGTGCTCACCGCTTTGGGATCAAGGGCAAGCTAGCTCCTCGCTATATTGGCCCATTCACTATTCTCGAAGGGCGTGGAAAAGTGGCATATCAACTGGAGCTTCCGTCCAACCTTTCAAAGGTTCACGATGTGTTCCACGTGTCACAACTCCATCGTTGCTTCAAGGACCCAGTCCGAGCAGTGGATCATGAAGTGCTCGAATTGCAACAGGACCTCTCGTATAAAGAGCATCCGGTCCGCATTCTCGAACCAAGCTGAACACCGCACACGTTAGAAGGCGATCAAATTCCTCAAGGTCCAGTGGTCGCATCACTCTGAAGATGAAGCCACTTGGGAACGCGAGGATCGCCTGCGTGATGAATACCCCGTACTGTTTCCTTCTACCTCCTAAAATCTCGGGACGAGATTTCTTGTACCGGAGGATTTTTGTAACAACCGGATAATCATGCTACAGTAATCTCACGTTGACAGTGCCACGTCACCCAGATCACTGTTGCTAATCTCGCATTGGATCGAAAAATTTCAAATTCAAAAGTTTAATTAAAAGTCAGACATCAAACTTTCCAAAAGTTAAAACAAAAATGTTCGGGAGGTGCCATATTTTACATATGTAAATATGGAGTAATAAACACATTTTTATAAAATACCTAAATAATTTAAAATGATTTAAAACAGAAAAGAAAATACAAAAGAGAAAAACAAAACTAACAAAAAAAGGAAAACACCCCCCACTGGGCTCCGGCCCACCTGGCCCAACCAACCGGCTGGCCCACTCCCACACCATAACCCCCTCCCCACTCCACCGACACCCACTCTCCCCCACACTCCCCTGAAATATCTCCCCCTCTCTCCCCCGATTGGATCGGGATCGGAGGAGGAGGCCGCCGCCCGGATCGCCCTTCGCCGTCCACCTCTGCCCAGAACGCCGCCTCGCCGGACCTCCCTCACCGGTCTGCCTCCTCTCCGTCGCGCCGTCACCGTCGTCCCCCTCGACTACCATTGCCCCGTCCCTACTCCTCGCTGTGAGTCGCCGCCTTCTCCCTCCCCTCTGCCCTCCGCGCTCGCCGCGGCCCCCCCTCCACCATGGCCGCGCCTCGGCGCTGCTGCTCACCCCTGCCCGCCGCGCGCGCTCGTGCATGCCATCGCCATGGCCACGGCCTCGACCGCCCGCGCTGCGCAGCCCCACCTGTCGTCGTCTGCTGCGCTACCACTGCCGCCCGCGGTCGTCGCACCGCTCCCCACTGCCCTCGCCTCGCTCCCCGCCTCCGCTGCCACCCTGCTGCTTCGCCATGCTGCGCGCTGCCATCACCGCCGTTGTTCGCCCCTACTCCGCGCCACCGCACCATCCGCAGCACCCCATACGCCCGCGCGCACCCGCCGTGCGCTGCCGTCGCCCCGGCCCGCGCTCACCACGTCGCCCGCGGCCTCCCTCCTGCTGGTAGCCCGATGCTGCGCCCCTCCCTGCTACTACCCTGCCGCTGCTCGCGCTCCGCACCGCCTGCTGCGCCGCTGTCGCCGCGTCGCCCGTGCCATGCTGCCACAGCCGGCGCCCGCCACCGCGACCGCGACCCCTCCCCGTGCCGCGCCACTGCGCCCCTGCACCCCCCTACTGCTGCTCCTCTGCCGCCCGCGGGCCTGCTCGTCGCCGGCCCCGCACTCCATCCCCTGCGCCACCGACGCCGCCATGCCGTTGGCCATCGCAGCCGCCCTGACCTGTGGCCTCGCCCCGCCGCTCCCTGCGGGCGAGCGCCCGCACAGGCGCCCGTAGCGCCCGCTAACCCGCATCGGCCCTTCTGGGCCAATGGCAACGGGGCCCACACCCCTGAGAATGATTTTAAAAAAAGAATTAATTAAAAAATAATAAAAATCAATCAATTAATTAATTAACCTAATTAATTTTGATAAATTAAACTAAATAACTAATTCAAATAATTAATCATGATTAGTTAGTCTAGTCAATGACGAACGGGACCCAGACGTCAGTTGACCAGTCAACACCTCTGTGGACTGCTGACGTCATGCTGACGTCAGCGTGCACTGTTCTGGATAATGTTGATTTATAATAATTAAATAAATGCTAAAATTAATTTAAATCTTTTAAAATCAATATAAAATAAATCGTAGCTCGGTTGGAAAAACTTTGTACATGAAAGTTGCTCAAAACGACGAGACGAGTCCGGATGCATGGCCCGTTCGTCCGCCACGCATCCCTAGCATAGCGAACACGCAACTTTCCCCCTCCGATTCATCTGTCCGAAAACACGAAACACTGGGGATAATTTCCCGGATGTTTCGCCCCTGCACCGGTATCACCTCATACCGGTTAGGGCACCCCTAGCACCGCTACTCGTCATGTCATGCATCGCTATGCATCTGTTTGCATTATATTCATTGTTTCTCCCCCCTCTTCTCTTCGATAGACTACGAGACTGACGCCGCTGCTGGTGCCCCGATCGACTACACTGTTGACGACCCCTCTTTCTTGCCAGAGCAACCAGGCAAGCCCCCCCTTGATCACCAGATATCGCCTACTCTTCTCTCTACTGCTTGCATTAGAGTAGTGTAGCATGTTACCGCTTTCCGTTAATCCTATCCTGATGCATAGCCTGTCATTGTTACTACAGTTATTAATACCTTACCTGCTATCCTAAATGCTTAGTATAGGTTGCTAGTAGTTCATTAGTGGCCCTACATTCTTGTCCGTCTGCCATGCTATACTATCAGGTCGTGATCACTCGGGAGGTGAGCACGGGTATATATTATATAATTTATACAAATTACATGTTGTGACTAAAGTCGGGTCGGCTCGTTGAGTACCCGCAAGTGATCCCGATGTTGGGGGTTGAAGGGGCAGGTGGTTCCACCCAGGTAGTGGTGGGCCTGGGTTCCCGACGGCCCCCGACTGTTACTTTGTGGCGGAGCGACAGGGCAGGTTGAGACCGCCTAGGAGAGAGGTGGTCCTGGCCCTGGTCGGCGTCCGTGGTTATTTCAAAATAACACGCTTAACGAGATCTGGGTAATTGAAATGAGTCTGGCCATGGACCTATACGCACTAACCAACTATGCGGGAACAGTTATGGGCACTCGACGTCGTGGTATCAGCCGAAGCCTTCGTGACATCAGCGACTGAGCTGCGCGCGCCGGGTTGGACTGGAACGCTTGCTCCTGTATAAGGGAGGCTAGGTCTGCTCACCGACCGCGTACGCAACGTGCAGGTGTGCAATGGCCGATGGGCCCAGACCCCTGTGCCATAGGATTTAAACCGGCGTGCTGACCTCTCTGTTGTGCCTAGGTAGGGCTGCGACGTCTTGATCGTTCGAGGCCAGGCATGACCCAGAAAAGTGTGCCTGGACAAAGGGGATCGAGCGTGTTGGGAAATGTGGTGCACCCCTGCAGGGAAGTTGGTCTATTTGAATAGCCGTGTCCCTCGGTAATAGAACGACCCGGAGTTGTACATTGACCTTATGACAACTAGAACCGGTTACTTAATAAAACACACCCTTCCAAGTGCCAGATACAACCGGTGATCGCTCTCTCACATGGCGACGAGGGGAGGATCATCGGTTAGGATTACGCTATGCGATGATACTTGGTGAACTTACCATCTACTCTCTTCTTCTGCTGCAAGATGGAGGTTACCAGAAGCGTAGTCTTCGATAGGACTAGCTATCCCCCCTCTTATTCCGGCATTCTGCAGTTCAGTCCACATATGTTATCCCTTTTCCATTTGATACCAATGCATGCATATGTAGTGTAGCTCCTTGCTTGCGTGTACTTTGGATGAGTACTCACGGCTGCTTTGCTCCCCCTTTTCCCCCTTCCTATACCCGATTGCTGCGACCAGACGTTGGAGTCCAGGAGCAAGACGCCACCGTTGACGACGACTCCTACTTCTCTGGAGGTGCCTACTACTACGTGCAGGCCGCTGAAGACGACCAGGAGTAGTTTAGGAGGATCCCAGGCAGGAGGCCTGCGCCTCTTTCGATTTGTATCCCAGTTTGTGCTAGCCTTTTTAAGGCAAACTTGTTTACCTTATGTCTTTACTCAGATATTGTTGCTTCTGCTGACTCGTCTATGATCGAGCTCTTGTATTCGAGCCCTCGAGGCCCCTGGCTTGTAATATGATGCTTGTATGACTTATTTTATTTGTAGAGTTGTGTTGTGATATCTTCCTGTGAGTCCCTGATCTTGATCGTACACGTTTGCGTGTATGATTAGTGTACGATTGAATCGGGGGCATCACATTCGAGGAGTTCATGTATTCACTATGTGTTAATGCTTTGGTCTGGTACTCTATTAAAAGGAGGCCTTAATATCCCTTAGTTTCCAATAGGACCCCGCTGCCACGGGAGGGTAGGACAAAAGATGTCATGCAAGTTCTTTTCCATAAGCACGTATGACTATATTCGGAATACATGCCTACATTACATTGATGAACTAGAGCTAGTTTTGTGTCACCCTAGGTTATGATTGTTACATGATCGATCGCATCCGGCATAATTCTCTATCACTGATCCATTGCCTACGAGCTTTCCATATATTGTTCTTCGCTTATTTCCTTTTCCGTTGCTATTGTTACCATCACTATAAAACACCAAAAATATTACTTTTACTACCCTTACCAGTACTATCATATTACTTTGCTACTAAATACTTTGCTGCATATATTAAGTTTCCAGGTGTGGTTTAATTGACAACTCAACTGCTAATACTTGAGAATATTCTTTGGCTCCCCTTGTGTCGAATCTATAAATTTGGGTTGAATACTCTACCCTCGAAAATGATTGCGACCCCCTATACTTGTGGGTTATCAATACTATTTTTTGGCGCCGTTGCCGAGGAGCATAGCTCTATTCTTTGAGTCACTTGGGATTTATATATGCTTATCATTATGAAGAACTTGAAAGATCAAAAAACCAAGATTTTTCCCTCAACTACGAGGGGAGGTAAGGAACTGCCATCTAGCTCTGCACTTGATTCACCTTCTGTTTTGAGTAAGCTTGCGACACCTAAACCTGCTTCTGCTATTAATTCTGATATGTCTCATGTTATTGATGATGCCACTTCTACTATGCATGATACTTATGATGAAACTACTTCTATGCTTGATACTACTGTGCCACTAGGTGAATTTCTTGATGAACAACATGCTAGGGCTATAGAGAATGAAATTATTGAAACTGATAATATTGATGAAAGTGATCATGAAGATTCTCCCCCTAGATATGAATTGCCTGTTGTTCCTGAGGGTTATGTTATGGATGAAGAAACTGCTAGAGACTTTCTTGCCTGCAATGGTAGAAGTGATCTTAAGAAATTATTAGCTAAGCTTAAAGAAAAATCTCTGAATGCTAGAACGAAATATGATCCTGCATATGCTACTTCACCTATCTTTATTACTGATAGAGATTATGATTTCTCTATTGATCCTAAATTAATTACTTTGGTTGAATCTGATCCTTTCTATGGCTATGAATCTGAAACTGTTGTGGCACATGTTACTAAATTAAATGATATAGCCACCCTATTCACTAATGATGAGAAAACTCGCTACTATTATATCCTTAAGTTATTCCCGTTCTCAATAAAGGGTGATGCTAAGATTTGGTTTAATTCTCTTGATCCTGGTTGTGGTAGTCCCCAGGATATGATTTATTACTTCTTTGCTAAATATTTCCCTGCTCATAAGAAACAAGCTGCTTTAAGGGAAATATATAATTTTGTGCAAATTGAAGAATAGAGTCTCCCACAAGCTTGGGGGAGGCTTCTCCAATTACTTAATGCTTTGCCTGATCATCCTCTCAAGAAAAATGAAATACTTGATATCTTTTATAATGGACTAAGCGATGCTTCCAGAGATTACCTGGATAGTTGTGCTGGTTGTGTTTTCAGGGAAAGAACTATTGATCAAGCTTAAATTCTATTGAATAATATGTTGACTAATGAAAATAATTGGACACTTCCTGAACCAACTCCTAAGCCAACTCTGAAGAAAAAGGGTATTCTATTTCTCAGTTCTGAAGATATGCAAGAGGCAAAGAAATCTATGAAAGAAAAAGGTATTAAAGATGAAGATGTTAAGAATTTACCACCTATTGAAGAAATACATGGTCTTGATAACCCGACACAGGTAGTAAAGGTAAATTATCTCTATATATATGATAAGGCTGAAATCCTTCCTACTAAGTTTGCTAGCCAATGCTTAGATGAGTTTGATAATTTTATGGTTAAACAAGAAGACTTCAATGCTTATGTTGGTAGACAATTGAAACATAATGCTTATATGATTGAACACTTGAGTGATTATATGGCTAGTGTTAAAGGTGAACTTAAACTTATTAGTAAACATGCTTCTATGGTTACCACTCAAGTAGAACAAGTACTTAAAGCTCATAATGATTTGCTCAATGAATTAAATAGTAAGAAAAATGATAACGCTGTTAGAGTTATGACTAGAGGTGGTAAAATGACTCAGGAACCTTTGTATCCTGAGGGCCATCCTAATAGAATTGAGCAAGATTCCCAGAGAACTAATGTAGATGCACCTAGTCCTTCTAAAAGGAAGAGAAAGAAAAATGATAGGACTTTGCATGCTTCTAGTGAACCTGTTGTTGACACACATGAGAATCCCAATGATATTTCTATTTCTGATGCTGAAACACAATCTGGTAATGAACATGAACCTAGTGATAACGTTAATGATAATGTTCATGTTGATGCTCAACCTAGTAATGATAATGAAGTAGAGATTGAACCTGATGTTGATCTTGATAACCCACAATCAAAGAATCAACGTTATGATAAGAGAGACTTTGTTGCTAGGAAGCACGGTAAAGTAAGAGAACCATGGGTTTAGAAACCCATGCCTTTTCCTCCTAAACCATCCAAGAAAAAGGATGATGAGGATTTTGAGCGCTTTGCTGAAATGATTAGACCTATCTTTTTGCGTATGCGTTTGACTGATATGCTTAAAATGAATCCTTATGCTAAATATATGAAGGAAATTGTTACTAATAAGAGAAAGATACCGGAAGCTGAAATTTCCACCATGCCTGCTAATTATACTTTTAAGGGTGGAATACCAAAGAAACTTGGAGATCCAGCAGTACCAACTATACCATGCTCCATTAAAAGAAACTATATTAAAACTGCTTTATGTGATCTTGGAGCCGGTGTTAGTGTTATGCCTCTCTCTTTATATCGTAGACTTGATTTGAATAAGTTGACACCTAGTGAAATATCTCTGCAAATGGCAGATAAATCAACTACTATACCTATTGGTATTTGTGAGGATGTGCCTGTTGTGGTTGCAAACTTTACTATCTTAACGGACTTTGTTATTCTTGATATTCCCGAGGACGATAGTATGTCTATTATTCTTGGAAGACCCTTTTTGAATACTGCAGGGGCTGTTATTGATTGCACCAAAGGCAATGTCACTTTTCATATTAATGGTAATGAGCATACGGTACACTTCCCGAGGAAACAACCTCAAGTCCACATCTATTGGAAAAATTCCAACTATTACTATTGGAGGTTTTGAATTTCCTCTTCCTACTGTCAAGAAGAAATATGATATTCTTATTGTTGGGGACATGCACATCCCCGTTGAGGTAACATAGTGTTATTCGAATTTTCTCCGGTTCCATGTTATTTAGAATGAGTTTGTTAACAAGACTTGATCAACCTTGTTAGTGGATTCCTTTTGATGAGCATGAGATGGATGAAGTTAGAAAACACAACTCTTTGCACCCTCTTTTTACTTTCTGTTATTTATATTAAATAAAGCAAAAATAGTATTTTCTGTCTGTTTTCCGATTTATCCATGCATAAAAAAATACCCCAAAAATAAAAGTTCTCCAAATGCCCTGAAATTTAAATATGATTTTTTCTAGAATATTTGAGAATATCTAGCACTGAGAACTCATCAGGGGGAGCAAGCACCTGGCCACGAGGGTCCAGGGCGCGCCCCCTGCCTCGTGGGCCCATGGTGGCTCCCCTCCACTTATTCCAGCCACCACACACTCCTTCTTCCTCCTAAAAAATCACCATCCAGCTCAAGAACGAGTTCTAGCTCATGTTGCTGCCATTTTCGATCTCCTAGCTCAAAGCTCCATTCACAAAACTGCTTTGGGGGATTGTTCTTTGGTATGTGACTCCTCCAATGGTCCAATTAGTTTTTGTTCTATTGCTTTATTCATTGCAAATTTTTGCTGCTTAGGTGACCATGTTCTTGAGCTTGCATGTCAAATTTATATGGTCAAGAATAGTTTTATTGCATGATATATCCTCTAGGCACTTGTAGGAGTAGTTGCTATCAATTTTGTTGAGTTTGGTTCAGTTTTACTTGAAGTTACTAAAAATTTCAGAAATTTTCAGAAAAAGATGAAGAGATTTTTGAGGGGCTCATCGAGCCGAACCTCGAAGGATAAGCAAAGTGAGGAGGATAAGAGGCCCAAATATAATCTCCCTCGCACCGCGGAAGTTCGGTCGTGTGAATGGCCTTGTGATGATTTCTTGAGAGCATCCGGGATTTATGATGATTTCTATGAATTGGCTGAGAATGCAGGCATCACCGCCTTCCACCACGACCAACGCGAACAATATCTCTTACTCACCAATATCTTTGTGCAAAACTTCCATTTCCATGCTAGGAACTCACCACCTACGGTGGAATTTTATTTATATGATGAGCATAAGGAGATGTCACTTCGTGATTTTTGTCGGATTTGTTTGATCCCTTTTGAGGGCAGTGTAGAGGAACCACATCGTGACGATGTGGAAGGGTTTATTGATACAATTGCTGTAGGGGAAACAAGGAAAGTTTCCGATGCAAGAATCACTAGCATACATTTTCCTGTTTTACGTTACTTTGCAATATTTGCTAGTAGATTCTTAATTGGTCGCGGAAACTGTGGCAACCTTAGTGCCCCTGATATTGTTATTTTCTGCCATGCATTGTTCCGTGATGATACATTTAGTATGGGCACTATTGTTGCAAAGCGGTTAAATCTTAACCGTACTAAGGGCCCCATCTTGGGAGGTATCTTTGCCTCGTGCCTCGTTGCACACTTCAACATACCTATTAGGCATTATGAGAAAGAAGAGAAGTTGCTGCCTCCTGTTTTTCTAGACTATAAGAGTATGTTAGCACATGATTTTATCGTTAAGAATAAGGAAAAAATGCTTACGTACAAGCTGATATTTGATAAAAATCACCCTCAGACTATTACTTTGACTGCTCCTTCCTTGTTTGACTTATCTGCAGGCAAGTACCTTGTTCCACCAGAGGCCACTCACGCCCACCGAAACCCCACACCAGCTACAGAGCCAGAGCCAGAACCACAATTTGATCCTCACCGGTAGTCTGTTTATCAGTGGAATCCGGAAGAGATCGCCAACTAGTGGCACTAGGGGGGTCCTTCTCAGTATGACCCCAACTACAACTTTGGATATCCGCCAGGTCGGCCGTGGCCATAGACCAACTTAGGCCAAAAGCCTAAGCTTGGGGGAGTACGTATTTCTCACCGACATTAGATTTATGTTCACACACTCATGCTAGTTGTCAGTGCTCTTACTTTTTCACTATATCATCCATGTTAGTTTATTTCCCTTTTTATGCTTTCTTCTTGTGTGTTTGATAAACCTTAATAAAAAACAAAAAAAATAGTTGTAGTTTTCAGCTAGTTTACTTTCCATGCTTGTACTAGTAATTAAAAAGAAAACCCAAAAAGATTTCTCGTTCTTCTTTTGCTTGTGGGGTGCTTTCCCGTGTAAATAGTTTTATTTATTTCTTGTTCTTTGAGGGTTGAGAGGAGAAGACCATGAATAAAATGTTGAGTGGCTCTCATATGCATTATTGTTGATCTAACAAAGAGCCCATTACCTTGTCTTCTCTCTTGAATTGAATGCTTGCAGATTCCAGCTTAGTCCAATGCACGTGCACTATTATTATTATCCACACTATTCGGTCGTGCAAGTGAAAGGCAATAATGATGATTATATGATGAACTTATTGAGATGAGAAAAGCTGGTATGAACTCGACCTCTCTTGTTTTTTGTAAATATGATTAGTTCATCGTTCCTGATTCAGCCTATTATGAATAAACATGTTTGCAATGACAATTAGAGATTATAGTTGCTTATGCCATGCTTAATTAGCTAGGAGTTTATAACGGTTTACCTTGCGTGCCAACATGCTATTAAAATGGTTGTGATGTGGTATGATAGGGTGGTATCCCCTTTTGAACGATTCGAGTGGCTTGACTTTGCACATGTTCACGCATGTACTTGAAACAAAATCAACATAGCCTCTACGATATTTATGTTCATGGTGCATTATATCCTACTCATGCTTGCATTCGGTGTTGATTAATTTTAATGCATGTTCATGACTATTGTCGCTCTCTAGCTGGTCGCTTCCCACTCTTTTTCTAGCCTTCACCTGTACTAAGCGGGAATACTGCTTGTGCATCCAACTCCATAAACCCCAAAGTTATTCCATATGAGTCAACCATACCTACCTATGTTGGGGAACATAGTAATTTCAAAAAAATTCCTACGCACACGCAAGATCATGGTGATGCATAGCAACGAGAGGGGGGAGTGTTGTCTACGTACCCTCGTAGACCAGAAGCGGAAGCGTTAGCACAACGCGATTGATGTAGTCGTACGTCTTCACGGCCCGACCGATCAAGCACCGAAACTACGGCACCTCCGAGTTCTAGCACAAGTTCAGCTCGATGACGATCCCCGGACCCTGATCCAGCAAAGTGCCGGGGAAGAGTTCCATCAGCACGACGGGGTGGTGACGATCTTGACGTTCTACCGTCGCAGGGCTTCGCGTAAGCACCGCTACAATATTATCGAGGATTATGGTGGAGGGGGGCACCGCACACGGCTAAGAGAACGATCACGAAGATCAACTTGTGTGTCTAGAGGTGCCCCCCTGCCCCTGTATATAAAGGAGCAAGGGGGAGAGGCCGGCCGGCCCTTGGGGCGCGCCAAGGAGGGGGGAGTCCTCCTCCTAGTAGGAGTAGGACTCCCCATTCCTAGTCCAACTAGGAAGAGAGAAGGGGGAAGGAAAGAGAGGGAGAGGGAGAGGGAAAGAGGGGCCGCGCCCCCCTCCCCTAGTCCAATTCGGACTCCACATGGGAGGGGGCACGCCACCTCCTAGGCTGCTGCCCTCTCTCTCCCCTCAGGCCCACTAAGGCCCAATACTTCCCCGGGGGGGTTCCGGTAACCCTTCCGGCACTCCGGTTTTCTTCGAAATCACCCGAAACACTTCCGGTGTCCGAATATAGCCATCCAATATATCGATCTTTATGTCTCGACCATTTCGAGACTCCTCGTCATGTCCGTGATCATATCCGGGACTCCGAACAACCTTCGATACATCAAAATATATAAACTCATAATGAAACTGTCATCGTAACGTTAAGCATGCGGACCCTACGGGTTCGAGAACAATGTAGACATGACCGAGACATGTCTCCGGTCAATAACCAATAGCGGAACCTGGATGCTCATATTGGCTCCTACATATTCTACGAAGATCTTTTATCGGTCAGACCGCATAACAACATACGTTGTTCCCTTTGTCATCGGTATGTTACTTGCCCGAGATTTGATCGTCGGTATCTCAATACCTAGTTCAATCTCGTTACCAGCAAGTCTCTTTACTCGTTCCGTAATACATCATCCCGCAGCTAACTTATTAGTTGTAATGCTTGCAAGGCTTATGTGATGTGCATTACCGAGAGGGCCCAGAGATACCTCTCCGACAATCGGAGTGACAAATCCTAATCTCGAAATATGCCAACCCAACAAGTACCTTCGGAGACACCTGTAGAGCACCTTTATAATCACCCAGTTATGTTATGACGTTTGGTAGCACACAAAGTGTTCCTCCGATAAACGGGAGTTGCATAATCTCATAGTCATAGGAACATGTATAAGTCATGAAGAAAGCAATAGCAACAAACTAAACGATCAAGTGCTAAGCTAACGAAATGGGTCAAGTCAATCACATCATTCTCCTAATGATGTGATACCGTTAATCAAATGACAACTCATGTCTATGGTTAGGAAACTTAACCATCTTCGATCAACGAGCTAGTCAAGTAGAGGCATACTAGTGACACTATGTTTGTCTATGTATTCACACATGTATTATGTTTCCGGTTAATACAATTCTAGCATGAATAATAAACATTAACTACCCGGTACTCCGAAAAATACCCGAATCACTCGGAACCTTTCCGATGTCCGAATATAGTCGTCCAATATATCGATCTTTACATCTCGACCATTTCGAGACTCCTCGTCATGTCCCCGATCTCATCCGGGACTCCGAACTCCTTCGGTACATCAAAACTCATAAACTCATAATATAACTGTCATCGAAACCTTAAGCGTGCGGACCCTACGGGTTCGAGAACAATGTAGACATGACCGAGACATGTCTCCGGTCAATAACCAATAGCGGGACCTGGATGCCCATATTGGCTCCTACATATTCTATGAAGATCTTTATCGGTCAGACCGCATAACAACATGCGTTGTTCCCTTTGTCATCGGTATGTTACTTGCCCGAGATTCGATCGTCGGTATCCAATACCTAGTTCAATCTCGTTACCGGTAAGTCTCTTTACTCGTTCTGTAATACATCATCTCACAACTAACTCATTAGTTGCATTGCTTGCAAGGCTTAAGTGATGTGCATTACCGAGAGGGCCCAGAGATACCTCTCCGACAATCGGAGTGACAAATCCTAATCTCGAAATATGCCAACCCAACATGTACCTTTGGAGACACCTGTAGAGCTCCTTTATAATCACCCAGTTACGTTGTGACGTTTGGTAGCACACAAAGTGTTCCTCCGGCAAACGGGAGTTGCATAATCTCATAGTCATAGGAACATGTATAAGTCATGAAGAAGGCAATAGCAACATACTAAACGATCGGGTGCTAAGCTAATGGAATGGGTCATGTCAATCAGATCATACATCTAATGATGTGATCCCGTTAATCAAACAACAACTCTTTGTCCATGGTTAGGAAACATAACCATCTTTGATTAACAAGCTAGTCAAGTAGAGGCATACTAGTGACACTCTGTTTGTCTATGTATTCACACATGTATTATGTTTCCGGTTAATACAATTCTAGCATGAATAATAAACATTTATCATGAAATAAGGAAATAAATAATAACTTTATTATTGCCTCTAGGGCATATTTCCTTCAGTCTCCCACTTGCACTAGAGTCAATAATCTAGATTACAAAGTAAGTATTCTAACACCCATGGAGCCTTGGTGCTGATCATGTTTTGCTCATGGAAGAGGCTTAGTCAGCGGGTCTGCAACATTCAGATCCGTATGTATCTTGCAAATTTCTATGTCTCCCACTTGGACTAAATCCCGAATGGAATTGAAGCGTCTCTTGATGTGCTTGGTTCTCTTGTGAAATCTGGATTCCTTTGCCAAGGCAATTGCACCAGTATTGTCACAAAAGATTTTCATTGGACCCGATGCACTAGGTATGACACCTAGATCGGATATGAACTCCTTCATCCAGACTCCTTCATTTGCTGCTTCCGAAGTAGCTATGTACTCTGCTTCACATGTAGATCCCGCCACAACGCTTTGTTTTGAACTGCACAAACTGACAGCTCCTTCGTTTAGTAAAAATACGTATCCGGTTTGCGATTTAGAATCGTCCGGATCAGTGTCAAAGCTTGCATCAACGTAACCATTTACGATGAGCTCTTTGTCACCTCCATATACGAGAAACATATCCTTAGTCCTTTTCAGGTATTTCAGGATGTACTTGACCGTTGTCCAGTGATCCACTCTTGGATTACTTTGGTACCTCCCTGCTAGACTTATAGCAAGGCACACATCAGGTTTGGTACACAGCATTGCATACATGATAGAGCCTATGGCTGAAGCATAGGGAACATCTTTCATTTTCTCTCTATCTTCTGCGGTGGTCGGACATTGAGTCTTACTCAACTTCACACCTTGTAACACATGCAAGAACCCTTTCTTTGCTTGATCCATTTTGAAATTCTTCAAAACCTTTTCAAGGTATGTGCTTTGTGAAAGTCCAACTAAGCGTCTTGATCTATCTCTATAGATCTTAATGCTCAATATGTAAGCAGGTTCACCGAGGTCTTTCATTGAAAAACTCTTATTCAAGTATCCCTTTGTTCTATCCAGAAATTCTATATTATTTCCAATCAATAATATGTCATCCACATATAATATCAGAAATGCTACAGAGCTCCCACTCACTTTCTTGTAGATACAGGCTTCTCCAAAAGTCTGTACAAAACCAAATGCTTTGATCACACTATCAAAGCGTTTATTCCAACTCCGAGAGGCTTGCACCAGTCCATAAATGGATCGCTGGAGCTTGCACACTTTGTTAGCTCCCTTTGGATTGACAAAACCTTCTGGTTGCATCATATACAACTCTTCTTACAGAAATCCATTCAGGAATGCAGTTTTGACATCCATTTGCCAAATTTCATAATCATAAAATGCGGCAATTGCTAACATGATTCGGACAGACTTAAGCATCGCTACGGGTGAGAAGGTCTCATCGTAGTCAATCCCTTGAACTTGTCGAAAACCTTTTGCAACAAGTCGAGTTTTATAGACAGTAACATTATCGTCAGCGTCAGTCTTCTTCTTGAAGATCCATTTATTCTCAATTGCTTGCCGATCAACGGGCAAGTCAACCAAAGTCCACACTTTGTTCTCATACATGGATCCAATCTCAGATTTCATGGCTTCTAGCCATTTTGCGGAATCTGGGCTCACCATCGCTTCTTCATAGTTCGTAGGTTCATCATGATCTAGTAGCATGACTTCCAGAACAGGATTACCGTACCACTCTGGTGCGGATCTTACTCTGGTTGATCTACGAGGTTCGGTAGTAACTTGATCTGAAGTTTCATGATCATTATCATTAGCATCCTCACTAATTGGTGTAGGTGTCACAGAAACCAGTTTCTATGATGTACTACTTTCCAATAAGGGAGCAGGTATAGTTACCTCATCAAGTTCTACTTTTCTCCCACTCACTTCTTTCGAGAGAAACTCCTTCTCTAGAAAAACTCCGAATTTAGCAACAAAAGTCTTGCCTTCGGCTCTGTGATAGAAGGTGTACCCAACAGTCTCCTTTGGGTATCCTATGAAGACACATTTCTCCGATTTGGGTTCGAGCTTATCAGGTTGAAGATTTTTCACATAAGCATCGCAGCCCCGAACTTTCAGAAATGACAACTTTGGTTTCTTGCCAAACCACAGTTCATAAGGCGTCGTCTCAACGGATTTCGATGGTGTCCTATTTAACGTGAATGCAGCCGTCTCTAAAGCATAACCCCAAAATGATAACGGTAAATCAGTAAGAGACATCATAGATCGCACCATATCTAATAAAGTACGATTACGACGTTCGGACACACAATTACGCTGTGGTGTTCCGGGTGGCGTGAGTTGCGAAACTATTCCGCATTGTTTCAAATGTAGACCAAACTCGTAACTCAAATATTCTCCTCCACGATCAGATCGTAGAAACTTTATTTTCTTGTTACGATGATTTTCAACTTCACTCTGAAATTCTTTAAACTTTTCAAATGTTTCAGACTTATGTTTCATTAAGTAGATATACCCATATCTGCTTAAATCATCTGTGAAGGTGAGAAAATAACGATATCCGCCACAAGCCTCAATATTCATTGGACCACATACATCTGTATGTATGATTTCCAACAAATCCGTTGCTCTCTCCATAGTACCGGAGAACGGCGTTTTAGTCATCTTACCCATGAGGAACGGTTCGCAAGTACCAAGTGATTCATAATCAAGTGGTTCCAAAAGTCCATCAGTATGGAGTTTCTTCATGCGCTTTACATCGATATGACCTAAACGGCAGTGCCACAAATAAGTTGCACTATCATTATCAACTCTGCATCTTTTGATTTCAACATTATGAATATGTGTATCACTACTATCGAGATTCATCAAAAATAGACCACTCTTCAAGGGAGCATGACCATAAAAGATATTACTCATATAAATAGAACAACCATTATTCTCTGATTTAAATGAATAACCATCTCGCATCAAACAAGATCCAGATATAATGTTCATGCTCAACGCTGGCACCAAATAACAATTATTTAGGTCTAATACTAATCCCGAAGGTAGATGTAGAGGTAGCGTGCCGACCGCGATCACATCAACTTTAGAACCATTTCCCATGCGCATCGTCACCTCGTCCTTAGCCAATCTTCGCTTGATCCATAGCCCCTGTTTCGAGTTGCAAATGTTAGCAACAGAACCAGTATCAAATACCCAGGTGCTACTGCGAGCATTAGTAAGGTACACATCAATAACATGTATATCACATATACCTTTGTTCACTTTGCCATCCTTCTTATCCGTCAAATACTTGGGGCAGTTCCGCTTCCAGTGACCAGTCTTCTTGCAGTAGAAGCACTCAGTCTCAGGCTTAGGTCCAGACTTGGGTTTCTTTTCCTGAGCGGCAACTTGTTTGTTGTTCTTCTTGAACTTCCCTTTCTTCTTCCCTTTGCCCTTTTTCTTGAAATTGGTGGTATTATTGACCATCAACACTTGATGCTCCTTCTTGATTTCTACCTCCATGGCTTTTAGCATTGCGAAGAGCTCAGGAATAGTCTTATTCATCCCTTGCATATTATAGTTCATCACGAAGCTTTTGTAGCTTGGTGGCAGTGATTGAAGAACTCTGTCAATGACACTATCAACAAGAAGATTAACCCCCAGTTGAGTCAAGTGATTATGATACCCAGCCATTTTGAGTATATGTTCACTGACAGAACTATTCTCCTCCATCTTGCAGCTATAGAACTTATTGGAGACTTCATATCTCTCAATCCGGGCATTTGCTTGAAATATTAACTTCAACTCCTGGAACATCTCATATGCTCCATGACGTTCAAAACATCGTTGAAGACCTGGTTCTAAGCCGTAAAGCATGGCACACTGAACTATCGAGTAGTCATCAGCTTTGCTCTGCCAGACGTTCATAACATCTGGTGTTGCTACTGCAGTAGGCTTGGCACTTAGCGGTGCTTCCAGGACATAATTCTTCTGTGCAGCAATGAGGATAATCCTCAAGTTACGGACCCAGTCCGTGTAATTGCTACCATCATCTTTCAACTTTGCTTTCTCAAGGAACGCATTAAAATTCAACGGAACAACAGCACGAGCCATCTATCTACAATCAAACATAGACAAGCAAGATACTATCAGGTACTAAGTTCATGCTAAATTTAAGTTCAATTAATCATATTACTTAAGAACTCCCACTTAGAAAGATATCCCTCTAATCCTCTAAGTGATCACGTGATCTAAATCAACTAAACCATGTCTGATCATCACATGAGATGGAGTAGTATCAATGGTGAACATCAATATGTTGATCATATCTACTATATGATTCACGCTCGACCTTTCGGTCTCCGTATTCCGAGGCCATATCTGTTATATGCTAGGCTCGTCAAGTTAAACCTGAGTATACCGTGTGTGCAACTGTTTTGCACCCGTTCTATTTGAACGTAGAGCCTATCACACCCGATCATCACGTGGTGTCTCAGCACGAAGAACTTTCGCAACGGTGCATACTCAGGGAGAACACTTATACTTTGATAATTTAGTGATGGATCATCTTATAATGCTACCGTCAATCAAAGCAAGATAAGATGCATAAAAGATAAACATCACATGCAATCAATATAAGTGATATGATATGGCCATCATCATCTTGTGCTTGTGATCTCCATCTTCGAAGCACCGTCATGATCACCATCGTCACCGGCGCAACACCTTGATCACCATCGTAGCATCGTTGTCGTATCGCCAATCTTATGCTTCCACGACTATCGCTACCGCTTAGTGATAAAGTAAAGCATTACAGCGCAATTGCATTGCATACAATAAAGCGACAACCATATGGCTCCTGCCAGTTGCCGATAACTCAGTTACAGAACATGATCATCTCATACAATAAAATTTAGCATCATGTCTTGACCATATCACATCACAACATGCCCTGCAAAAACAAGTTAGACGTCCTCTACTTTGTTGTTGCAAGTTTTACGTGGCTGCTACAGGCTTAGCAAGAACCGTTCTTACCTATGCATCAAAACCACAACGATAGTTTGTCAAGTTGGTGTTGTTTTAACCTTCGCAGGGACCGGGCGTAGCCACACTCGGTTCAACTAAAGTTGGAGAAACTGTTACCCACCAGCCACCTGTGTGCAAAGCACGTCGGTAGAACCAGTCTCGCGTAAGCGTACGCATAATGTCGGTCCGGGCCGCTTCACCCAACAATACCGCCGAACCAAACTATGACATGCTGGTAAGAAGTATGACTTATATCGCCCACAACTCACTTGTGTTCTACTCGTGCATAACATCAACGCATAAAACCTAGGCTCTGATGCCACTATTGGGGAACGTAGTAATTTCAAATAAATTCCTACGCACATGCAAGATCATGGTGATGCATAGCAATGAGAGGGGAGAGTGTTGTCTACGTACCCTCGTAGACCGGAAGCGGAAGCGTTAGCACAACGCGGTTGATGTAGTCGTACGTCTTCACGGCTCGGCCGATCAAGCACCGAAACTACGGCACCTCCGAGTTCTAGCACACGTTCAGCTCGATGACGATCCCCGGACTCCGATCCAGCAAAGTGTCGGGGAAGAGTTCCGTCAGCACGATGGCGTGGTGACGATCTTGATGTTCTACCGTCGTAGGGCTTTGCCTAAGCACCGCTACAATATTATCAAGGATTATGGTGGAGGGGGCACCGCACAAGGCTAAGAGAACGATCACGAAGATCAACTTGTGCGTCTAGAGGTGCCCCCCTGCCCCTGTATATAAAGGAGCAAGGGGGAGAGGCCGGCCGGCCCTTGGGGCGCGCCAAGGAGGGGGGAGTCCTCCTCCTGGTAGGAGTAGGACTCCCCTTTCCTAGTCCAACTAGGAACAGAGAAGGGGGAAGGAAAGAGAGGGAGAGGGAGAGGGAAAGAGGGGCTGCACCCCCCTCCCCTAGTCCAATTCAGACTCCACATGGGAGGGGCACACCACCTCCTGGGCTGCTGCCCTCTCTCTCCCCTCAGGCCCACTAAGGCCCAATACTTCCCCGGGGGGTTCCGGTAACCCTTCTGGCACTCCGGTTTTCTCCGAAATCACCCGAAACACTTCCGGTGTCCGAATATAGCCGTCCAATATATCGATCTTTATGTCTCGACCATTTCGAGACTCCTCGTCATGTCCGTGATCATATCCGGGACTCCGAACAACCTTCGGTACATCAAAATATATAAACTCATAATGAAATTGTCATCGTAACGTTAAGCGTGCGGACCCTACGGGTTCGAGAACAATGTAGACATGACCAAGACACGTCTCCGGTCAATAACCAATAGCGGAACCTGGATGCTCATATTGGCTCCTACATATTCTACGAAGATCTTTTATCGGTCAGACCGCATAACAACATATGTTGTTCCCTTTGTCATCGGTATGTTACTTGCCCGAGATTTGATCGTCGGTATCTCAATACCTAGTTCAATCTCATTACCAGCAAGTCTCTTTACTCGTTCCGTAATACATCATCCCGCAGCTAACTTATTAGTTGCAATGCTTGCAAGGCTTATGTGATGTGCATTACCGAGAGGGCCCAGAGATACCTCTCCGACAATCGGAGTGACAAATCCTAATCTCGAAATACGCCAACCCAACAAGTACCTTCGGAGACACCTGTAGAGCACCTTTATAATCACCCAGTTACATTGTGACGTTTGGTAGCACACAAAGTGTTCCTCCGGTAAACGGGAGTTGCATAATCTCATAGTCATAGGAACATGTATAAGTCATGAAGAAAGCAATAGCAACAAACTAAACGATCAATTGCTAAGCTAATGAAATGGGTCAAGTCAATCACATCATTCTCCTAATGATGTGATCCCGTTAATCAAATGACAACTCATGTCTATGGTTAGGAAACTTAACCATCTTCGATCAACGAGCTAGTCAAGTAGAGGCATACTAGTGACACTATGTTTGTCTATGTATTCACACATGTATTATGTTTCCGGTTAATACAATTCTAGCATGAATAATAAACATTTATCATGATATAAGGAAATAAATAATAACTTTATTATTGCCTCTAGGGCATATTTCCTTCAACTTATAGGTATCTACCTGCCGTTCCAAGTAAATTTGTATGTGCAACTCTAAACCTTCAAATAAACATTCTGTTTTGTATGCTCGAATAGCTCATGTATCAACTAGGGTGTCTGTATCTTCCATGCTTAGGCGGGTTATTCTCAAGAGGAGTGGACTCCGCTCCTCACTCACGAGAAAATGGCTGGTCACCGGGATGCCCAGTCCCATGCTTTATGCAAATCAAATCAAAATAATTGCAACAAAACTCCCGGACTCTTGTTAGTTGGAGGCACTCGTTGTTTCGAGCAAGCAGGGATTGATACTTCACTAGTAGAAAAAGGGTCTTTTGCCCCAGTTCTAGAGGGCCTTTAGTCCTGGTGCTAGACCCGGGACTAAGGGATCGTTACTAAAGCCCCCCCCCTTTAGTCCCGGTTCTTACACGAACCAGGACTAAAGGCCGTCCACGTGGCCGCTGACTGGAGCTCCACCTTTAATCCCGGTTGGTAACACCAACTAGGACTAAAGGTATTTTTACGAAGAAAAATTGCAATTTAGAATTTTTATGATTTTCAAATTTCTGAATTATTTTCCAATTTAATCTCTAATCACCACTCGTTGTTTCGAGCAAGCAGGGATTGATGCTTCACTAGTAGAAAAAGGGTCTTTTGCCCCGGTTCTAGAGGGCCTTTGGTCCTGGTTCTAGAACCGGGACTAAAGGATCGTTACTAAAGCCTCCCCCCTTTAGTCCCGGTTCTTACACGACCCAGGACTAAAGGCCGTCCACGTGGCCGCTGACTGGAGCTCCACCTTTAATCCCGGTTGGTAACACCAACTAGGACTAAAAGTATTTTTACGAAGAAAAATTGCAATTTAGAATTTTTTTTATTTTCAAATTTCTGAATTATTTTCCAATTTAATCTCTAATCACCCCTCAACACTGCTCAATTTAACCTCTAATCTCTAATTACCCCTCATCATTCCAAATCATCTAACTTCCCATCCGGTCACCCATCCTCTCACTTCTCCAGCCTAAGCACGCTTAACTTCCAGGTTCTATTCCCCCTCGTTTCCAAGTCTGCACTTGTTGTTTTCCTAATAATAGTAAGATGTCAATCCTATTAACCCTCAGCAGTTTAGCTTGAGCATGAAGTCACACGTTTCACTGTTTGAGTTTGAAACTAGTGTTCTAAAAAACAATAATTATTTAGTAACACTAATATTTCTTAAATAAGTTGTTTGACCAGATTTGACCAAAATTGAAAAATTGAAATAATTATTTAGTAAAACTAATATTCTTGAATAATTATTTAGTAACATTAATATTCTTGAATAATTATGTAGTAATACTAATATTTCTAGAATAAGTAGTTTGACCATAGTTTGACCACAGTTTGACCAGATTTGACCAAAATTCTAAAAAACAATAATAATTATTTAGTAACACTAATATTCTTGAATAATTATTTAGTAACACTAATACTTATTCAATAAGTAGTTTGACCAAAGTTTGACCTGATTTAACCAAAATTCAAAAAAACTGAAATTTGAGCATATCTTTTTTTCCTTTTAGAATTTGAGGATTCTAAAAAATTGCAAAGAGGCCGTAGGCAGTCAAAATCGGATGCGGATTTTTGTGCTGAACATTTTGATATATTATACGCTTTTTTCAACATCGTATGCAAAAGTTATAGCCGTTTTACTTTTTCATGACACTTTTTTGCAAAACATGTCCAAATTTAAGTTTTTTAATTTTCCTAACTAGTAGATGTAGTAATATAACTACATCTCGAAGGGTTTTATTTTTTGAAGTTTTTATCATGTTCTTTTGCTTTTTACAAAACTGAGAAGGCGATCCACTGGGGGTAGAGTTTGAAAATGGGACCTTTAGTCCCGGTTTGAGACACGAACCGGGACTAAAGGGCATTGCACCCTTTAGTCCCGGTTTGAGAGACAAACCGGGACTAAAGGGCATTGCACCCTTTAGTCCCGGTTCGTGTCTCAAACCGGGACTAAAGGTCTAATCTTTAGTCCCGGTTTGAGATATGAACCGGGACTAAAGGGCATCACACCCTTTAGTCCCGGTTCGTGTCTCAAACCGGGATTAAAGGGCTCATTTGAACCGAGACTAATGCCTTTAGCCGCACGAACCGAGACCAATGCTCACATTAGTCCCGGTTCGTGACTGAACCGGGACTAATGGGCTTACCTGTCCCGAACGAAAGCCCTGTTTTCTACTAGTGCTTGTTGGTGGTGAGGGAGTATAAACTTTACCATTCTGCTTGGGAACCGCCTATAATGTGTGTAGCATGGAAGATATCGAGATCTCTTGGTTGTTATGTTAACAATGAAAGTATACCGCTCAAAATATCATTCATATCTATTTTAAAACCGAGCTCTGGCACCTCTACAAATCCCTGCTTCCCTCCGTGAAGGGCCTGTCAAATTACTTTTATGCTAAGTCATCATCCTCTTATTAAAAAGCACCAGTTGGAGAGCACCGCTATCATTTGCATCCATTACTATTAGTTTACATTGAGTATGACTTAACTGGACCTCTTTTACCATGAATTACAATGTCTAGTCAGTCCTTGATCTTTAAAGGTGCTCTGCATTTATGTTTTGCGGTCTCGGAAAGGGCTAGCGCGATACCATCCTGTTATATCATATTATGATTGTTTTGAGAAAGTGTTGTCATCCGAGATTTATTGTTATTGCTCGCTAGTTGATTATGCCATTGATATGAGTAAACATGAGACCTAAATGTTATTGTGAATATGGTTAGTTCATAATCTTTGCTGAAAACCTGAATGCTGGCTTTACATATTTTCAACAACAAGAGCAAACAGAGTTTGTAAAAGTTTTTCTTTATCACTTTCAGTTTATCAACTGAATTGCTTGAGGACAAGCAAAGGTTTAAGCTTGGGGGAGTTGATACGTCTCCGTCGTATCTACTTTTCCAAAAACTTTTGCCCTTGTTTTGGACTCTAACTTGCATGATTTGAATGGAACTAACCCGGACTGACGCTGTTTTCAGCAGAATTGCCATGGTGTTATTTTTGTGCAGAAATAAAAGTTCTAGGAATGACCTGAAAATCAACGGAGAATTATTTTGGAATATATAAAAAATACTGGAAGAAAGATCCATGTCAGGGGGCCCACACCCTGTTCACGAGGGTGGGGGCGCGCCTTACCCCCTTGGGCACGCCCCCTGCCTCGTGGGCCCTTTAATGCTCCACCGACCTCAACCTTGACTCCATATATTCACTTTCAGGGAGAAAAAAAATCAGAGAGAAGGATTCATCACGTTTTACGATACGGAGCCGCCGCCAAGCCCTAAACTCCCTCGGGAGGGCTGACCTGGAGTCCGTTCGGGGCTCCGGAGAGGGGAATCCATCGCCATCGTCATCATCAACCTTCCTCCATCACCAATTTCATGATGCTCACCGCCGTGCGTGAGTAATTCCATCGTAGGCTTGCTGGACGGTGATGGGTTGGATGAGATTTATCATGTAATTGAGTTAGTTTTGTTAGGCTTTGATCCCTAGTATCCACTATGTTCTGAGATTGATGTTGTTATGACTTTGCTATGCTTAATGCTTGTCACTAGGGCCCGAGTGCCATGATTTCAGATCTAAACCTATTATGTTTTCATCAATATATGAGAGTTCTTGATCCTATCTTGCAAGTCTATAGTCACCTATTATGTGTTATGATCCGTTAACCCCGAAGTGACAATAATCAGGACCACTACCGCTAATGACCGTAGTTTGAGGAGTTCATGTATTCACTATGTGTTAATGCTTTGGTTCGGTACTCTATTAAAAGGAGGCCTTGATATCCCTTAGTTTCCAATAGGACCCCGCTGCCATGGGAGGGTAGGACAAAAGATGTCATGCAAGTTCTTTTCCATAAGCACGTATGACTATATTCGAAATACATACCTACATTACATTGATGAACTGGAGCTAGTTCTGTGTCACCCTAGGTTATGACTGTTACATGATCGATCGCATCCGGCATAATTCTCTATCACCGATCCATTGCCTACGAACTTTCCATATATTGTTCTTCTCTCATTTACTTTTCCGTTACTATGGTTACCATCACTATAAAACACCAAAGATATTACTTTTGCTACCGTTACCACTACTATCATATTACTTTGCTACTAAATACTTTGCTGCAGATATTAAGTTTTCAGGTGTGGTTGAGTTGACAACTCAGCTGCTAATACTTGAGAATATTCTTTGGCTCCCCTTGTGTCGAATCTATAAATTTGGGTTGAATACTCTACCCTCGAAAATGGTTGCGATCCCCTATACTTGTGGGTTATCAGTCGCGTGGGCCAGTGATGGTGCAGAGGCTTGAGGACCCCGCGGAGGTGGTACATCACCGTGTCACCGAGGAGGACGAGCACGTCCGTCGCTACATAGTTGCGTTGGAGGGCAGGTTCTCCAATACCTGGGAGGTTCTTCGGGGATCTCACTGGAGCTATGATCCTGTGATGGTTCCTTCTCTTTGGGTGTCCACCGCCCGCGCCGATACCCGTCGTTCGCTATGATTTTAGCTGTATTAGTGATGTTATATGTATGATACTATTCGAGATCTACTAGTGATAATATTCGACGATGTACGGACGAAAGAGATGATTTAGTTTTGCTTATTGAATGAATGCTAATTTGAATACTACATTATTTTATGATTAAGATATGTGCTTTCCCATATGATGTAGATATAAACATGTATATCTTGTGTTGCTCAAATAGGATATGTGCTTGCCCAAGTGGCCGGCCATGTTTGCAGGTTACACCTCCTATTGTGGCCTATGTTTTGCCGGAGTGTTGATTAATTTCCGTTCTGGCAAATTTGAGGCGCTCGATATGTCCTTTTTTAGCAAAGGTCATGCTGGATTTTTTCGTGAATTCTGGCATGACTTGTGCTAGAATATGTAGGAAATATTGAGTGGTCTGGATTTTCTCGAAAAATAATTAAACGATATTTCGGGTTGACTTTAAATTTGTCGAGGCTTCATCACCGAAGGTCGAAAAATCAGTGAGGGAGTGTATCCACCATATATGAGAGAGGACGAAGAAGCCCGACTGTTGTCGTGGGGGTCGTTTTTCCTTCTTCTCCTTGTGCTAGACCTTTGTTATGCACTAGGGGAAGGAGCAATAACGACCATCATCGACGGTCGAAAAATCTATGAGGGAGTGTATCCACCATATATGAGAGAGAACGAAGAATCCCGACTGTTGTCGTGGGGGCCGTTTCTCCTTCTTCTCCTTGTGCTAGACCTTTGTTATGCACTAGGGGAAGGAGGAGTAATGACCATCATCGATGGTCGCAAATGTCAGAGAGGAATCAGTGAGGGAGAGTCTCCACCATATAGACTCGGCAGACCGATAGTCAACCCGTGATGAATAATAATGATCTAATTTAATTTTTATAGTACATATATTGAATTGTACAAGTTTAATCTTTGAATTATGAACGTAGGAAATGTCGTCATCGGATGACGAAAGTGTCCCGGGGGAGTGCAGCTGGTGCAACGACGACCGAAGTATGTGCGACAGGCCTCACCTGGACGAAGATCGGCGCTTCAACATTAAGCTCCAGGAGACCTTCGATGTTGAAACAGTACGCAACGACGAAATGCGTTTTTTTCGTAATTAAGCAGGACTTCAACTATTTCAACGTGTAATTTTCATCTTTTACAATTTGAGTAGCTTATCCCATGCCATGCAAGACGCAATATCTTGGAGAGGATGGGTTTTGAAGACCATGAAAATTTCGAAACAAAGAAAATTCACCTAAGAACCCATCATGATTTGGATTTTGAAGTAAATCTGTATAATTTTGATAGCGTAACCCATTTTGCTTGCAAAAATTGGGAAGCACTTTGCAAGATGTATGGTTTTATGAGGGTATGCTTGTCACCATGGATCTTGGTGATCATAACATCGACCAAGACAATATGGACATTTGGGTCCTTATTGATACGCTTCCAATTCTACCGCTATGTGAGTTTCTTAAACATAGTTATTAACTAATTTATATTGTTCATTTCGAAATAGTTGACAGCTTATTTCCATTGACAATTTATTTTCATTGTTCAAACAATGTGCGGAACATGGTAGACAGAACCTACTACACCGATGGCTCTGAGTTAACTTATCAGGAGAAAAATCATCTGGTCGCATTTTGTACTGATCTTGAGAATTACAATATCTATTATAAAACTCCTTCACATTACGGTCAATACGTGCCACTAGTGCATGTGTTCAACTACGGTAACATTCATGGAGATGCCATGGTAAGATTTTTTAGTATTACGACATCCGTGCATCTTTTGCATAAATTCTTTTAAAACTTAACTACATTGCTAACTACGAAGTTATTACTATGTTTTTTAACAGAAAATCCTAAATGATTGTGTGCCTCGTCTGATATATCAGAATGGTCGCCTTGATGATTTGAACATACGGCCAGGTCATCCTACGAATATCACCTGTTCATATTGGATTTCTAAAAGAAGTGGAGACATGAAAATCAAAGAATGGAAAAATGTATGGACAGTCGTAAGGAGGTACTTGGAAGCAACATTGTGCGAAAGGCAAGAATTGTATACTGGATAATCTCCATTCTCCATAATGGAGAGTCAGGGCCTATCTTGTTTTATGCTATTTTACCTAAGAGAAGGTAGTACGTCCTAGTTAATAATACTCATGATCATGTGCTAAGAACAACTGAGTAGGATTGGTTAGATGACTATGATGATGATGATGTGGTATCGAGTAGAAGTTGTATGATCGATGATGATGAGTATGACTTGTTATTATGATACCAATGATGAGTTATTTATTATTATGATCGATGATGCATGATGCTAAGTTGTTATATGAGCATGATTACTTAATATATATAACAGTGGGTGAAATGAACCTGGATTAGATTCAAGTGAAGCCAACATGTGGTGCACATCAAAAGTACTACTAATCAAAACTAGATCAAGTTTGGATTAGAGTAGTACTTTCGACATGCACCACATGTTGCCTCCACTTGAATCTACCCCACGTTCATTTCACCCACTTTTATATATAATAAGTAATCATGGTCATAAAATCATATGATGAAAGTACTGTATATAAAACCACACAATGAAAATAAGTTGTATTTTTAAAAATACAAGAAAATTTAGCTGCAGCGCTTTTTAGAACCAGCGCTACTGCTACTTACAAAGGAAAGTGCTACTGCTAACTAGGTATAGCAGTAGCGCTCCCTATCCAGCGCTACGGCTACTAGTTAGCTGTAGCGCCTTAGTGGTAGCGCTTGGCCCAACGCTACTGCTATGCATATTTCAAGCGCTACTACTAGGGTTTTCTCTAGTAGTATTATGGGGAATTTGGCACATCCGTAACGAAGGGATACACCATAAACCAGCGCCCCCAATGGAAGCGTCTAGGAGATATTGGATGAGTTACCTTGATTCATTGGTCGAACTTAAAATTGATCTATCTTCTGATCCGAGCAAAGGGAAGTCCTTAGTTACCTATGACAGGCCACTTAAAAATTCACATGTGCTAATAGTTGAGTGCACTCCTGTCAAATGGTGTCCCCCTATGGCGGGTTGGGTGAAACTGAATACTGATGGGTACCCCGCTTAAGGATCTGCAGACATTCTAGCGAAAGATATTATAGGATCATGTTAGTGGATGAACGTTCGTCAGAAAAGATGATATTTATCAACGTTTATGGCATTTTTCTTCAAAAGAGCATGAGAGTTTTGGCATAGAAGGCAATATTTTTTTTAAACTGCCATGCACATGATTTTGATCAAACGGCTATGTAGGCGTTTGTCAGCTAACATTACCCAAATTCTAAACCACCAACCTACGGTTTTTTTCCCTTTTATTTAATTTGCTTCAGCAGGGATAACTGGTACTCTTTCCGTCCCATAATATAAGACGTCTTTACAAACTAACATATCTTACAAAAGCGTCTTAAATTGTGGGAACAAAGGGAGTATTAAAGAATTATCAGTCCACATATATTCATTTGAGTCTCAGTCAAAAAAATTGTCCAATGATTATCAGTCGACTGATATTCATTTGAGTCTTAGTCACATTTCTATATCTGAATATTTCATGTCATACTTGAATAATTTTAACAAATAATGAACTTATTTAAAATGCCTAAACTATTTTTAATACATAAATAATTTTAATGCATTAACGAGTTGGTCGTGGAAGCAAAGCAGGCCATTGCATGTCCCTATCAGGAGCTCCGAATCGCCGACGGTGAACCTGGCAGTGAGTCGCCAGTGCTTATCGAAGAGGAAGACACGGCCGCCGCGCCGACCGAAGGAGGGCACGAACACGATTGTGTGGCTCGGGGCCTGTAATGCCACCAAATTCATGACAAATTAATAGAGGTGCTGATCAATCCAACTGACAAGGATAACTTCATACTTGTTATTGATCCTATATCGACTAGTTGCAAATCTTGAGCAGTAATCTACATGAGATGATTGAGGGATTATGAGCTTTAAACAGCTTAGAGTTTTAAACAGCTTAGAGTTTCTTTGCATCCATATACTTCTAGCATCCCATGATTGTGACATCCATAGTAATTTTGTGTGGCGGAGATTGCAGAATGAGCATGACTTCATCATGAACTGAAATACATCTATGCCTCTGTTGATGGTGGAGTTCCAACAATGGCAGGCAAAAGGTCAGTCCCAAAATAAGTGACTTAAGTCATGCATCATGTACTGCTGCCTGCATTTTCAATGAAGAAGTCACTGTTGCAAGTATTGTGATGCTTCGACAACGGTATACGTGCACAGCAAATATGGACATCGCCATGCAACCAGACATACCATGTACATGGGATAAGAATATGCCATCAACGTCAACAAGATTATCGCCGCCGCCAAGGGATCACTCAAGGAACCAACTCGCAGTCCATGTTCGGTGTCGGGAACTCCACCCAACACCGATCGATGTGATCTCCTGGATGTCTACCTCAGAACGCATGGGACAGATGGCCGTTGCCACCTCGTGTAATGAACGATATACATCAATAAACCGTGCTATGGCCGGCAGCGACTATGCAAAAACATTGGGTTGTTCGAGGGCGCTGGTCATCGCCGGCGCCTTTCCAAGGTCGCAAACTTCTACCAAGGCATGGTCGTCTCTCATGAATTATCAAGCTCAGCTTTCCAGCTAACCAGTCTGCCGGTCCATTTGCTCGACAAATTATACTACGTCCTCCGTTTCTTTTTACTCCTCATATAAGATTTGTCTGAAGTCAGACTTTATAAACTTTGATCAAATTTATGTTGAAAAATATCAACATCTATAATATTAAAGTTATATAATACAAAAATTAATTTCATGATGCATCTAATAATATGTAATTGGAATTGTAAATGTTGATATTTTTTCTATAAACATAATCAAATGTCATAAAATTTGACTTCAAATAAATCTTATATGTGAAGCAAAGAAGAAACGGAGGGGGTACGATGTAAGCTGCTAGTGTGTTGAACTCGATGTTCCCTAAAAAAAGCACAATGCAAGAGAGAGAGAGAGAGAGAGAGAGAGAGAGAGAGAGAGAGAAACTAATGTGTTGAACTTATACGGTCAGTGAAGACCACGTACGCACGTACGTACGTACGTACTTTCACCTGATCGAGACCACCCACGGCGTATGAAACGAAGTCTGGACGACGACTAGCAGGGCGGCAAAGCCGATTCCTGGATGAAAATTGTACTACTCATTTTGATCCATAACCTCAGTTGCATCATTTGAATAGATTAATTAACTTGAGATTCATTATATATTGCACCAACGGCACCAAGTATAGTCTGTTGTTCAGGTCCTATCACTTGCCGTTTATGGTTATTATTATTTGGTTTCAAACTAGCCTTTCGTGTCACATTTGTTAATTCGAAAGTCAGCCTCTGGTGCGTCCATTGACCAATTAACCTGGCTAGGCGATGCTGATTCATCCGTTAACATATGGGAACAAGTGGAGGCGGCACACGTCGCTAGCTGATTACGTCCGCAGCTACGCATTTCTCTGTTTTTATTATAGTTTTGTTATAATCCGGGAGGCTGCAAGTCCTTCATCGAGGCATTTCGCTTAATCTACTACGCAAAAACGAGGAAAAGGCCGGCCTATTCAAAGTAACAAAATAAAGCGGTACTGGCCAAATCGTTAGGCCAATTATTATTGTTTTTCTCTAGTTTCCTCCCCATCTTTGTAATATACTGATTATATATAATTTACCGTAGAAAAATTGTTCTATGCTGTGAGGTTTCAAACAAACAAAGAAAAACAAATCACTATTAGATGATATTGTTGATAAACAACATCGACATTGGCGCCCATTCATCTAATGTGGGCGTCAATGTCGATGTTGTTTATCAACAGTATCATCTAACGATGATTACAGGGATTAGTACGCGTGGAGATCGTCGAGGTAGGTTAGCAATTTAGACAGCTTGGGGCCCCGGAAAATATCATCCGGTAATAACCCTACATATTGTTTGTGGCTAGATCTTATTATGTAGGCTTATGAGGGAGTCGCCGTATGAGCCGGCTCTCCTCTAGTTGTATCTAGCCCTAGAGATTCTGCCTTCTTGGGACGCCTTGCTCCTCCTTGTATAGGTGGAAGTGGCGGCTTACATGTAGAGTCCTAGTAGGATACAAACTAGTCTCATCTTATATTACAAGTTGGATATTATAGTTCGGGTGCTATTCAGATAGTTGGAGCCGGCCTGATGGGCTACCCCCATGTTTGGCCTCATTCTACCTATGTGAGGGTACCTGTGTCCCATATCCATGACACAACCGCCTGCTCTGGAGCTAGGGCACCTGAGGGAACACAGGGATGCGGCGAGGGAGCCTCCAAGTGACGAAGCGGTCAACATTGCAAGAGGGGGAGATGAGAATAGGGGGATGAGAAGAGAAGAACCCCGTCGCCACCTACCTCTAGGGCTTTGTCCGGCAATGTCAACCAATGATGGCGAGGGAAGGAGGAGGCGGAGCGGAGGCAAGAGTTGGCGGCGATGGGGCATCTCCCGTGTCACGGTGGGAGGATGACGTAGGGCCAGTTATTTTTTCTAGATCGCTTCTTTTCTATCTATTTGTGTGAAGTGATACTCATGGGATGTGGTGTTTAGTTGTTCTTATACAACTACGCACCTTTTCCCCTCGCAGAGTGATGTCTCTGTCTCTTCTTTCATGTTATTTCTTTATTGTTTGTAATGCTTTTGTAGCTTAAAAACACATCGATTTTGTCCAGAGAGGGAGCTCCCTTCTTTAAAAAAGAAGACAAATATCTTGCTTTGCACTTATGCCAATTCCTCAAAACAAGTTTTTACCCTGCTTTATATAAAAAGCAAATCACCGCATCCATACATCAAGTCCAAGGTTGAAAAAAACGTTAAATCCGCTAGACAACAACAGGAACATGCACACAAAAAAAGAAGAAGAGAAAAAGGCGATACTAGGCTAGCCAATGGATCAACGGCTAAGAGGCGAAGCACACCTATTGTTCCCCTTATATCTTATTATTGCCTTGGCTTAAATAGAAGAGGCTTGGTTGTCTTCCTTCATATCAGCAGCTGCTCTTGAATCAACAGGAACATTCCCGTTAATATATTGTTATTTAGAGATTGTTGTTACTGGTCTTGGGACACGGGAATTTTCTAAGATTTTTGCCGGAACTGAACGTTTTCATGTGAACTTTTGGGTTGTGAACAAATTCTAACCTAGCTATGATAGAGCATATATGCAAATATGCAATGACCGTCTCTTTTTATAATATAAAATCATATCAGCTCAAAACTCATGTCCATCTCTCACCCAACGAACCTTGTTTACCTTCCACTTCCTATCCTTGCCGCTGTGGCCTCCAAACGGTGGTTGTGGTGGCGGCGATTGAGAAGAAAACTTCCGTGAGGCCAATTGTGACTTATGAGTTTTAAAGAAGATGGACTCGGACTATTTTATGAAGGGCGGATTTTATCGCCTCAAAATAAAGAATCAAGAGGATAAAAACACACTGAGCACACACATCCGGCTTGAGTATAGATAGGATGCACACAACCGACACCAACGCACACACACAAAATATGCCGGCAAATAGCAAAGACATATAAGGCCAAAGATATGCGTAGGCAAAAAGACAAAAACAAAAGCGGCCAAATCTGTGATGGACAAACTACAACAATGACCTTATATACACCAACCATCTCATGACACCACAAGGACGACAATATTCTTCAGCAACAATGCCTTAAGAAAGCGAGCGATGCTCAAGTGCCACGGTCGACGGATCAACCACCAAAAGTCAAATTCTAAGCTTTCACCCTGAAGAGGCAGTCCAAACATATTCGAGCAATGTCCTCAACAACATAACGATGCAAAAACATCGCCATTGCTAAGTATGTTGGTTCAGGTCAGACATATGCTTTCACCCCGGAGCTCGAGACTGGGTGCTCGAGTAGCACCACCATCTGAGTCGGTGTTGTTGCCACCACTTTTCCACGATCCAAGTAGCTACATGCGAGGTGCAATCCGCCACTGCACAACCATCCATTTGCGTCAAGCCGTCATCCATAGTTTGCACTCGCCGGCTCCAAGGCCATGCCCCCAAGGAGAAGAGAGGCGCAAGGATGCCTCCATCGCTCAATCCATAGGGTCAAAAGTGTCCTTCTGGAGCCAATCCATAGGTATAGGTAAGGGCACAACTCCATGACAAGACATTCAAGAAAGATTGCAGCCCACAGGCGTTGCCGTCGTGGGAACCAGCGAAGGCCGGAAAGGGAATTTCTCCCGGAGATGTGCCGCCACCACATGCCCATACCGGCCAACCACCTACTGCAGCCACCAACCGAGTGAGCCCGCCGTCCCACGCAAAGTGGCAGCACGCCACTGTGGCCCACCAGCAGGCCAGACCTGGCAGAGAATGGATGGATTCACATCAAATCTGGCCCAGATGCTCCACCGCTCGTTGTTGCAGGAATGCCTTGCAACAGTCCCATCACTGCCCTCGCAGCTGACGGTTGCTGCCAAGCACCCGTAGTTACGCCGTCCGGTGAGCCGACGCGATCATCCCCGGGGCTGCCGCCCCGGGCTCCCAAAACCACCACCGGATCTGGCACACGAGTGCCCCACTACCTTCGTAGCAGGGGCCCGCCGTGACCGTGGCCAACGTCTGCAGCTGTGGTAGCGAGGCGAGGTTGGCTTGAATCCTCCTCTGGCGGCTAGGGTTGGATGCCCCGGTGCCGCGAGGGAGCGGTGGCACATGAGCTAGTCTATTGGGGTCGTTTTGCTGATGGACTCGGGATGACTCAGTGTTTATCATTTTCATGTCACCTTTGTAAGTCTTTTTATTTGGCAGCAGGCAATATAGTTTTTTTTAACACAATACAGACGTAGAAGATTATAAATATGACATTGAAACCGGACAATATAGTTATGGCGGTATGCATTCATGGTGCGGAGACCGGGAGGCTTGTCATTCTTTCTCGAATTTTTTCGCAAATGTTAAGAAATATCTTTCGGTATTTTCCATTCGAAACTTGGAACTTATTTTAGTTATTTAGCAACTACTATCATGACTTTGTTCCTTTGACCATCTGGAAGCTACACATTTGCTTCACACTGAGAATTTGAAATTTTGGCGCTTACAAAAGGCCCTTCTGGAGGCAGATGTACAGCAGGCAGCTGGCAAGCGGGGAGTGATGCACAATAGACGAGAGTGAAGTCTCCAAGGAGATAGGCAAACACGAGGAGGACAGTCTTGTACCCGGAGAAACAAACAAGAAGCAAAGCTGCTGCCCTTGGAACATCCCTATCTCAGCCTTGGTTTCTCACCACTGCATCCACCCACCCCCCAGCTCGCCTCCATCTTGCAGGGATTCAGCGCTAGCTCTTCGATCGACGCGCGGTTGTTCCACACGTCGTCCACCGTCTGAGGAAATGATCAACCGGTGCCTCTGCTGCGTCGCCCCCGGCGGCGACTCCGAGCCGGAGGCTGCCCCCAGCCGCCGCCGGAGGTACACATACACATGCTTGCATGCCCGTACGGTTGTTTAGTTCTTGATTCATTTGGTGAGACGGATTTGGCTGAGTTGCATGCGTTTTGGTGTGCGGTGTTGATGTGTTTGGGAGCAGGGATCCGTCGAGGAGGGGGTCCAAGAACAAGAACAGGAGCGTGGAGTTCCCCTGGGAGATGTACACCCTCAAGGAGCTCCTCCAGGCGACCAACAACTTCAACGAGAGCAACAAGCTCGGCGAGGGCGGCTTCGGCACCGTTTACTGGGGCCGCACCTCCAAGGGCGTCGAGGTACGCCGGTAAATTGATTATGTGATCCGTTCTTCGTTGCCGCCGCCGGCCGGCGATCGACCGGCGCGCGGTTGGCCTACAGGTCTCATGGATCGACATCGTACGTTCGTTCAGATTGCGGTGAAGCGGCTGAAGGCGATGACGGCCAAGGCGGAGATGGAGTTCGCCATCGAGGTGGAGATCCTGGGCCGTGTCCGGCACAAGAACCTGCTCAGCCTCCGCGGCTTCTACGCCGGCGGCGACGAGCGGCTCATCGTCTACGACTACATGCCCAACCACAGCCTGCTCACTCATCTCCACCCGCACCGCGGCACCCCGGCCTCCCAGCAGCATCCCCCGCTCGACTGGCCCCGCCGCCTCGCCATCGCGCTCGGCGCCGCCCAGGGCCTCGCGTACCTGCACCACGAGGCCAGCCCGCACATCATCCACCGCGACATCAAGGCCAGCAACGTGCTGCTGGACGCGGACCTCGTGCCCAAGGTGGCCGACTTCGGCTTCGCCAAGCTCATCCCGGAGGGCGTCTCCCACCTCACCACGCGGGTCAAGGGCACGCTCGGGTACCTGGCGCCGGAGTACGCCATGTGGGGGAAGGTCTCCGAGAGCTGCGACGTCTACAGCTTCGGCGTGCTGCTACTGGAGCTCGTCAGCGCGCGCCGCCCGCTGGAGAAGCTGCCGGGCGGCGTCAAGCGCGAGATCGTGCAGTGGGCGGGGCCGCTCGTGGAGCGCCGCAAGTGGGACCGCCTCGCCGATCCCAGGCTCACCGGGCGGTTCGACGCCGTGCAGCTCCGGGCAGTGGTCGAGACGGCCATGCTGTGCTCGCAGAGCAACGCGGAGGGCAGGCCGACCATGGCCGAGGTCGTCGAGATGCTCAAGTTCGGCGGCGAGCGGCGGAACAGGGAGATCGTGCCGGTGGCGGACGCCGCCAGCCAGGACACCACCGTGACCATGGACCGTGAGGACGACGTTACCGGCAGCAGCGAGCCGCTGGACAGGGGCCGCAGCTGGAAGCTGACGACGCTGAGGTGATACGACGATTACCATCTCCCACCATTTCGATCCATGCTTGCGTCACAACATTGCACTGCCTTACGATCCAATGGGATTAAGTTGCAAATTCATGATTAGTGGTTCTACTTAGATCGCATTTTGTTTATTAATGTCAATCAATTCAATTGCATAGCGTATGAAATTGGTGGTGGGTCGTGTTTGGTGATGGATGGAGATCGTACCAAGAGTTGTTAATCCTCGCATTGGCCTGCAAAGTTTTGTTTGTTTCCACAATATATTTCCTTGTTCGATGATATGTGATGTTTTTATTTATTTATTTGCCGGCCCGACCTACGTAGCTTGAAAGGTATACATTGGTTGTGTATACTTGTGATTATAAATAAAGATGTTAGTTCTATGCGTCCAGTCAAACTTGGTTTCCATTCTCTTGCTGAATATTTAAACAACAAGCACAAAGAGAATTGCATGATATTATAACTTTGTGAGTTTATAAGTTGGTCACATATTCGAGTAGTTATCATCAGAGTCAATGAAAGCTTCCATTTCCTATAAAAATAATTGTACTATGAATTCTGATGCGGTAATGTCCAAAAATATGGAGCTTATTATCTTAGGGCATATATATTTGGATGGTTTGACTTAAGAAAAATGGAGGGAGCATGGTCTTAGAATAGGTTATGCTTTGGTGGTATTAACATGAACCCATGGTTGCCGATCTCTGAAAATATGTGATAAATAGTTAAATAACATTTGACGAACAGATGACATTTAATTCAGTAGAGGAAACAATTTTTGCTTGTGCATTAAGGAAGATTGTCAACTAATTAATAGAGGTAGCCATATATTTCCTTTCTTTCTGTTTTAGAAGAAGTTAACATCATTCTATTAGCATCTCTTACTCATAGTTTAAAAAATCAAACCGGTGAGCCTATCAGTTCTAATTTTTACCCGTCGAACTGCCAGTTCACCGGTTCAATCGCTGTTTTATTAGACAAAAAATGTATGCACAAATAGATAAAACAAGTTGATCTTCCAACATTTCACAAAAACTTCCGTACGGCGAGATGGTTGATGTGCCAATCTTAAATCTGCATCTAGCTTCCTGGGTAACCTGGGTTTGATTCCCACCCATAGCAAATACTTTTTTCTATTTCATACATACATGCATGGTTCAATTGTTCCGGTTTTTTCCTCCCGGTTTACGTGAAAACTGGTTAAAAACCAGACAGTTCGATCGGTTCCGATCAGGCTGATTGCAGGCCGGTCCAATGAGCTTCAAAAACCGGGAGAGGCGCCAGTTCCGGGTTTTCTTCTGTCAGACCGGCGGTCCAGTCCGGATTTTTAAATTATGCTCTTACTAAAGTTGTCATGGAACGAAGCCTTAGAAGGAACTTGATTTATTTGTGCAATCATTGTTTTTCTTAACTTGGGTCGAGCATTTTATGTCACACTGTTGCCAAAAACCATTTTGGCCCATTAACAATAAAGGAGCATACAAACCTAACGAATATGAATTTAGAACAGATCTTAATACCATGTTGTCAGTCATGGAAGATGGTAGAGGTGAGAGAACAAGAGGATCTCGTCGAGGATTATAAAGGCACATTTGTTACCTATATGCGGGTCTGCAAGATGGATAAAACCATATGTCCTCCTACGAGTGTATATTGATATATGAGGGTTTTGAAAGTACAAAAGCAAGCTAAATTGCATCTAAAATCTAGTTCTTGTAAAAAAAATGGTTGTGTGAATGACTTGAGACTTTGGTAGGGTCTCCTAGCATTTATATAGAGACGCCTTATTTGCCGCCAAGTCTTTAATACTCTTTGTTATTGATATGACACGATATGATGAAATCCTGGTTAAACTAGGTAAAGATCTTCTACTTACGATAGGATCTCGTTACCGCATCTATCTTTATCTAATCTGAGTACTTACCTTGGCACGATTACATGTGGACCCCGGGGGATCCTAGACACTCGTTGTCAGTACAATATGCTCAGGCTCTTACATTACACATCTTCGAAAATTAAAACTCTCTGCCGGTACACGAAATTAGGTTGTAGTTAGCAGGAAAGGAACCGACCAAGAATACCTTTCATACCACTCTTTCTCTGACCTTCCTCGGATAATATTTACTTGCATGGTTCTCGACTCATCGGGACCATTCATACGGGACAATTTTTGAGTTGCTACAAGAGCTTTCATGGGAAACAAGCATGCTCCAAGTGAGATATCCCGAGTCTTGAATTTGAATGTGAAAACTGTGGTTTGGCCTTCATTGGCTAGTTCTGACATCATTGTCCTATAGGTGTATCCTTCTTGAAGGCATTGCTTGTTATGCTTTGATTACTATCTATGGTGTTTAATGTGTGTGGATCAATGTTTGATTGAAAGGATTGTGGTTTTGTCATGCTACAATTGTTGTGAGATTTCCTGATGTTAGCTGTCATGTGACATACTACTAGAGAAGTTGACCTGAGTGTTCTAGTTTTTTCAGATTGGAAAGGTGTAAGTGCTCTCGAGTAGTACCAAAAATGTTTATTACATATTTAAAAGTTGCTCATCATGTTTTTTTTAAGATTTCACACTTACTTTAAAAATGTTCATGTTTCAATTCAAAAAAAATGTTCATGTAATTTGAAGAAAGTATTAATGCACTTTTATTATTTTGTATATACCCAGAAGACTAGAGACTTACCCAATAGAATAGAGAAAATAAGAGAAAACAAAAGTGGGAAAACCTTAAAAAAGAATAGAAGGAAAAAATATGTGTTTTTTTCTCTTGATGAAACTTTAATTTTATTTATACACATAACCATTATAGGTATGCTGCTTTGGATCCAAGATCGATCCAAGAAAATACAAAGTAACTCCTATGACTAAGAATTACAATAAATAGATGATACGTCATGCATTGCTGCAGGAATCGGTTGAAATATATCTTGATTCGATTTGGCTGTATGTAATATGAATTTTACATCTATAAAACAAGGAACACATTGATTTACTCTATTTAACTATTTAGTTGCGTCTTTTTCCATGCATATTTGCATTTTGAGATGGATCTTTCACATGCATGCGTTGCATGGTGAGGTTCCATGTGTGCATGTTGAGAAAAATATGTAAGTGTGGGCTAACACTTTTAGTAAGATGATACCCCGTGCGTTGTTGCCGTAATCTTGTTAAAAGAAATGCATAGTTATGTGCTACATAAACAACTAAAACTAATGAAAATAAATTGTAAGAGTGTTTCTTGATATACACTTTAAATACATTAAAATCATCAAGCATATAAAAATTCATGTACCAAAGAGAAAAGATATATTATATTGTAGTTAAGAGAGTACCATTCTATACACACAAAAAGTGGAGGGTCGACTACATAGGTATACTCCAAGCACCCAACACAGATATCGTGTCCATGAGACAACAAAACTTAGTGCAAAATAATTAATTGATAACTTACATGCATGAAGTTGATATGGCATGGAAGTGTTGCATGGACATACTAATGCAAAAATGTAGTGTACAACTTACATGCATGTCTTGCTGATGTGGCATAATTATATATAGGAAAAATAGATAGTGTGTTGTGACTATTTAGCAATAGAGAAAAAGAGTGTTATTATATAGGCATGCTCCAAGTGCCCAACACATATACGTGTCTATGAGAGCACAAAATGTAATGCAAAAAAAATAAACGATGATTTACATGCATGAACTTGTGAGTGCTGCATGGATATGCTATTGAGGAAATATAATTTTTAACTTACATGCATGAGATGCTGAACGTGGCATGGTTGCATGGGTACGAAAAATAGGTAATGTGTTGTGTCACAGTTAAATCAAATGACATTTGAAACCCACTTAGAATCAACTAATATGTTGCAAGGTAAATGATTCTCATGTGTAGATTGGGCATATATTAGTGGATCTAGATAGTAGTATCATAATATCGACTAACTAGCAATGTGTTGTGTGGGAAACATATTAAGTATTTTATTAGATACGTAAATATTCTAACAGTTCAACATCGATCGAATGAGACATATACGGGGGTACGGGTGCGGCCACGGCCACGGCGGCGGCGGGGCGAGCAGGCCACAGCCATGGCGGGGCGAGCAGGGTAGGAGCGCGGCCACGGCCATGGCGGCTGCGGGCCACGGCCACGGTGGGGCGAGCAGGGTAGGAGAGTGGCCATGCGGGGCGAGCAGGGTAGGAGCGCGGCCACGGCCATGGCGGCTGTGGGCCACGGCCACGACAGGGTGAGCAGGGGAGGAGCGCGGCCACGACCATGGCGGCAAGCTAGGTACGGGCGCGTGTGATTAATTTTAGGCATCTGCTGGAGATGTAGCTGGGCAGTATATTTTTGGGCGTCTACTGGAGATGTTCGGTCATCCGGCGCACTAAAACGCTATTTTAGCGATGTAGAAAAGATTTAGCGCGTGGCTCCGTAAGGCGTCTGTTGGAGATGCTCTTAGACATTGTGGCAGAAACTAGGGTTCTACCCAGTCTAGGGCGTAGCCTGTAAGGGAAGGAGGGAGGAGGTCGGGGGAGATTGCGCGGCGGCCGGCGGTTGGGCGCCGTCCTTGCAGCTGGTGCGACGGCGGCGGACGCAAGAGGCGGCTAGGGTTAGGTCTCCCAGCTCCCTAAGGGAAGCCGAGCAAATACTGATTGCTTCTTGCTTCCTTAGATTGATACATCTCCTCTTCTTATATAGAGAGGTTTATTTGACTCCTAAGCAAACGATCCTAATACAATAATATAATTGGGCTAAGCACCTAATAATGATTAAGATACTTGGGCCATAACCCACTAGGCTAAGCCCCTAATATGTTGGTCATAACACTTCTCCCCGCCTGCACAAACAGCTCGTCCTCGAGCTGTAAGGTGGGGAAGCGCTTGCTGAACTCCTCGAGGTGATCAACCAGCGTCAAACACCTTCACGGCAGCTGGGGCGGCAAGGTCGGAGGCGACGGCGTCCTCCGGAATGTAGTCTGCAACCTCCAGGTAGAAGAGTCGCGGGCAGGCGTGGCCGGGCGTGTAAGGCTCGTCGCAGTTGAAGCACAACCCTTGGCGGCGACGCTCGAGGAGCTCGACCGAGGTGAGCCGGCGGAACGGGCGCGCCGCGGTCACGGCGAGGGGTGCCGCGGAAGCCTGAGCAGGCCAACCTTGAGCGGAATCTGGCCAGGGTAGCGACCCAGTGGCCCGGGACGGTGACTCCTGCTGGACGGCCACCGCGCAGCGCTCGAACACGCGGGCGTAGTACATGGCCGTCTGGAGATCCTAGGGTCCCCGAAGCTCCACGTCCACGCGGATGTGATCCGGAAGTCCACCGACAAAGAGGTCGGCCCGCTGTTGCGCTGTCATGCCCGACGCGTGGCATGCGAGGGCCTGGAAACGGTCGGCGAAGTCCTGAACCGTGGAGGTGAAGGGAAGGCGGCCTAGCTCTGATACGTCTATTTTGCATCATGCTTTTATATCAATATTTATTGCATTATGGGCTGTTATTACACATTATGTCACAATACTTATGCCTATTCTCTCTTATTTTACAAGGTTTACATAAAGAGGGAGAATGCCGGCAGCTGGGATTCTGGACTGGAAAAGGAGCAAATATTAGAGACCTATTCTGCACAGCTCCAAAAGTCCTGAAACTTCACGAAAGATGTTTTCCAAATATATAAAAAATACTGAGAGCAAGAACCTCACCAGGGGGGCCACACCCTTCCCACGAGGGTGGGGGGCGCGCCCTACCCCCCAGGGCGCGCCCCTACCTCGTGGGCCCCCTGGTGGCCCTCCGGTGGCCATCTTCTGCTATATGGAGTCTTTCTATGGGAAAAAATCATAAGCCATCTTCTCGGACGAAACTCCGCCCCCACGAGGCGGAACCTTGGCGGAATCAATCTAGGGCTCTGGCGGAGCTGTTCTGCCGGGGAAACTTCCCTCCCGGAGGGGGAAATCATCGCCATCGGCATCACCAACGCTCCTCTCATCGGGAGAGGGCAATCTCCGTCAACATCTTCATCAGCACCATCTCATCTCAAAACCCTAGTTCATCTCTTGTATCCAATTCTTGTCTCCAAGTCCGGGATTGGTGCTAGTAGGTTGCTAGTAGTGTTAATTACTCCTTGTAGTTGATGCTAGTTGGTTTAATTGGTGGAAGATCATATGTTCAGATCCTATATGCATATTAATACCCCTCTGATTGTGAACATGTTTATGCTTTGTGAGTAGTTACTTTTGTTCCTGAGGACATAGGAGAAGTCTTGCTATTAGTAGTCATGTGAATTTGGTATTCATTCGATATTTTGATGAGATGTATGTTGTCTCTCCTCTAGTGGTGTTATGTGAACGTCGACTACATGACACTTCACCATTATTTGGGCCTAGAGGAAGGCATTGGGAAGTAATAAGTAGATGATGGGTTGCTAGAGTGACAGAAGCTTAAACCCTAGTTTATGCGTTGCTTCGTAAGGGGCTGATTTGGATCCATATGTTTCATGCTATGGTTAGGTTTACCTTAATACTTTTGTTGTATTTGCGGATGCTTGCAATAGAGGTTAATCATAAGTGGGATGTTTGTCCAAGTAAGGGCAGCACCCAAGCACCGGTCCACCCACATACCAAATTATCAAAGTACCGAACGCGAATCATATGAACGTGATGAAAACTAGCTTGACGATATCCCCATGTATCCTCGGGGGCGCTTTACATCTTATAAGAGTTTGTCCAGGCTTGTCCTTTGCTACAAAAAGGATTGGGCCACCTTGCTGCACTTTATTTACTTTTGTTACTTGTTGCTCGTTACAAATTATCTTATCACAAAACTATCTGTTACCACTTATTTCAGTACTTGCAGAGAATACCTTGCTGGAAACCACTTATCATTTTCTTCTGCTCCTCGTTGGGTTCGACACTCTTACTTATCGGAAGGACTACGATAGATCCCCTATACTTGTGGGTCATCAAGACTCTTTTCTGGCGCCGTTGCCGGGGAGTGAAGCGCCTTTGGTAGGTGGAATTTGGTAAGGAAAATTTATATAGTGTGCTGAAATTTACTGTCACTTGTTACCATGGAAGGTAATCCTCTGAGGGGCTTGTTCGGGGTATCTTCACCCCGACCAATAGAGCAAAGAGTTGCTCCTCAACCTACTGAACCTACTGAAAATGAATATGAAAATGAAAATGCTTGCTTTGAAGTTCCTTCGGGTATGATAGAAAAACTGCTAGCTAATCCTTTTTTAGGAGATGGAACAAAACATCCTGATGAACATCTAATATATGTGGATCAAGTTTGTGGATTATTTAAGCTTGCAGGTGTACCCGGAGATGTTGTTAAGAAGAAGGTCTTCCCCTTATCTTTGAGGGGAGATGCATCGACATGGTATAGGCTATGTGATGATATGAGGTCTTGGAACTACAAATGACTGAAATTGGAATTTCATCTGAAGTTTTATCCTATGCATCTTGTTCATCATGATCGCAATTATATATATAATTTTTGGCCTCGCGAAGGAGAAAGCATCGCTCAAGATTGGGGGAGGCTTAAGTCAATGTTATATTCATGCCCCAATCATGAGCTCTCAAGAGAAATGATTATTCAAAATTCTTATGCTCGGCTTTCTGGTAACAATCGCACCATGCTTGATACTTCTTGTGCTGGCTCTTTTATGATGAAGACTATTGAATTCAAATGGGATTTATTGGAAAGAATTAAACGCAACTCTGAAGATTGGGATCTCGACAATGGTAAGGAGTCGGGTATGACACCTAGTTTTGATTGTGTTAAATCTTTTATGGATACTGATATTTTTCGTAAATTTAGCACTAAATATGGACTTGACTCTGAGATAGTAGCTTCTTTCTATGAATCTTTTGCTGCTTATGTTGATCTCCGAGTGGTTTAAATATCATCCTCCCATAGAAGTAAAAGTAGTTGCACCTATTAAAATTGAAGAAAAGACTATCACTTATAATGATCCTATTGTTCCTACTTCTTATGTTGAGAAACCACCTTTCCCTCTTAGGATAAAGGATCATGCTAAAGCTTCAACTGTGGTTCGTAAAAGCAATATTAAAACTTATACACCTCCTGAGCAAGTTAAAGTTGAACCTAATATTGCTATTGTTAAAGATCTCTTGTCTGATAATATAGATGGGCATGTTATTTATTTCTGTAATGAAACTGCTAGAATTGCTAAACCACGTGATAAAGATAAACCTAGACCTGTAGTAGGCATGCCTGTTATTTCTGTTAAAATAGGAGATCATTGTTATCATGGCTTATGTGATATGGGTGCTAGTGCTAGTGCAATACCTTATTCCTTATACAAAGAAGTTATGCATGATATTGCACCTACTGAGATGGAAGATATTGATGTCACAATTAAACTTGCCAATAGAGATACTATTTCACCAATGGGAATTGTTAGAGATGTTGAAGTCTTGTGTGGGAAAACTAAATATCCTGTTGATTTTCTTGTTCTTGGTTCCCCACAAGATAGCTTTTGTCCCATTATATTTGGTAGACCCTTCTTAAATACTGTTAATGCTACCATAGATTGCAAAAGAGATGTTGTTACTATCGGTTTAGATAATATGACTCATGAATTTAATTTTTCTAAATTTAGTAGACAACACCGTAAAGAAGAATTACCTAGTAAGGATGAAATTATTGGTCTTGCTTCTATTGCCGTACCTCCTAGTGATCCTTTAGAACAATACTTGCTAGACCATGAAAATGATATGTTTATGAATGAAAGAAGGGAATTAGATGAAGTATTCTTTAAACAGGAACCTATGCTGAAAAACAATTTACCTATTGAAATCCTAAGGGATCCTCCTCCACCCAAGGGTGATCCCGTGTTTGAGCTTAAACCGTTACCTGATACTCTTAAATATGCCTATCTTGATGAGAAAAAGATATATCCTGTTATTATTAGTGCTAACCTTTCAGAGCATGAAGAAGAAAGATTATTGAAAAATCTGAAGAAGCACCGTGTTGCTATTGGGTATACTCTTGATGATCTTAAGGGCATTAGTCCCACTCTATGTCAACATAAAATTAATTTGGAAGAATATGCTAAACCAGTTTGTGATCATCAACGCCGGCTGAATCCTAAAATGAAAGAAGTGGTAAGAAAGGAGATTCTAAAGCTCCTTGAGGCAGGTATAATTTATCCCGTTGCTAATAGTCAGTGGGTAAGTCCTGTCCATTGTGTCCTTAAGAAAGGAGGAATTACTGTTGTTCCTAATGATAAAGATGAATTGATTCCTCAAAGAATTATTACAGGTTATAGAATGGTAACTGATTTCCGCAAATTAAATAAGGCTACTAAAAATATCATTATCCCTTACCTTCTATCGATCAAATGCTAGAAAGATTATCTAAACATACACATTTTTCCTTTCTAGATGGTTATTCTGGTTTCTCTCAAATACCTGTGTCAGCCAAAGATCAATCAAAGACTACTTTTACATGCCCTTTTGGTACTTTTGCTTATAGACGTATGCCTTTTGGTTTATGTAATGCACCTGCTACCTTTCAAAGATGCATGATGGCTATATTCTCTTACTTCTGTGAAAAGATTTGTGAGGTTTTCATGGACGACTTTTCCGTCTATGGATCTTCTTTTGATGATTGCTTGAGCAATCTTGATCGAGTTTTGCATAGATGAAGAAACTAATCTTGTCTTGAATTGGGAAAAGTGCCACTTTATGGTTAATGAAGGTATTGTCTTGGGACATAAAGTTTCTGAAAGAGGTATTGAAGTTGATAAAGCCAAGGTTGATGCTATTGAAAAGATGCCATGTAAAAAGGACATCAAAGGTATAAGAAGTTTCTTTGGTCATGCCGGTTTTATAGGAGGTTCATTAAGGACTTCTAAAAAATTTCTCGGCCTCTGACTAATTTATTACAAAAAGATATACCATTTGTCTTTGATGATGATTGTGTAGAAGCATTTGAAATACTTAAGAAAGCATTGATCTCTGCACCTATTGTTCAGCCACCTGATTGGAATTTACCCTTTGAGATTATGTGTGATGCTAGTGATTATGCTGTAGGTGCTGTTCTAGGACAAAGAGTTGATAAGAAACTAAATGTTATTCAATATGCTAGTAAAACTCTAGACAATGCTCAAAGAAACTATGCTACTACTGAAAAAGAATTCTTAGCAGTTGTATTTGCTTGCGATAAGTTTAGACCTTATATTGTTGATTCTAAAGTAACTATTCACATTGATCATGCTGCTATTAAATATCTTATGGAAAAGAAAGATGCTAAACCTAGACTTATTAGATGGGTTCTCTTGCTACAAGAATTTGATTTGCATATTGTTGATAGAAAAGGAGCTGAGAACCCCGTTGCAGACAACTTGTCTAGGTTAGAAAATGTGCTTGATGACCCACTACCTATTGATGATAGCTTTCGTGATGAACAATTAAATGTCATAAATGCGTCTCATACTACTCCATGGTATGCTAATTATGCTAATTACATTGTTGCTAAGTTTATACCACCTAGTTTCACATACCAGTAAAAGAAAAAGTTCTTCTATGATTTGAGGCATTACTTTTGGGATGACCCACATCTTTATAAAGAAGGAGTAGATGGTGTTATTAGACGTTGTGTACCTGAGCATGAACAGGAACAGATCCTACGCAAGTGTCACTCCGAAGCTTATGGAGGACACCATGCTGGAGATAGGACTGCACATGAGGTACTGCAATCTGGTTTTTATTGGCCTACTATCTTCAAGGATGCCCGTAAGTTTGTCTTATCTTGTGATGAATGTCAAAGAATTGTCAATGTTAGTAGACATCAAGAAATGGCTATGAATTATTCACTTGTTATTGAACCATTTGATGTTTGGGGCTTTGACTATATGGGACCTTTTCCTTCCTCTAATGGTTATACACATATTTTAGTTGTTGTTGATTATGTTACTAAGTGGGTAGAAGCTATTTCGACTAGTAGTGTTTGATCATAACACTTCTATCAAAATGCTTAAAGAAGTTATTTTTCCAAGATTTGGAGTCCCTAGATATTTAATGACTGATGGTGGTTCACATTTTATTCATGGTGCTTTCCGTAAAATGCTTGCTAAATATGATGTTAATCATAGAATTGCATCTCCTTATCACCCTCAGTCTAGTGGTCAAGTAGAATTGAGTAATAGAGAACTCAAATTAATTTTGCAAAAGGCTGTTAATAGGTCTAGAAAGAATTGGTCCAAGAAACTTGATGATGCATTATGGGCCTATAGAACTGCATATAAAAATCCTATGGGTATGTCTCCGTATAAAATGGTCTATGGAAAAGCATGTCATTTACCTCTCGAACTAGAACACAAGGCTTATTGGGCTATTAAAGAACTTAATTATGATTTTAAACTTGCCAGTGAAAAGAGGTTATTTGATATTAGCTCACTTGATGAATGGAGAACCCAAGCCTACGAAAATGCCAAGTTGTTTAAAGAAAAAGTTAAAAGATGGCATGACAAAAGGATACAAAAGCGTGAGTTTAATGTAGGTGATTATGTATTGCTATACAACTCTCGTTCAAGATTTTTTGCAGGAAAACTTCTCTCTAAATGGGAAGGTCCTTACGTTATCGAGGAGGTCTACCGTTCTGGTGCCATACAAATCAACAACTTCGGAGGCACAAATCCGAAGGTGGTGAACGGTCAAAGAATCAAACACTATATCTCAGGTAATCCCATAAATTTTGAAACCAATGTTATCGAAACCGTAACCCCGGAGGAATACATAAAGGACACTTTCCGGAACGTTTCAGACTCCAAAAAGGAATAGGTATGTGGTACGGTAAGTAAACCGACTCCAAAATAGTTTTTAAGGCAATATTTCTCCGTTTTGGAATATTTAGAAAAATAGAAAAATAAGCAGCAGTCCAGGAAGGACACGATGGCTCCACGAGGGTGGAGGGCGCGCCCTACCCTACTGGGTGCACCCCCCCTACCTCGTGGGCACCTCGTGTGCTCTCCGGACTCCGTTTTCATACACGACACGTATTTTGGTCGGTAAAAATTCATTACATAATCTCCCTGGGGTTTTGACTCCCGTATCATGCAAAAATCTCTTGTTTGTGTTTCGAGCTGTTGCTGTTGCAGATTCGAGCAGGATGTCTTCGCAAGAGTCAGTCGGGGAGAGCCGGGTGTCTCATCCGGCACCGAGATCAACGACAAACGATCATGTTGACCCCTTTGGGCCAGCAACGGAGGAAGAGATGGAGGCTGATTTGAAGAGGATAGATGCCATGGAAGAGGATCAAGAAGTCACTTCCCGCCTCCAAGCTGGATTGACAATGGGAGAACTGCAGAGCTCAGCTATTCCAAACTCGGTTATCCCTTCCAATGTTAGATTTCTTTCTTATGGGAATATGAAAAAGAGTGTCACTGGTTCTCCCACAGCTATGCAGCACCCTTGGGTGCAGGGAGCTTTGGCGGTTACAGGAAAACTCCGAAAGGAAATAATGGACCTCAAGCAGCAAGTCAACAAGCTTGAGGAGGAGAATCGTATCTTGAGGGGCATCATCGCCAAGAACATCACATCACCATCTCCGAAAAGAGAGACATAATCACATGGGTATGGGCACTCCACTTGGCAACTGCCAAGCTTGGGGGAGTGCCCCGGTATCGTATCACCATCACTTTTATCTTTATCGTTTTTCTTAGTTTGATCCTTTTGGTAATATCTTGATCTAGTAGAATAACAGTTCTTAGTATGATCTAGTTGCGAGTTTTGCTTTATTATCCTTCTATGTAATCAAGTCTGTGAGCTATATAATAAAGATTAGTGTTGAGTCAAGGGCTTGATTATTTTTCCATGATCTTAGATGAATAAAAGAAAAGAGAAAGAAATAAAAAGAAACAAAGAGATCATATGAGTCTTATGGAGAGTAATGAGCTCACATAGAAAGAGTATGACGAACAAAAGTTGTTGAGAGTTGACAAACACAGTTTTGGTCATCATCGCAATTAATAGGAAGTAATAAAGAAAGAGAGGTCTTCACATATAAATATACCATCTTGGACATCTTTTATGATTGTGAGCACTCATTAAAATATGACATGCTAAAGAGTTGACATTGGACAAGGAAGACAACGTAATGGGTTATGTTTTCGTACATCTGAGATAAATTATATTGTCTTGGATCTTCCAACATGATGAGCTTGCCTTTCCCCCTCATGCTAGCCAAATTCATTGCACCAAGTACAGATACTACTTGTGCTTCCAAATACCCTTAAACCAGTCTTGCCATAAGAGTCCACCATATCTACCTATGGATTGAGTAAGATCCATCAAGTAAGTTGTCATCGGTGCAAGCAATAAAAATTGCTCTCTAAATATGTATGATTGATTGGTGTGGAGGAAATAAGCTTTATACGAGCGTGTGATATGGAAGTAATAAAAGCGACAGACTGCATAATAAAGGTCCATATCACAAGTGGCAATATAAAGTGATGTTCTTTCGCATTAAGATTTTGTGCACCCAATCATAAAAGCGCATGACAACCTTTGCTTCCCTCTGCGAAGGGCCTATCTTTTACTTTTATCTCCTACATTGCATAAGAGTCATGGTGATCTTCACCCTTCCTTTTTATATTTTATCCTTTGGCGAGCACAATATGTTGGAAAGATCCTGGTATATATGGCTAATTGGATGTGAGTTTTCATGAACTATTACTGTTGACATTACCCTTGAGGTAAAACGTTGGGAGGCAAAACTATAAGCCCCTATCTTCCTCTGTGTCCGATTAAAACTCCATACCCATAAGTATTGCATGAGTGTCAGCAATTGTGAAATATTATATGATAGTTGAGTATGTGGACTTGCTGAAAAGCTCTTATACATTGACTCTTTCCTATGTTATGATAAATTGCAATTGCTTCAATAACTGAGATTGTAGTTTGTTGGTTTTCAATGAAGTTTACGATTCATACTTGATATTATGATTGAATTATTACTCTAGCATTAGAGATCATATGACAAGAATTATATAAGTTGCTGTTCTAAGAATGATCATGATGCCCTCATGTCCGTATTTTATTTTTATCGACACCTCTATCTCTAAACATGTGGACATATTTTTCGATTTCGGCTTTTCGCTTGAGGACAAGCGAGGTCTAAGCTTGGGGGAGTTGATACATCCATTTTGCATCATGCTTTTATTACACATTATGTCACAATACTTATGCCTATTCTCTCTTATTTTACAAGGTTAACATAAAGAGGGAGAATGCCGGCAGTTGGGATTCTAGGCTGGAAAAGGAGCAAATATTAGAGACCTATTCTGCACAGCTCCAAAAGTCCTGAAACTTCACGGAAGATGTTTTCCAAATATATAAAAAATACTGAGAGCAAGAACCTCACCAGGGGGGACACACCCTTCCCACGAGGGTGGGGGGTGCGCCCTACCCCCAGGGCGCGCCCCCTACCTCGTGGGCCCCCTGGTGGCCCTCCGGTGGCCATCTTCTGCTATATGGAGTCTTTCGATGGAAAAAAATCATAAGCCATCTTATCGGACGAAACTCCGCCGCCACGATGAGGAACCTTGGCGGAATCAATCTAGGGCTCTCGCGGAGCTGTTCTGCCGGGGAAACTTCCCTCCCGGAGGGGGAAATCATCGCCATCGTCATCACCAACGCTCCTCTCATCGGGAGAGGGCAATCTCCATCAACATCTTCATCAGCACCATCTCATCTCAAAACCCTAGTTCATCTCTTGTATCCAATTCTTGTCTCCAGGTCCGGGATTGGTGCTAGTAGGTTGCTAGTAGTGTTAATTACTCCTTGTAGTTGATGCTAGTTGGTTTAATTGGTGGAAGATCATATGTTCAGATCCTATATGCATATTAATACCCCTCTGATTGTGAACATTTTTATGCTTTGTGAGTAGTTACTTTTGTTCCTGAGGACATGGGAGAAGTCTTGCTATTAGTAGTCATGCGAATTTGGTATTCGTTCGATATTTTGATGAGATGTATGTTGTCTCTCCTCTAGTGGTGTTATGTGAACATCGACTACATGAAACTTCACCATTATTTGGGCCTAGAGGAAGGCATTGGGAAGTAATAAGTAGATGATGGGTTGCTAGAGTGACAGAAGCTTAAACCCTAGTTTATGCGTTGCTAAGGGGCTGATTTGGATCCATATGTTTCATACTATGGTTAGGTTTACCTTAATACTTTTGTTGTATTTGCGGATGCTTGCAATAGAGGTTAATCATAAGTGGGATGTTTGTCCAAGTAAGGGCAGCACCCAAGCACCGGTCCACCCACATACCAAATTATCAAAGTACCGAACGCGAATCATATGAACATGATAAAAACTAGCTTGACGATATTCCCATGTGTCCTCGGGAGCGCTTTACATCTTATTAGAGTTTTTCCAGGCTTGTCCTTTGCTACAAAAAGGATTGGGCCACCTTACTGCACTTTATTTACTTTTGCTACTTGTTGCTCATTACAAATTATCTTATCACAAAACTATCTGTTACCACTTATTTCAGTACTTGCAGAGAATACCTGTTGGAGAACGTTGCAGAAAACAAAAAATTTCCTACGGTTTCACCAAGATCCATCTAGGAGTTCATCTAGCAACGAGTGATTAGATGCATCTACGTACCTTGTAGATCGCGAGCGGAAGCGTTCAAAGAACGGGGATGATGTAGTCGAACACGACGTGATTCAAATCACCGATGATCTTAGCACCGAACGGACGGTGCCTCCGCGTTCAACACACGTACGGAGCGGGTGACGTCTCCTCCTTTCTTGATCCAGCAAGGGGGGAAGAGAGGTTGATGAAGATCCAGCAGCACGACGGCGTGGTGGTGGATGCAGGGCGTCACAGTAGCAGGGCTTCGCCTATACTGCGAGAGAGAGACGTAACGGGGAGAGAGGAAGCACCAAAGGCTGAGGTATGAAATCCCTCCTATCCCCCACTATATATAGGAGGGCCAAGGGGGGGTGTTGCGCAGCCTAGGAGATCCAATCTCCTAGGTGCGGCGGCCAGGGGAGGGTTTCCCTCCCCCCCAAGGCACCTCGGGGTGCCTTCCACCACTTGGACTCCTCCGTGGTGGAAACCCTAGGCGCATGGGCCTAGTAGGGCTGGTGCCCTTGGCCCATGAAGGCCAAGGCGCACCCCCTACAGCCCATGTGGCCCCCCGGGACAGGTGGCCCCACCCGGTGGGCCCCCGGGACCCCTCCGGTGGTCCCGGTACAATACCGATAACCCCGAAACTTGTCCCGATGGCCGAAACAGCACTTCCTATATATAATTCTTTACCTCCGGACCATTCCGGAACTCCTCGTGACGTCCGGGATCTCATCCGGGACTCCGAACAACATTCGGGTTACTGCATATTCATATCTTCATAACCCTAGCGTCACCGAACCTTAAGTGTGTAGACCCTACGGGTTCGGGAGACAAGCAGACATGACCGAGACGACTCTCCGGTCAATAACCAACAGCAGGATCTGGATACCCATGATGGCTCCCACATGCTCCACGATGATCTCATCGGATGAACCACGATGTCGAGGATTAATCAACCCCGTATACAATTCCCTTTGTCAATCGGTATGTTACTTGCCCGAGACTCGATCGTCGGTATCCCAATACCTTGTTCAATCTCGTTACCGGCAAGTCACTTTACTCGTACCGTAATGCATGATCCCGTGATCAACCACTTGGTCACCTTGAGCTCATAATGATGATGCATTACTGAGTGGGCCCAGTGATACCTCTCCGTTATCCGGAGTGACAAATCCCAGTCTCGATCCGTGTCAACCCAACAGACACTTTCGGAGATACCTGTAATGCACCTTTATAGTCACCCAGTTACGTTGTGACGTTTGATACACCCAAAGCACTCCTACGGTATCCGGGAGTTACACGATCTCATGGTCAAAGGAAAAGATACTTGACATTGGAAAAGCTCTAGCAAACGAACTACACGATCTTTGTGCTATTCTTAGGATTGGGTCTTGTCCATCACATCATTCTCCTAATGATGTGATCCCGTTATCAATGACATCCAATGTCCATAGCCAGGAAATCATGACTATCTGTTGATCAACGAGCTAGTCAACTAGAGGCTTACTAGGGACATATTATGGTCTATGTATTCACACGTGTATTATGATTTCCGGATAATACAGTTATAGCATGAATAAAGACAATTATCATGAACAAAGAAATATAATAATAATGCTTTTATTATTGCCTCTAGGGCATATTTCCAACAATACCTTGCTGGAAACCGCTTATCATTTCCTTCTGCTCCTCGTTGGGTTCGATACTCTTACTTATCGAAAGGACTACGATAGATCCCCTATACTTGTGGGTCATCAAGCTTCACCAGGCGGCTCCCACGGATCGGGGGCCCAAAATGAAGGAGGCAGAGCTCGCGGAAGCGCTCCCAAGGGGGCATGCTGCCCTCGTCTTGCTCGAGGGCGTAGTACCAGTTCTGTGCCGCGCCGCGGAGGTGGTAAGAGGCGAGCCAGGTGCGCTCCGAGGCGAGGGTGCGCTGCCCGCGAAAGAACTGGTCGCACTAGTTGAGCCAGTTGAGGGGGTCCTCCGTGCCGTGATAGGTGGCGAAATCGATCTTGGTGAACCATGGTGCTGTCTGGGTCGGAGCGCCATGTTGAGCTGGCTCGAATGTGCGGAGCAGCGAGGCGGGTGGCGCCTGGTCGGAGTACTTCGGGTAGGGACCCGCGGAGCCGGATGGCCCGCCGAACTGCAAAAACGGGGTCGGCTGCTCTGGAGCCATGGTATAGACCGGCGATGGCGAAGACCCAGCCGCCCAAGCTGGTAGTGGTGACGGAGAGGGTGGGAACCGGACCTGGTGTATCGGCAGGCCGGCCGGTGACGGCAGTCGGGAGCTGGGCAGAGGTGGCGCATGGAGTTGCAGCGGCTGCTGTGGAGAGTGGGCGGACGCGGCGGTAGCCGCGGTGGCAGTAGGGGGCCACTGTGGCCAAAGGGGAGCCGCGGCTGGGGGCGGCTGCAGGTGCAGCAGCGGCGGTGGCAGCCCGCTGTGGTGCCCCGCCTGGAACGGCAGCAGCGGTGTCCCACCAATTGCTGGCGCGCCCTGGGACGGCCACGGCAGCCAGAGATGGGCTGCGGCTATGGGCGGCTGTAGGTGCAGCAGCGACGGGGGCCCGCTGGTGTGTCCCACCTGGAACGGCAGCAGGGGCGTCCCGCTCGGGTCAGACGCGTTCTAGATGGGCCAGTGCAGCGCCGGATGGCTGTAGGCGGGGGCGCAGCCGGTGAGGTGGCGTGCGGGCCGTTCAGGTACAGGGTGATGCCCTGGAGGGCCGTCACGTGGTCCCGCAAGGTGCTGGACATCTCCTTCGGCGTGAAGACGGGATCGTCGACGGCGGCGAGGTGACTGGGGCCGGCAGCGCGGAGGTGATCGAGGCCGGCGGCGTTGGGGACCCGGCCATGATCATTGGGTCGGTGGTGATGATGGGCAGCGGGGCGTGGGTGGGGATGACGACATGATCGAACCTGAGTCTCTGGATACCAAATTGTTAGAAACTAGGGTTCTACCCGGTCTAGGGCGTAGGCTGTAAGGGAAGGGGGAGGAGGTTGGAGGAGATTGCGCGACGGCCGGCGGCTGGGCGCCGTCCTTGCGGCTAGTGCGACGGCGGCGGACGCAAGAGGCGGCTAAGGTTAGGTCTCCCGGCTCCCTAAGGGAAGCCGAGAAAATACTGATTGCTTCTTGCTTCCTTAGATTGATACATCTCCTCTCCTTATATAGAGAGGTTTACTTGACTCCTTGTGGGGACCCCTACTCATAAGTCGTGGTCACCGAATGCACATGTACAGTGATCCCAGAGATCAATGCTCACTGAACACACATAAGCTGAATAACAAGAGTCTTACATCCATACATATCGTCTTACACAATTTATGACCATTATGGTCAAGTCTTACATAGATAAAGCCTTAAGGGCTGAACATCAAATGAAACATAAGCAGCGGAAATCTTCGTCGATAAGTAGAACCCATGCCATCTGCCTTAACCCTACAGGCATTCTGACTGGGAAACGTCCTAGTTCGCATGTTCGTCTTCAAAGAACTCTTCTTCGAACTCCTGTTCTTCCATGCCTGGCCAATTAAATAACCAGTGGCAAGCCAATGAGTACTTTGAATGTACTCGCAAGCAACCCATGTTTTGGTTCAAGGTACAACAATGCATGATATAGGTAAATTTTGCGGAAAGCTAGTTTTTGAGTGCAGTGACATGTTCAACAACTTGTAAGACATGCATCAGGAGAATTCAAGTAACCATAAGGACAGATTACAGATATCAACATAAATAGAGTGGGCACCAACCCAACTCAATCATGTCAAGTCCTTTGACTTGACCCGAGTAGTTCTTCCCACTTATCCAAACACCCACACTGGTTTGAAAACATGTGGACGTAGTTTAAGCAGCACCGCCCAACTGTCCTTGACCGTGGACACGGCTATTCGAATAGTTTTACACTCTGCAGAGGTTGCACACTTTACCCACAAGATCCGGGGAACTTCCGTGTCATCCACGACCCACGGTACCTCAAGTACCCGGGGTAAGCACCCGATCACTATCTTTCCCTAGACGACACTAACAAGGAGTCCACTCGTTGTTCCGTATCCTCATGATGTACATCATACGAGACTCACTCGAGATCGTAACATCCGAGAGGGGACACAACGGTGTATCCGGTGCCCTGTGAAAACAGTCATGGCCGCCCTACCTGGCACGACCCCGTCCCGAGAGAGAGCACCAACTCTCCCCCGTCACTAGTAATGTGGGCTCCAAGCTAGTATCGGCCTAAGTAATCAATAATGCCCTTTCCCATATAAGGGTAGAGTGGTTGCGCATGTAAGGTTGGGACAGTCGACAAATCTTAAATCTAATCCGTTTTCGAAAACAACACACACACTTGCCTCGGTACACCACTTCGTCATCAAGTGGTTACCCATCTCATTGCCTCCCTTGGGCATAAGTGGCACCCGACGGGGTTTTCGAAAAGTCCTTTGAAAGTACTTGCCTTCTTCACCATGCATTTACCCGTCCCTTTTTGCGTAGCACTACTTTAGCATTCTATCTACTCCCACTGGCATAACCCTCATAAGGAGGTAGGGTCATGCACAATGCAAGTATCAACAAGGAGGAAATGAGGGCAACCCACCAAAGTGGCTCCCCTCTCATCATGATTCCGATGCAACAATAATAAAGTGCCATATGAAATGCATAAAAAGGGTTTCATAGACATGGTCAAAGGGCTGCTTGCCTGGCTCAACAAGGTCTTCTGGGTCTTCAAAGTCTTCTGGTCCAACTCCTTCGTCAGCAACGCAATCTATCGTCGCAAAATAATACGAGAAAAATAAGGCAATAATAAAACAGAAAAACCAAAGTGCTTAGAAAAATGTCAACTTATTTTTGTAAAATACTAGGTGGAAATCTAAGAAGGGGAAAATTCCTAGTTTTGGATTTGGAGTTACATAAGAGGGGATATGGATTTCCAAACAGAGATTAAACTGCTCAAATTTGAATTTAAATTTGAACAGTACATAAAAGTTGGTTGGATTTGAATGGAAGTTGCACCATCAAATAGGTGGGATTTTTAGAAAAATATGGGAGTTGGAGTTATTGCATTTGGATTATTATTTAATCCTGTGGAATTTTTGCAATTTTCCAAAAAAAGGAAAAAGGGGAAGCAGCACTATGCAACTGGGCCAGAAGGGCCACAGTGCAGCAGGCCCAGAGGGATTCAGCCCACGCGAGGCTGCCACGTCGAAGGCGTAAAGGCAAAATACGCCTTCAGCCGACGCAGCGAACCGGTGCATGCGCGCGTGCATTTTAAACCTGACGGGCGGGGCCCAGGCGTCAGGGCGTGAGGCTGACGGACGGGCCCCACGGCCGTCGTCGTCAACCCTAGGTCAGAGGGGTGGCGAGCTCACCGGCATCGCTGTGGTCAACGGCGAGGCAATCCGAGCGCACCAGCTTGCTCAGGGCGGAGTCGCCATTCGGGTGGAGGTGGAGGCGGTTGCCGGAGTGTAGGGGTTCACCGGCGACGAGGTTCACGGCGGAGGAGCGTCGGGCGTTGATGGCTCCGGCCGTTTCCGACTGCAAGAGAGAGGGGAAACAAAGGGGAAATGATCAGGGAGGTGCGGAGGGTCCAGATCGAGAGAGAGGAGGGGCGGAGGGAGCCCGTACCCCGAGATCGACGTCGACCCGAGGCGGTGGAGCTCGAGCTCGATCTCGAGCTCGGGTGCTCCTGGAGGAGAGTGGAGGGCACAGGGGGCCTTTTTGGAGTAGGTGGGGGCGAGTGGTGGTGATTGGGAGGCTCGGGGAGGCCTTTAAGTAGGCGAGCCACGGCTCACCGTAGACCCGTGCGCCGGCGAGGCTGTTGCCGTCGCTGCAAGCCACGGGGGCTCACGTGGGCGTGTCCGGGGTGTTTGTAGGGGTGTTCTACGCCCAGAGGGAGGGAGAGAAGGAGCGGGGAAGCGTCAGGGCAGCGCGCGTGTGAGCGTGCTCATTGGAGCTCTCAGGCGGCCATGGTGCGCGTGCGAGCAGGGGCAGGAGAGAGGGAAGGAGGAGGGGGCCGACCAGCTGTCGTGTCCCGGACGCCGAGGCGTCTCGTCGGGCGTGCTAGGGAGGCCCGAGGTGGCCGGGTGTGCTTGGCAGGGGGCGGCTACAGTGCGGGAGGGCACTGTAGCGCGCTCCAGAGCACCCAAATGGCATGCCAAGCCATTTTCTATGCTTGTGTGCGCGCCCTGGCATGTCTGGTAGCTCTAGGGAGGAGTAAAGAAAGGGGGAAGAGCATAGGATGCCATGGATGGCCACTGGAGTGAGGAGAGAAGAGGAAGAAGAGTGAAAATGGGCTGTCCAGAGAGAGAAAGTGAGGGTTTCACCCCCAAATAATTGATCTGAGGTCTTGCCATTGCTAATGGAGGTATAAGGTGACTAGATTAAGCTCTGGTAAAAAGTTGAGCTTACCAAGAATAGTGGAAGGGGTCAAAACAGTGGCTTTTGTAAAATGGCAGAAGGTGTTTGATAAGGGTTTGGGCAAGAAAATGAACTCCAATTGCCATGATACTTAACAGGATGGAATGACACTTAGAAATAGGGTGTGCCACCAAATTTGAGCTCATTTGGGCAAAGTAGCCAATGCAACTTTTGTAAACCCTAGAAATCAACAGAAAGGGGTTTGTGTAGATCTAGTCATGCAAAACCATTCTCCTTGAATGCACCACTTGGTGTAGTGTCATCATTTGATCATATGAACATGCTCACAAAAGTTGGGGTCAAGGGGAGAAAGTTGGTCGTACAAACTTGCTCAAATTTGGTTCTGAACAGAAAGGGTTATGGGGCATTTTGGTGGACCAAAATAACCTTGATTGAAGTGAGACTTTGCAAGATCATCACAATATGCATTTGTGACTTTCTGGATTTTTCTTGGATTTTTATGAAAATATTTCCTGTACAAATATTTCAAATCCTTGAAATGAGCAGAAATGGTTTTGGGAGGTTTTGTCCAATATTTTGAACATGACCATGTGTTGAAACTCTTATATATGGGAAATATATGTCCACTGAGTTTCCCTAAATTTTATCAAATATTTTTAAAACATTAAAATAACTTTAACCTATTAAAGACCATTTCTGGCCTTAAGAAAAAGCCTTTAAATAAAATAGGAAAATAGCTTTTAAAATTATATTTTTGGGGTTTATGGGAATCCTATATCTAATAGGTTTCAAATATACCTTTTGAAATATTTCAGACCCCAAATCAGGTACTTGCAGTGCAAACCTCAATCCAGGGGTTTTTGGAAAACTAATTTTTGAAAAAAACCATTTGGCCAAATTATTTTTGTAAGAAAATACTATATTATATTATACACATGGCATGGTCATTGGGCAGAAGTTTGGGGCAAGGAGATTAAGTATAGAAGGTGGAGTTGTGTTGACTTTAAAGAGCACTTGAAAAGCACAGAGAGAAAACCAACTCCAAATAAAAGCCAAATAATGCAAAAGTTTTTGTTGGTCCAAATTTTCATGCTTTATTAATGCAAATGAAGAGTTACAAAATGCAGGGTGTGACACTCCTAAGGAAACAATCCTAATACGATAAGATAATTGGGCTAAGCCCCTGATGATTAAGATATTTAGGCCATAACCCACTGGGCTAAGCCCCTAATATGCTGGTCATAACACATTGTGGTGGCATCAACCAACCTGCTGATTGGCCGATTCGGATCGGTCACCTGGTAATATATGCAGCTCTTGTTGTGTTGAGTATAATGTTGTTGGGTAACGTAGTAATTTCAAAATTTTCCTACGCACACGCAAGATCATGGTGATGCATAGCAACGAGAGGGGAGAGTGTGATCTACGTACCCTTGTAGACCGACAGCGGAAGCATTATGACAACGCGGTTGATGTAGTCGTACGTCTTCACGGCCCGACCGATCAAGCACCGAAACTACGGCACCTCCGAGTTTTAGCACACGTTCAGCTCGATGACGATCCCCGGACTCCGATCCAGCAAAGTGTCGGGGAAGAGTTCCGTCAGCACGACGGCGTGGTGACGATCTTGATGTACTACTGTGCAGGGCTTCGCCTAAGCACCGCTACAATATTATCGAGGACTATGGTGGCTGGGGGCGCCGCACACGGCTAAGAATAAGATCACGTGGATCAACTTGTGTTCATGGGGTGCCCCTTGCCTCAGTATATAAAGGATGGAGGAGGAGGAGGAGGCCCGGCCAAGGCAATTGGTGCGGCCAGGATGTGGAGTCCTACTAGGACTCCAAGTCCTAGTAGGAGTCCACCAAGAGGGGAGGAAGGGAGAAGGAAGTGGAAGAGAAGGAAAGGTGGCTGGCCCCCTTTTCCCTAGTCCAATTCGGACCAGAGGGGAGGGGGGGCGCAGCAGCCCCTTGGCCCTTTGTCCTCTTCCCACTAAAGCCCGTCAAGGCCCATTGCTTCTCCTGTAACTACCCGGTACTCCGAAAAATACCCGAATCACTCGGAACCTTTCCGATGTCCGAATATAGTCGTCCAATATATCGATCTTTACATCTCGACCATTTCGAGACTCCTCGTCATGTCCCCGATCTCATCCGGGACTCCGAACTCCTTCGGTACATCAAAACTCATAAACTCATAATATAACTGTCATCGAAACCTTAAGCGTGCGGACCCTACGGGTTCGAGAACAATGTAGACATGACCGAGACATGTCTCCGGTCAATAACCAATAGCGGGACCTGGATGCCCATATTGGCTCCTACATATTCTACGAAGATCTTTATCGGTCAGACCGCATAACAACATACGTTGTTCCCTTTGTCATCGGTATGTTACTTGCCCGAGATTCGATCGTCGGTATCCAATACCTAGTTCAATCTCGTTACCGGCAAGTCTCTTTACTCGTTCTGTAATACATCATCTCACAACTAACTCATTAGTTGCATTGCTTGCAAGGCTTATGTGATGTGCATTACCGAGAGGGCCCAGAGATACCTCTCCGACAATCGGAGTGACAAATCCTAATCTCGAAATACGCCAACCCAACATGTACCTTTGGAGACACCTGTAGAGCTCCTTTATAATCACCCAGTTACGTTGTGACGTTTGGTAGCACACAAAGTGTTCCTCCGGCAAACGGGAGTTGCATAATCTCATAGTCATAGGAACATGTATAAGTCATGAAGAAGGCAATAGCAACATACTAAACGATCGGGTGCTAAGCTAATGGAATGGGTCATGTCAATCAGATCATACATCTAATGATGTGATCCCGTTAATCAAACAACAACTCTTTGTCCATGGTTAGGAAACATAACCATCTTTGATTAACAAGCTAGTCAAGTAGAGGCATACTAGTGACACTCTGTTTGTCTATGTATTCACACATGTATTATGTTTCCGGTTAATACAATTCTAGCATGAATAATAAACATTTATCATGAAATAAGGAAATAAATAATAACTTTATTATTGCCTCTAGGGCATATTTCCTTCAGTCTCCCACTTGCACTAGAGTCAATAATCTAGTTCACATCGCTATGTGATTAACACCAATAGTTCACATCTTTATGTGATTGGTTCACATCTCCATGTGACTAACACCCAAAAGGTTTACTAGATTCAATAATCTAGTTCACATCGCTATGTGATTAACACCCAAAGAGTGATCATGTTTTGCTTGTGAGAGAAATTTAGTCAACGGGCCTGCCAAATTCAGATCCGTATGTATTTTGCAAAATTCTATGTCTACAATGCTCTGCACGGAGATACTCTAGCTAATTGCTCCCACTTTCAATATGTATCCAGATTGAGACTTAGAATCATCTGGATCAGTGTCAAAAACTTGCATCGGCGTAACCCTTTACGACGAATCTTTTTGTCACGTCCATAATCGAGAAACATATCCTTATTTCACTAAGGATAATTCTGACCACTGTCCAGTGATCTACTCCTAGATCACTATTGTACTCCCTTGCCAAATCAGTGCAGGGTATACAATAGATCTGGTATACAGCATGACATACTTTATAGAACCTATGGCCAAGGCATAGGGAATGACTTTCATTCTCTTTCTATCTTCTGTCGTGGTCGGGCTTTGAGTCTTACTCAACTTCACACCTTGTAATACAGGCAAGAACTCTTTCTTTGACTGCTCCATTTTGAACTACTTCAAAATCTTGTCAAGGTATGTACTCATTGAAAAAACTTATCAAGCGTCTTGATCTATTTCTATAGATCTTGAAGCTCAATATGTAAGCAGCTTCACCGAAGTCTTTCTTTGAAAAAACTCCTTTCAAACACTCCTTTATGCTTTACAGAATAATTCTACATTATTTCCGATCAACAATATGTCATTCACATATACTTATCAGAAATGCTATAGTGCTCCCACTCACTTTCTTGTAAATACAGGCTTCACCGCAAGTCTGTATAAAACTATATGCTTTGATCAACTCATCAAAGCGTATATTCCAACTCCGAGATGCTTGTACCAGTCCATAGATGGATTGCTGGAGCTTGCATATTTTGTTAACACCTTTAGGATCGACAAAACCTTCTAGTTGTATCGTATACAACTCTTCTTTAATAAATCCATTAAGGAATGCAGTTTTTGTTTATCCATTTGCCAGATTTCATAAAATGTGGCAATTGCTAACATGATTCGAACAGACTTAAGCATAGATACGAGTGAGAAACTCTCATCGTAGTCAACACCTTGAACTTGTCGAAAACCTTTTGCGACAATTCTAGCTTTATAGATAGTAACACTACTATCAGTGTCCGTCTTCCTCTTGAAGATCCATTTATTTTCTATGGCTTGCCGATCATCGGGCAAATCCATCAAAGTCCATACTTTGTTCTCATACATGGATCATATCTCAGATTTCATGGCCTCAAACCATTTTGCGGAATCTGGGCTCATCATCGCTTCCTCATAGTTCGCAAGTTCGTCATGGTCTAGTAACATGACTTCCAGAACAGGATTACCGTACCACTCTGGTGCGGATCTCACTCTAGTTTACCTATGAGATTCGGTAGTAACTTGATCTGAAGTTTCATGATCATCATCATTAGCTTCCTCACTAATTGGTGTAGGTGTCACAGAAACCGGTTTCTGTGATGTACTACTTTCCAATAAGGGAAGAGGTACAGTTACCTCATCAAGTTCTACTTTCCTCCCACTCACTTCTTTCGAGAGAAACTCCTTCTCCAGAAAGTTTCCGAATTTAGCAAGAAAAGTCTTGCCTTCGGATCTGTGATAGAAGGTGTACCCAACAGTAACTTTTGGGTATCCTATGAAGACACACTTTTCCGATTTGGGTTTGAGCTTATCAGGACGAAAATTTTTCACAGAAGCATCACAACCTCAAACTTTTAAGAAACGACAACTTTGGTTTCTTGCTAAACCATAGTTCATATAGTGTCATCTCAACGGATTTAGATGGTGCCCTATTTAACGTGAATGCAGCTGTCTCTAATGCATAACCCCAAAACGATAGTGGTAAATCGGCAAGAGACATCATAGATTGCACCATATCTAATAAAGTACGGTTACGATGTTCGGACACACCATTACACTGTGGTGTTCCAGGTGGCGTAAGTAGTGAAACTATTTCACATTGTTTTAACTGAAGGCCAAACTCGTAACTCAAATATTTTACCTCTACGATCATATCGTAGAAACTTTTATTTTCTTGTTACGATGATTCTCCACTTCACTCTGAAATTCTTTGAACTTTTCAAATGTTTCAGACTTGTGTTTCATCAAGTAGATATACCCATATCTGCTCAAATCATCTGTGAAGGTCAGAAAATAATGATACTTGTCGCGAGCCTCAACACTCATCGGATCGCATACATCAGTATGTATTATTTCCAATAAGTTAGTTGCTTGCTCTATTGTTCCGGAGAACGGAGTCTTAGTCATCCTGCCCATGAGGAATGGTTCGCAAGCATCAAGTGATTCATAATCAAGTGATTCCAAAAGCCCATCAGCATGGAGTTTCTTCATGCGCTTTACACCAATATGACCTAAACGGCAGTGCCACAAATAAGTAGCACTATCATTATTAACTTTGCATCTTTTGGTTTCAATATTATGAATATGTGTATCACTACGATCGAGATCCAATGAACCATTTTCATTGGGTGTGTAACCATATAAGGTTTTATTCATGTAAGCAGAACAACAATTTATTCTTTTACTTAAATGAATAACCGTATTACAATAAACATGATCAAATCATATTCATGCTCAACGCAAACACCAAATAACACTTATTTAGGTTCAACACTAATCCCGAAAGTATAGGGAGTGTGCGATGATGATCATATCAATTTTGGAACCAATTCCAACACACATCGTTACTTCACCCTTAACTAGTCTCTGTTTATTCTGCAACTCCCGTTTCGAGTTACTAATCTTAGCAACTGAACTAGTATCAAATACTGAGGGGTTGCTATAAACACTAGTAAAGTACACATCAATAACATGTATATCAAATATACTTATGTTCACTTTGCCATCCTTTTTATCCGCCAATCACTTGGGGTAGTTCTGCTTCCAGTGACCAGTCCCTTTGCAGTAGAAGCACTTAGTCTCAGGCTTAGGATCAGACTTGGGCTTCTTCACTTGAGAAGCAACTTGCTTGCCATTCTTCTTGAAGTTCCCCTTCTTCCCTTTGCCCTTTTCTTGAAACTAGTGGTCTTGTCAACCATCAACACTTGATGTTTTTCTTGATTTCTACCTTCGTTGATCACGAAGAGCTTGGGAGTTGTTTCCATTATCCCTTGCATATTATAGTTCATCACGAAGTTCTACTAACTTGGTGATGGTGACTAGAGAATTCTGTCAATCACTATCTTATCTCGAAGATTAACTCCCACTTGATTCAAGCGATTGTAGTACCCAGACAATCTGAGCACATGCTCACTAGTTGAGCGATTCTCCTCCATCTTTTGGCTATAGAACTTGTTGGAGACTTCATATCTCTCAACTTGGGTATTTGCTTGAAATATTAACTTCAACTCCTGGAACATCTCATATGGTCCATGACGTTCAAAACGTCTTTGAAGTCCCGATTCTAAGCCGTTAAGCATGGTGCACTAAACTATCAAGTAGTCATCATATTGAGCTAGCAAACGTTCATAACGTCTGCATCTGCTCCTGCAATAGGTCTGTCACCTAGCGGTGCATCAAGGACATAATTTTTCTGTGCAGCAATGAGGATAAACCTCAGATCACGGATCCAATCCGCATCATTGCTACTAACATCTTTCAACACAATTTTCTCTAGGAACATATCAAAATAAACACAGGGAAGCAACAACGCGAGCTATTGATCTACAACATAATTTGCAAAATACTACCAGGACTAAGTTCATGATAAATTTAAGTTCAATTTAATCATATTACTTAAGAACTCCCACTTAGATAGACATCCCTCTAATCCTCTAAGTGATCACGTGATCCAAATCAACTAAACCATGTCCGATCATCACGTGAGATGGAGTAGTTTCATTGGTGAACATCACTATATTGATCATATCTACTATATGATTCACGCTCGACCTTTCGGTCTCCGTGTTCCGAGGCCATATCTGTATATGCTTGGCTCGTCAAGTATAACCTGAGTATTCCGCGTGTGCAACTGTTTTGCACCCGTTGTATTTGAACGTAGAGCCTATCACACCCGATCATCACGTGGTGTCTCAGCACGAAGAACTTTCGCAACGGTGCATACTCAGGGAGAACACTTCTTGATAATTTAGTGAGAGATCATCTTATAATGCTACCATCAATCAAAGCAAGATAAGATGCATAAAAGATAAACATCACATGCAATCAATATAAGTGATATGATATGGCCATCATCATCTTGTGCCTGTGATCTCCATCTCCGAAGCACCGTCATGATCACCATCGTCACCGGCGCGACACCTTGATCTCCATCGTAGCATCGTTGTCGTCTCGCCAATCTTATGCTTCCACGACTATCACTACCGCTTAGAGAGAAAGTAAAGCATTACAGCGCAATTGCATTGCATACAATAAAGTGACAACCATATGGCTCCTGCCAGTTGCCGATAACTCGGTTACAAAACATGATCATCTCATACAATAAAATTAGCATCATGTCTTGACCATATCACATCACAACATGCCCTGCAAAAACAAGTTAGACGTCCTCTACTTTGTTTGTTGCAAGTTTTACGTGGCTGCTACAGGCTTAAGCAAGAACCAATCTTACCTACGCATCAAAACCACAACGATAGTTTGTCAAGTTGATGCCGTTTTAACCTTCGCAAGGACCGGGCGTAGCCACACTCAGTTCAACTAAAGCTGGAGAAACAGTCACCCGCAAGCCACCTATGTGCAAAGCACGTCGGGAGAACCGGTCTCGCGTAAGCGTACGCGTAATGTCGGTCCGGGCCGCTTCATCCAACAATACCGCCGAACCAAAGTATGACATGCTGGTAGGCAGTATGACTTATATCGCCCACAACTCACTTGTGTTCTACTCGTGCATATAACATCAAACCATAAAACCTAGGCTCGGATGCCACTGTTGGGTAACGTAGTAATTTCAAAATTTTCCTATGCACACGCAAGATCATGGTGATGCATAGCAACGAGAGGGGAGAGTGTGATCTACGTACCCTTGTAGATCGATAGTGGAAGCGTTATGACAACGCGGTTGATGTAGTCGTACGTCTTCACGGCCCGACCGATCAAGCACCGAAACTATGGCACCTCCGAGTTTTAGCACACGTTCAGCTCGATGACGATCCCCGGACTCCGATCCAGCAAAGTGTCGGGGAAGAGTTCCGTCAGCACGACGGCGTGGTGACGATCTTGATGTACTACTGTCGCAGGGCTTCGCCTAAGCACCGCTACAATATTATCGAGGACTATGGTGGCAGGGGGCGCCGCACACGGCTAAGAATATGATCACATGGATCAACTTGTGTTCCTGGGGTGCCCCTTGCCTCAGTATATAAAGGATGGAGGAGGCCGGCCAAGGCAATTGGTGCGGCCAGGATGTGGAGTCCTACTAGGACTCCAAGTCCTAGTAGGAGTCCACCAAGAGGGGAGGAAGGGAGAAGGAAGTGGAAGAGAAGGAAAGGTGGCTGGCCCCCTTTTCCCTAGTCCAATTCGGACCAGAGGGGAGGGGGGGCGCAGCAGCCCCTTGGCCCTTTGTCCTCTTCCCACTAAAGCCCGTCAAGGCCCATTGCTTCTCCTGTAACTACCCGGTACTCCGAAAAATACCCGAATCACTCGGAACCTTTCCGATGTCCGAATATAGTCGTCCAATATATCGATCTTTACATCTCGACCATTTCGAGACTCCTCGTCATGTCCCCGATCTCATCCGGGACTCCGAACTCCTTCGGTACATCAAAACTCATAAACTCATAATGAAACTGTCATCGTAACGTTAAGCGTGCGGACCCTACGGGTTCGAGAATAATGTAGACATGACCGAGACACGTCTCCGGTCAATAACCAATAGCGGGACCTGGATGCCCATATTGGCTCCTACATATTCTATGAAGATCTTTATCGGTCAGACCGCATAACAACATGCGTTGTTCCCTTTGTCATCGGTATGTTACTTGCCCGAGATTCGATCGTCGGTATCCAATACCTAGTTCAATCTCGTTACCGGTAAGTCTCTTTACTCGTTCTGTAATACATCATCTCACAACTAACTCATTAGTTGCATTGCTTGCAAGGCTTAAGTGATGTGCATTACCGAGAGGGCCCAGAGATACCTCTCCGACAATCGGAGTGACAAATCCTAATCTCGAAATACGCCAACCCAACATCTACCTTTGGAGACACCTGTAGAGCTCCTTTATAATCACCCAGTTACGTTGTGACGTTTGGTAGCACACAAAGTGTTCCTCCGGCAAACGGGAGTTGCATAATCTCATAGTCATAGGAACATGTATAAGTCATGAAGAAGGCAATAGCAACATACTAAACGATCGGGTGCTAAGCTAATGGAATGGGTCATGTCAATCAGATCATACATCTAATGATGTGATCCCGTTAATCAAACAACAACTCTTTGTCCATGGTTAGGAAACATAACCATCTTTGATTAACAAGCTAGTCAAGTAGAGGCATACTAGTGACACTCTGTTTGTCTATGTATTCACACATGTATTATGTTTCCGGTTAATACAATTCTAGCATGAATAATAAACATTTATCATCAATTAAGGAAATAAATAATAAATTTATTATTGCCTCTAGGGCATATTTCCTTCAAATGTATATTAGGAAGTATATGATAGACTAGGATTTGTTCCTACCTTGTCTTGTACTCCAAGTTAATCATTGTACTCCTATATATATGCCCACGAGGCTCAAGCAATACAACGAACTATTCCACCAATTCCCTCTCTCCCTTCTAACATGGTATCAGTTTCCGGGTTCTAAACCCTAGCCGCCGCCACTTCCGCACCCGCGCGCCGCCCCTGGGGCGGTCAGCCTCCATGACCGCCGCCGGGGGTCGCGCCCGTACCTAGGGTTCGTCCGCCGGCCATGTTGGTCGGCTGCCCTAGAGAGTCTTTTCCCCGAGCCCTTGCTCCGGGGTTTTCTCTCTCCCGCCGGTCAACTTGATCGGTGGTTTCTTTTTGGTCTTCCGATCTATTCTTGAACAGTTTGCGTCGCCCACCGCCATCGTCGACCCCGAGCGCTTCTACTCCGACCCCGGCGTGACCAGACGGCCTCTCCTCCGACCCGGCGGCCACGCGCACCGAGGCGGCCCGTCACGGCCAGTCGCCGTCCGCGCATTGGTCCGCCCGTCGCCCTGCGCCAGCCGTCACCGCTCTGCTCTGACCGAGACACCTGCATCGCCTCGACCCGGCGGCCTCGCGCCATGCGACGGCCAATCATAGCCATCGCTCGCTGTAGGATCGAAAGTATGTCTAGAGGGGCGTGATTAGACTACTTGACCAATTAAAAATCTATCCTTTTCTCAATTTTAGTCTTTGGCAGATTTTAGCTATCTTGGCACAAGTCAAGCAATCTTAACACAGTTCAAGCAAGCATGCAAAGAGTCTATGAGCGGCGGAAAGTAAAGCATGCAACTTGCAAGAATGTAAAGGGAAGGGTTTGGAGAATTCAAACGCAATTGGAGACACAGATGTTTTTGTCATGGTTCCGATAGGTGGTGCTATCGTACATCCACGTTGATGGAGACTTCAACCCATGAAGGGTAACGGTTGCGCGAGTCCACGGAGGGCTCCACCCACGAAGGGTCCACGAAGAAGCAACCTTGTCTATCCCATCATGGCCATCGCCCACGAAGGACTTGCCTCACTAGCGGTAGATCTTCATGAAGTAGGCGATCTCCTTGCCCTTACAAACTCCTTGGTTCAACTCCACATCTTGTCGGAGGCTCCCAAGTGACACCTAGCCAATCTAGGAGACACCACTCTCCAAGAAGTAACAAATGGTGTGTTGATGATGAACTCCTTGCTCTTGTGCTTCAAATGATAGTCTCCCCAACACTCAACTCTCTCTCACAGGATATGGATTTGGTGGAAAGAAGATTTGAGTGGAAAGCAACTTGGGGAAGGCTAGAGATCAAGATTCATATGGTGGGAATGGAATATCTTGGCCTCAACACATGAGTAGGTGGTTCTCTCTCAGAAAATGTGTATTGGAAGTGTAGGTATGTTCTGATGGCTCTCTCCTTTTATGAAGAGTGGGTGGAGGGGTATATATAGCCTCCACACAAAAAATAGCCATTACACACAATTTACCAATCTCGGTGAGACCGAATTAAGAAACTCGGTCGGACCGATTTAGCAAACCTAGTGACCGTTAGGATTTTCGGTGGGACTGAGATGCAACTCGGTAGGACCGATATGGTTAGGGTTAGGGCATAACGTAATCTCGGTGTGACCGATTACACAAACTCGGTGGGACCAATTTTGGTAATAAGCTAACCAGAGAGTTGGTTAGGTAAACTCGGTGGGACCGATTTACTCATTTAGGTGGGATCGAAATGTTACAAAAGGGAAACAGAGAGTTTACATTGCAATCTCGGTGGGACCGATCGCTCATCTCGGTAGGACCGAAACATTACGAAGGGAAACAGAGAGATTACAACCCCATCTCGGTGTGACCGAGATCCCTATCGGTGAGACCGATTTGCCTAGGGTTTGTGGCAGTGGCTATGACATCTGAACTCGGTGGCGCCGGATAGAAAGAATCGGTGGGGCCGAGTTTGACTTTTGGTTTAGGTCATATGTGGATGTGGGAAGGTAGTTGAGGGTTTTGGAGCATATCACTAAGCACTATGAAGCAAGAACCTCATCAAGCAACACCTCATCCCTCATTGATAGTATTGGCTTTTCCTATCGACTCAATGTGATCTTGGATCACTAAAATATAAAATGTAGAGTCTTGAGCTTTGAGCTTGAGCCAATAATTTTGTCCTTAGTATTTTGAGGGGTCCACTTTCCTCATACATGCCATGCCATTCATTGAGCTTTTCCTGAAATATTAATCTTGGAATAATGTTAGCTCAATGAGCTATATGTTGTTAGGAATTACCAAAACCACCTAGCGATAGTTGCACTTTCAATCTCCCCCTTTTTGGTAATTGATGACAACATATAGATCAAAGCTTCGACGAATGATAATAAGAGTGAAAAACATTGTCGCTTTGAGAAGTATGTGAAAAGCAAGAGCTCCCCCTAAATTTGTGCATAGTTTATGATTTGCTTTGGACTGCAAATGCACAGAGAGTTAGGCTCATGGGTTACTCTTCCATGTCACATACATCTTGGTGGAGCGCTCAAAATGATAATAATTAAATACATGCACTCATCACCAAGCAAAGTGAATGATCATATAGGGATAAAATGATAATGTCATCCAACAAGCATTAATGTAGCATATGATCAAACACACATGATCATCCAAGTATCACACAGACAGAAAGTATCTCAATCAAGCAAATAAAGTTCAACCACCAAGGCAAGAGAGAATAAAAAGCAACGCTCTCTCTCGAAGCCTATGGTCTATACATTTTTCTCCCCCTTTGGCAACAAGTTACCAAAAAGTTCATAGAAAATGCATAGAACTAAATCGGCTCTCAGGCTTGGTCTTCAGGTGGTGGTGTCCGGAGAACTCCAAGAACGAAGGCTTCAGTCGATGTAGATGGAGCTGGTGGAGTAGGTGTTGGAGCTGGTGGCACTGAAGCTGTAGCTGGTGCAGATGAAGTTGCTCTGGTGTCTGGAACAGGCACTGCAACAGATCTCTGAGCTCTAGGCACTCTGGCAAATGCATCAGTGGTTGTCTTGCCCTTCCTCTCCTGCATATCATCCTGAAGTTGCTCCACAACAGACTGGATCTCAGTTACCTTCACATCCATGTCATAGAACTTCTGCTCCACGATCCTTTCCAAGCTCTCCTGGTTTTGAGTCAGGGTGGCCAGCCCTTTCTCAATCCTTAGAGTGGATGCAATCAAGTAGCCAAGCTGATCTTGCTTGCTCTTCAGAAGATACTGAGATGCCTCTTCCATGGTTGGCATCTTTGCAGCTTTCTCAGCCTTTGCCTTCTCCCTCTTTGCTTGAGCGTGCACAGAAGATGGTTCATCCTCATTCATAACCACTTGGTTGTCCTCAAAGTCTGGATAGATAGGCATGTGCTCCTTGTCCAACAAGTATGTGCCAGTGCCCATCTTGGAGTTAATCAACTCCAGGATCTGTGGTGCATACCCACAACTTCTCTTTTGGTCAGCAGTTGTCCTCTTGATAGTTTCAACTATAAGACTCATGACCTTGAACTTTTGTGGCACATCAAATATATGTAGCAGATTGATGGAGTGGCCTATGATCATTCTGTGATCACCAGACTTGGGCAGAAGAGTGTGCCTGAGAATCCAATTGATAGTAGGCAGTCCTGATAGCAGGTGTTTCACTGATCCAAATTGGTGAGTCTCAAGATCTGCATCAGGAATCTCCTTGTACATGCTAGCCATGGAGTTGTGATCCTTCTTCTTCTTGGCATAGACATCCAAGTCATCTTCATTCTCCTCAGGAGCATTGATCAATTGAGCCCATTCTGCTACTGTTGACTGGTATTTAGTGCCTTCAGACATCCAGACTATCTTGCCATCTGGGTAGAAGTGAGCTGTGGAGTAGAACTGCATGATAAGCTCATCATTCCACTTTGTGAGCTTCTGAGCCACAAACTCATCAACTCCACAAGCCTTGAAGCTGTCATATACTCCTGGATAGTGTTCTTCATTCTCCTTGTTGTACTCCCAGTTGACCCATCTCATGTCACATACTATTGGTTTCTTGTCAAGCAACACTGTCTCATAAAAATCATGTTGTTCTTTGGTATGGAACCTGTAGTCCACAACAGTTCTCCTTCTAGTGGCATATGGATCTGACTCTCCATAGCCTCAATCCTGAGTCCTTCCTGATCTTCATGTTTTCTGCTACAGGATGAGCATCATTATGATCTGGAATTTTTGGCTTTAACTTCCTCAAAACATGTGGCTCATCATCTTCTTCTTCAGCAACAGTTTCAGGCACTGGGGCCTTGTTTTTCTCAACAGCTGGAATGTTTCTCGTACTCCTCTTTGGTGCAGTTTTGGGTTTTGGAGCAGCTGGCTTTGGAGCTTCTTTGGGCTTAGATGAAGCAACCCCTGATCTTATGGCATCTCACATAAGTTTCTGTGCCTTAGGTGCTGGTGCAGCATCTTCTTCCTCTTCCTCTTCAGAGTCTCATGATTGAAGATCTCCCAAGCACTCTGGCAGTGGTCTTCTTGACCCTCTCTTTCCTTTTCTTTTCTGCCACAACCTGCTCTTTGGGTGCAGATCCCAAAGTCTCTTGAGTAGATGCTCTGGCTTTAGACATTGGAGCTCTCTTGGCAGGAACCTTTTGCTTCATCCCTGGCTTGGTGGCAGCAGCGGTGCTATATTCCTTTTTAACCACTTTCTTCTTGGAAGTGGCCTCATCCTCAACTGCCACATAGTCTTCATCCTCAGATTCAGAAGTTTTCTTCTTTCTGGCCCTGGTGGCGGCTTTTGGCAAGTTGTTGGGTGTGCTCCTGCTTCCATCATCTGAGCTACTAGAGGGACTAGTGCCCTCACTCATGTGAACCTGCTCCTCTGACTTGTTCTGACTGTCACTTTGATCAGACATAATGCAATCTCTGACAGCTGACCCTGTGAATAGATTATAGATGAGGTAGAGTGGATGAGCATCACCAAATACAGAGGTTTTTGCAAAAGAATGAATCAAAAACTTAGTTTTAGTTTTCTTCAGAAAGCATTTCGGATCGACCGATTTGTAAACTCGGTGATACCGAAGCAGCTGTTGGAACCTAAACTAGTGAACTCGGTCAGACCGAGTCACAGTTCGGTGGCACCAAGACTGCTAGGGTTTCACAAAGTCCTGAACTCGGTCACACTGATTTGCAATTCTCGGTCAAATCGAGAATCACATGTGCAATGCCTGAGCCGAATTGGTGGTACCGAGTTCCACAACTCGGTTGGTCCGAGATGGTTTTGGCGGAAACCTAACCCTAAATTTTCAAATCATCTCTAATCTATGGAGTGTTTTGACTGTATAAGATAGTTTCAATCATGGCAAGATTCATGGCGAACACAATGTGCTAGGAATCAGATAAGGAGAGCACAGTGATCTAGTTCATACCCTAGTTCGGCGATGAACTCGCTACAGCGGCAACGGCGGGGATGATTCCCATTGACGGCGGCGGAGACCAGCGGCAGGAGGCAACTGGCGACGAGGAGGACGATCCGGAGACCCTGGAGGCAGAGCGGGCTAAGCGCGGGCGAAAGAGTTCGGAGAAAATTTCCAAAAATTTTCCCGTGGGTATATATAGCCCGACCCTGTCGGTGTGACCGAGTGGAACAACTCGGTGGCACCGAGATGCATAACTGCAAGCAGTTGCTGCAACTCGGTGTGACCGAAAAGTTCAAATCGGTTGCACCGAGATTGAAAACCTAGATCGACTTAGTGATCTCGGTATGACCGAAATGGGTGAATCGGTCAGACCAAAACGCACAAAGAAGTTTTGGAAGTTTAAGTCTATGACGAATCGGGGACTCCGAGTGCTCCTCACACCGAGTGGTTCGAATCTGACTTGATCAAATTTTGTGATGTAGCATGAATAGAGTTTGAGACGAGAAAAGCATAGATAGCTAGAGAAGGTTCTTAGGCATTCTTGTCCATCCACTTGGCAAGAGAAAAAACAAACCAATCAATCAAAACAACAAGTGGATGTCCTTGAATGAGTAAATTATGCAACCAACATGCTCACACAATAAAATGGCAATTGAAATATGTGGCAAAGCATGCACAACCAATTCTAGCATCTATCAAGCAATTGGCGATGACTAGGTCATCTATATATGAGTACATTGACTTAGGAGTCAAATGAGAACATTTGATCATAGGTCATACTCATCGTCTAAGCACAAGTGGGGTTACCACTTTTACATAAAGCGTTGTTGTCTTCACACCATTAGAGTTGCTTTAGCTCAATTCTTAGAGTAAAGCTCCCCCTAGATGTGAGATCCCCCCTAAGAGGAATGAACTAACCTTGGGTTTTGTCGATGATGACTTCATGTCGATGTTGAAGATGTGGATGCTCAATGTTGATGTAGATCATTTGGAGCTATCCTTTGGAGTGAGTTCTACTTTCAATACCTACACGGGTTAGTCCCACAAGGAACAAACAAGGATATCCATAGACATAGAGTGATGCACACATAAGATGATGTCTATGAAAGCTTTACGTTACCTTGTCCCTTGTCTTACCAACAAGAGGGTTTGTGACTCCTTGAACTAGTGCAAGATGTGGAAGTTGATTGCACTCGTTCTTGCCAAAATGATAAGAGTGAAGTATGTTGGCGGAGTCACCCTCAAGAACTCTCTAGTTCTTCTTCTTCGGGATCCACACCATCTTGATGGGAATCCTCGGAGTTGTAGTTGTACTTGATGAAGTGGAACTTGATGTAGTCTTGGGAACCCACTTGACCAAGGCCTTAGAAGCTTCTTCAAATGCATCAATTTCCTCTTGAAGCTTGTCCTTGCCTTTTTGCTTGTGGTCTTGTGGTGGAAGATCATCTTGAGCTTGTGTCCCTTTGAAAGAAGTAGGATCATACTTCTCCTGTTGAGGAACAAACTTCGTCTTGGGGTATTGATCTTATTCCCACTCAACTCCATTGGCATTGAACTTTCATTAGAAACCAACACCTTGGTTCTTCCGATGCCTTCCTTGCTTGCGTACAATTTCCTCGAATTGCTTACTCCCGGCAAGGCTCTTGTAAACACTTTTCTCTATAATTCCCTTCAATAAGCTATTTTCTTGCTCAAGTGTAACTTGGCTAAGAGAATAATTAGTGGAATCAAGAGAACTACTAGAAGCAACAACATTGGATTTAGCATGATTATTGTTGCTACTAGAGGAAGAATCTTTCTTGTTCTTGTTACTAGACTTGACTTGAGGCATGTAAGTGGATAAGAGTAAACGCTTGGCAATGTAAGAAGAACTTTTCTTGCAAAGATCATCATTGATTGCCTTCAAGAACTCATGCTCTTGCTCCAGGTTGAGCTTTTCAAAACGTAATTTCTCATGAGTCCTTAAAAGTTCTCGATGATCTCCTAAGATAGTTTCATGAGCTAACTTAAGAGTGTTTAGTTCTTTAGTTAGAGACTCAATCTTCTCCTTATCATTGTCATTCGTTTCATCTTGATTAGCATGATTAATTTACGTTTCATCATAGTATTCATCACTAGAGTTGTCAACAAGTAAATCATCATCACCTAACAAGTCATCTTCATCACTATTGAAATCAACATACTCGGGGTGTGATACCTTTGGACCTTTGGCCATGAAGCATCTTCCAATTCCTTCATTTGGTGAATCAAATATGTCGTAGGAGTTGGTTGACACAAGTGCTAGACCGACAACACCTTCATCTTGAGTATATTCGGAGTCGGAGTGATAGCTTCTCTCGAAGTAATTGTCGGAGTCGGAGCCGGATACCCATTCACCAACATGAGCTTGATGTCTTCATTTTGTGTAGCTCCTTGATGACTTGTCCTTTCTTTCCGAATCCTTGCTTCTCCGTGAGGGTCTTCGTTCATAACAATCATCTCTACTCCTTCTTTCTCTAGGTGGTGATTCTTCTCTTCTACTTCTTCTTTTTGGAGAATCTTCTCTTCTTTTGTGGGGTGTCGTACATTCATTGGAATAGTGTCCGGCCTTCCACAATTGTAGCAATTTCACTCTCAACTAGAAGATCTTTTGTCATTGTAGGACCTTGACTTGGAGCTTCTCTCTTTGCTTCTACTCTTGTAGAATTTGTTGAAGTTCCTCACCATTAAGCTCAATTCTTTATTGAAGGTTTGTTTCTCACTTGATGATGTGGGGGCTTCGCATGAGGCTTTGTAAGCACCACTTGATTTGTTATGAAGTTCCTCCTTATCCTTGAATGACATCTCATGAGCAACAATTCTTCCAATGACTTCCATTGGCTTGAGATCTTTGTAATTGGGCATCATTTGAATCAATGTGCACACGGTATCATATTTTCCATCCAAGGCTCTTAGAATCTTCTTGATGATGAATCTGTCGGTCATCTCTTCACTTCCTAAGCCGGCAATCTCATTTGTGATAAGAGCAAGCCTAGAGTACATTTCAGCGACACCTTCACCATCCTTCATTTTGAACTTGTCAAGTTGACTTTAAAGCACATCCAACTTGGATTCCTTGACGGAGTCGGTACCTTCATGCATGTTAATCAAAGTGTCCCAAATTTCCTTTGCATTCTCAAGACGACTGATTTTGTTGAATTCTTCAGGGCATAATCCGTTGAAGAGGATATCACAAGCTTGAGCGTTGTATTGCAGCATTTTCAACTCTTCCACGGTGGCTTCATGATTTGGTTCTCTCCCATCAAAGAATTCGCCCTATAGTGAGTCGTATTACAATTCACTGGCCGTCGTTTTACAACGTCGTGACTGGGAAAACCCTGGCGTTACCCAACTTAATCGCCTTGCAGCACATCCCCCTTTCGCCAGCTGGCGTAATGACCTCTACGGTGATAATTTCCCTTGCTAGACGCCATACTCTCCTAGGTTGTGAAACCAAGACTATGACCACCAAAAGCTATAGAAATCAAAGCAAATGGAGACCAAAGCTCTGATACCACTTGTAGGATCGAAAGTATGTCTAGAGGGGGGTGATTAGACTACTTGACCAATTAAAAATCTATCCTTTTCCCAATTTTAGTCTTTGGTAGATTTTAGCTATCTTGGCACAAGTCAAGCAATCTTAACACAATTCAAGCAAGCACACAAAGAGTCTATGAGCAGCGGAAAGTAAAGCATGCAACTTGCAAGAATGTAAAGGGAAGGGTTTGGAGAATTCAAACGCAATTGGAGACACGGATGTTTTTGTCGTGGTTCTGATAGGTGGTGCAATCATACATCCACGTTGATGGAGACTTCAACCCACGAAGGGTAACGGTTGCGCGAGTCCACGGAGGGCTCCAACCACGAAGGGTCCACGAAGAAGCAACCTTGTCTATCCCATCATGGCCATCGCCCACGAAGGACTTGCCTCACTAGAGGTAGATCTTCACGAAGTAGGCGATCTCCTTGCCCTTACAAACTCCTTGGTTCAACTCCACAATCTTGTCGGAGGCTCCCAAGTGACACCTAGCCAATCTAGGAGACACCACTCTCCAAGAAGTAACAAATGGTGTGTTGATGATGAACTCCTTGCTCTTTTGCTTCAAATGATAGTCTCCCCAACACTCAACTCTCTCTCACAGGATATGGATTTGGTGGAAAGAAGATTTGAGTGGAAAGCAACTTGGGGAAGGCTAGAGATCAAGATTCATATGGTGGGCATGGAATATCTTGGCCTCAACACATGAGTAGGTGGTTCTCTCTCAGAAAATGTGTATTTGAAGTGTAGGTATGTTCTGATGGCTCTCTCCTTTTATGAAGAGTGGGTGGAGGGGTATATATAGCCTCCACACAAAAACTAACCCTTACACACAATTTACCAATCTCGGTGAGACCGAATTAAAAAACTCGGTCGGACCGATTTAGCAAACCTAGTGACCGTTAGGATTTTCGGTGGGACTAAGATGCAACTCGGTAGGACCGATATGATTAGGGTTAGGGCATAACATAATCTCGGTGTGACCGACTACACAAACACGGTGGGACCGATTTTGGTAATAAGCTAACCAGAGAGTTGGTCAGGTAAACTCGGTGGGACCGATTTGCTCATTTAGGTGGGACCGAAATGTTACAAAAGGGAAACAGAGAGTTTACATTGCAATCTCGGTGGGACCGATCGCTCATCTCGGTAGGACCGAAACGTTACGAAGGGAAACAGAGAGATTACAACCCCATCTCGGTGTGACCGAGATCCCTATCGGTGAGACCGATTTGCCTATGGTTTGTGGCAGTGGCTATGACATCTGAGCTCGGTGGCGCCGGATAGAAAGAATCGGTGGGGCCAAGTTTGACTTTTGGTTTAGGTCATATGTGGATGTGGGAAGGTAGTTGAGTGTTTTGGAGCATATCACTAAGCACTATGAAGCAAGAACCTCATCAAGCAACACCTCATCCCTCCTTGATAGTATTGGCTTTTCCTATCGACTTAATGTGATCTTGGATCACTAAAATATAAAATGTAGAGTCTTGAGCTTTGAGCTTGAGCCAATATTTTTGTCCTTAGTATTTTGAGGGGTCCAATTTCCTCATCCATGCCATGCCATTCACTGAGCTTTTCCTGAAATATTAATCTTGGAATAATGTTAGCTCAATGAGCTATATGTTGTTAGGAATTACCAAAACCACCCAGGGATAGTTGCACTTTCACTCGCGCGCCGGCCCGCCTGTCGATCCACATCACCCGCCTACGCCTCGTCTGCACGGCAGCCCGGCGGTCTACCTCGCCGGCCTCGTCCTCGGTTGCGTCGTGATGGCTGCGTCGGCTACCTCAACTCGGGTGCCGCTACTCCGTTGGTCGCTCGGGCCTTGTTGCCCGGGTGCCGGCATTGCTTTGGCAGCCCAGGTGCTGGTGCTGACAAGATCGTCCACACGACGCCCCACGCCGTCCATCGTCGCCGGCTTAATCTTGGACTCCGCCGCCACCATGCCTCCACCGAGCGGCGTCCCCGACCTCACGTGCGATCGGCTTGATCGCACGCTCGCCACCGCGATCCGCCTCATCTACGCTGCGCGACTGACCTAGCCCGTCGGTTACGCACGCCTCCGTTGGTCCCGTGAAGATCGTCCACGAGTTCAGCGCGCCTCTCTACCGATCGAGCATCGGGCTGCCGCTGCGTCGCCCCATCGGGCCGCAGCGCCGTCGCCCCGTGGTTCTCCTCGCGGCTGCATCGACTCATGCATCGTTGCTGCGTCGCCCCTTCGGGTCGTAGTGTCGCGATACGCGGTCCCCGCCGCCGCCCCGAGGCCATCCCCGCGGTTGCACCGACTCGCGAACCGTCGTTGTGTCGCCCCTTTGGGCCGCAGCGTCATGGCCCGCGGTCCTCGCCGCTGCCCAGAGGTCTTCCCGTCGTCGCCCTGACCCGCCTGCCGCCGTTGCGTCGCCCCTTCGGGCCGGAGCGCCGCGGCCCGCGGTCCGCTCCGCCGTCAACGCGCGTCGACCTCCCGTGGTATGCGTCGCGCCTTCTTCCTTGGCGCGGGAACGCCACCGTCCGCGCCGGTCTTCGTCACGCTGTCAGGGTTCTTCTCCTACTTCGAGCACCGCCGCCGCACTCCTAACCTAGCCGCCTCCGCCGTCAGGCCGCCGCCGCCTCTCTTCTTTGGCCGCCGCCGCTACCTTCATAGCCGCCGCCCGTCCACCCCCTTCGTCTTCGTCCAAGCACCAGCCCGTTGCCAGCGTCTCCATCATCTACCCCGACCACTTCGTCTACTCCGACCACTGTTGGCGACATTGGCCTCATGCTGATTGGCATCGCAACCGTCGTCGAGTCCTTCTCTGCTGGCCTCTCCGACTTCTTCGACATGGCGTACAGCTCGTGCAGGTCCCAGTCTATGCATGCCCGGTGCTGGCAATACCGATGCGTGCCTTCGTCCATGACGTGTCCCTGGGCCTGACAAGCCTGGTGCGGCACTTCGTCAACTTCATCTTCGTCCGTCTACGCATGCCTGGTGTTGGCAACACTGGTGCGTGCCTTCGTCTACGATGTGTCCCCGGGTTTGGCAAACCTGCCGCGACGCGTCATCAACAACATCTCCTTACCGGCGCACCCCTACTCCGACACCACTGCGACCATGCTAACTCGGCGCCCCCTTGCGCCCGCGACTCCACGGCGACTTCCTCGACACCGGCTACCCCGACTCGACATCGACCACGGAATTCTTCGCACGGCTACCTTGACCACGGCTCCACCACCCACGCTCTCGGCTACATCAACAAACGGCACAAAGGGCTACCACTTGCTTGAGCAACCTCGTCGGTTTCCATTCTAGCCACGACTCCGCAATGCGTCGACTATTGCGACTGTGGGGGGTGTCCGTCGGCTTGCCTTCGGATTCTTCTCCAGTCTTACCGTCTGCGTCGCTACCGTTGTGACTGCGGGGGAATGTCGAGTATAATGTATATTAGGAAGTATATAGAATAGACTAGGATTTGTTCCTACCTTGTCTTGTACTCCAAGTTGGTCATTGTACTCCTATATATATGCCCACGAGGCTCAAGCAATACAACAAACTATTCCACCAATTCTCTCTCTCCCTTCTAACATGTTGTATGTTGAGATTATGTAGAGTACGAGGTTTGAGTTTGGTCTAGATGTAGAAGGTCACCGTTTCTACTATGAGTGTTATACCACGTGAAGTTTAGTTTCCTTGGTTAGTACGGTCCGTGTTAGGTTAGATCACGGGATATCTTGAATTCCCTTGCTAGGTGTCGGGCCGAAAATCCGCCCTCCATTTCCCGCGTTCGAGCCGTCGCCCTCCTCCAGCCTTGCTCCCGTTCGCGTCGTCACCCTCGTCCGCCATCCACCGTCGTAGATGCCAACGCCAAGTACCCCGTCCCCCAACATCGACATGGATGATGTCTCAGCAGAGGGGGTCCCGTTCGTGACCATTAGTTGCAAGACAGAGAACGTCGCCTGAAGGGAGCAGCAAAGAAAGCATCACGAGCGGGAAATGACGGAGAAGGCAACTACAGAAAGGGTTGGAGCAGAGATGGACGTGATCAGGACATGGACTGTGGCGCGTCCGGTCTGGCGACTCCACTAATTCGTTGGTCGTGGCCACGGGAAGGAAGAATCCGTCGGCACAGCGTGAGTCCGTTCAGGCCTCCTAGTTGCCAAGCATCCCGGATATCTTGTTGGACACCAAGGAGACAGTGTACGGGCCGTTACAACCCCAAAGGAAGCCGACACGGGCAATGTTGGCACCAGGCGTGCCACATACGGTTCAACGATATACTCGATCAAGAGTAGATGCAATATTTGCCCCATATTCCATTTGCATTGGATGCTTCATTTGTTGCGCGTACCATTGGACCAATATAGTGATGATAGCTTAATTGTGATCCATATGCATGTTGTAGGGCGAATTCATGCTAACATGATTAATGAAGGTCAAGAGCCTATGCATTTTAATTTGGGAGATACAATTCACCTCTGTTCGAAGTCAGGCAAACATCGCGCACTAATAAAAAGAAGAAGGTAGTCCAGCCAAGAGGTCCGACGGTCACAACCTTTGAAGATGTGTTGTTGGTTGAATCTTGGTTGGCCGCAAGCATGAATCAAATATGTGGAACGAAGCAAAAGGGCATCAAGTATTGGCAACATCCAAAAACTCTACCATGAGCAAAATCACTATGTGGGCCGCACCCTATCCATACCACCCGCAATGAGGGTCTCTCCAACATAGATGGCCCACCGTCCAAGAGATCATCAAAAAGTTTGTTGGTTACTATACAGAAGTGGTTCGCCAAAATTAAAGTTGTACTGCAGTCCAAAGCCATGCAACTTTAGCATCGAGTTTGTAACAATAAACCGACAAGAAGCCATTCGCTTTGTCACATTGTTGGTTGAAGTTTAGTGGAGAACCAAAGTGGCAAACCATCGTTAAGGAGCTTAAAAACGGCTACAAGAAGAGGAAGAAAAAGGATGGGTCCAGGTCCAATCAATTTGTTGGATTGGATGAGGAGGGAGAGCAAAGTGATGGGGCGAACGTACAAGCTATCATGCCAAAGAGGAATCGACAAGTGATGGCAAACAAGTAGGATAAAGAGAGGGTCACGTGTGATCGCGCGTCAAGCAAAATGTCCACCACATGGATATGCATTTTTCGCTAAGGAGGTGAGGAAGGAGGATAGATACAAAATCCTCATAGATGTGCAAAGGAAGAAGATGGAATTCAACCGAGAGAGGGTGCAATAGAAGTTGAACATAGCGAGGAAGAAAATATAATTGGATAGATAAGAAAAAAAAAGGGCAAATAGGAGCTTGAAAAGGCGGAGATAATGCAGGGAATTAAACTTTAGAGAGAGAAGTTGAGGCTTGCGATAGTGACAGATTAGTTTAGGAACATTTTGTAGGACACTAGCCTATTAGATGACGAAGGCAAGAAGTGGTTGATCAACATGGAGAAGATGATCAACAAGCGGAACAATAGAGGCGTTTGATTCATTATTGTATCGCCTATCTATGTATGAATTGTTGAATTTATTTGACATGCGTTGAATTGTTGTTTATTTTTGTGTTGTTGAATTATGAACTGATGAATTTGTGCTATATGATGGACATATATGGATTTGCCTGAATATGATGATTGACATATGAGGAGTGTGGTTGTCCAAAAGGAGGAGTCGGTAATTGTTTTCCGCAGGCGCGCCCGGCTGTAGATGCTTTTAGTTCCCCCATCTGCACGTGATATTGTACACATTGCCTGCTCAAACGCTCATTGCAATGCTGGGCCTGGCCCATGTGGGGGAACGATGCAGGCAAGCGGGGCATCCAGCTCACTGCAAGTGGTATATAGAGGTACCCGTCGTGCATTTCAAAGGGAGCAACTAACTGGAGATTACACCTTACGGGGGTTTTCAGGGTCAATTTTGGTGACCTGGGAGTACCCTGTGTCTAGCCTTTCGTCACATGTCGCATGCTGCATGTTCTTTTAGGATTTCATTTTTTTTCTGTATGTGTTTTTGTGTTTTTAGATGAGTTTTCCGGGGCTTTTTTAGGTTTTCGCCTTGTTTTTCTTAGTTTTTGGAGAAATGTTTTTTGCATAAAAAAATATATCATGTTTCACGACAGGTGCAGATTGGCTTCTGCGGGAAGCACGGTTGTGCTCCGTGCTTCTCAAAAAGAAAAAAAATGCTTTCACTAGAAATACAGATTTGCTTCTCATGAAGTTGTAGATTTTCTTGCGTGCTTCTCTGAAAAAAAATTGTGCTTTCATAAGAAGCACATATTTGCTTCTCGTGAAATTATAGATTTACTTGCGCAAGAAGCATAGTAGTGTTTCTCAAGAAATAAATCTGCTTCCACAAGAAGCATAGATTAGCTAGAAGTAAAGACTTGCTTCTCGTGGAAGTACATGTTTGCTTCCACGAGAAGCACAACTGTGATTCTTGGGAGAGCAATTGTGCTTCCTGCTCCGGTTTATTTCTCCGTTTTTCCAGCATTTGTTTGTTTATTGCCATTTTCTTTGTTTTCGTTTTTTACCCTTTTGATTTATTTTGTTGTTTTTCGTGAAAGAAAAAGTCTGTTTCCAGCGTGGAATCTAGTTTTGAAGATCTCGATGTGATAAATCAAACGGTGACAACAGTTTAGGATTTTGACGCATGGTTTAAGAGATAAAACATTTTGAATAAATGAATCTAAAAAGGGGGAATACTCTCAGGTTACGACAAATGATGCACATACAATTCACCAGTTGTCAATGCATGAAGAGGATGATTGGTTTTATGCCAAAAATTGGCATGCCAATATTTGGCAAATGTCAAATATTGGCTAATGCTTGGTTGCTTACCATGTTTACTTGCTAACCTCACAAGAAATTGACAAATTTTGTCATTTTTGATATTGCCAATTGTTGGCTTGCCAAGTATTGGCAATACCAAATGTTGGCATCAAATCAATTATCCTCAAAAAGGTGAGAGTGACTTTTACAAAGGGTAACCCTTAACTAATGATATCGCTTAGAAAAGCTGTTCAAACCAACATGGGCCTTTCCCGACCAGAGCCAATGTCTTGCCCTGCCTAAACACAACCTGCCAGGTTGCGTTGGCTTGACCTAGGCCTGATCGCGGGAAAGTATCTGGTGTACCGGTGCTTATGGTGCTATTGGACGCCCATAGCGTGTTCAAAAATGTTCGAAAAATAGCACATTCACACAACATCGGTCTATATATTGGTAAACTTTTAATTCCAAATTTGAAACATTGATCAAGGTATGAAAAACACAAAATCAACACCGAATAGTACACAACATAAGTTGGACTTTAATTTTGGCCCATTATCACATTGATGCTAAATTTATCATTTATGTATCTTGTCCAATGTTTTGAATTTTTTATTTAATTTTTTGCGACAACATAGGCAAATGCTGTGTCAATGTGATACATTTTTTCAGATTTTCTGAAACATTTTTTAACACGCTACGCCGTTTGGTGCATCGATAACACCACAAGCATATGTGCATCGGATACTTTCCGTCTGATTGTTCCCTAAAGTTGTTCGTAGATGCCATGCCCAAGGAGGCCCTATCACACTATGCATCCAATAGTGACCTCGCCGCATAGGGAAGCCCAAATTTGGGCAAGCCCATTTATGTAGCAACATGTCATTGTAGCGGTTCGGCTCAATTACTATAGCAGCGTGTGTTTTTAAGTAGCATGACATTTTCTTTCATATTCATTTTTCTAAAAGAATTAGAACATTTGTTTTGGAAAATGGAAATAATTTTTTAGAACATGAATATTTTTAAATTTCCTCTGATAATTTTCAGAAATTCGAAAATTTGGAAAATACAAATATTTTTTGAAATTCTTAATATTATTTGGAAATATGTTTTTTTAATTTCAAACCTTTTCTGAAAGCACAGACATTTTTTAAATTACCATACTTCTTTTGAAAAACGGGAAGAACTCTTGAAAGACATGGACATTTTTTTCAAAATCGAAATACATTTTGTAGGAGTACTTCCGAACATTATTTAAAAAAACAAACATTTGAAATTTCTGAACCTTTTTTATTAAAAAAAGGAAATCGCCGAAAAAAGGAAATATACATAGAAAACCGAGCCAGAACATTCCACAAGGTTCCCTAATCCGGTAAAGCCAAACAGGAACCTTCTGGAAAGTTCGCAAAATCGAATTCGGCGCACCACGAGCGCTCGCCTCGCTTGTTTGCTTGAAAAGGCAGCTATTTGACGCTGAATGCGTGAAATGAGATTTGCCCGTGCCCACGCGCAGTCACGCGCGCGCCTCGGCCTCCACCGCCTGCGCTTTGCGAGGCCTGCACAGCACAGCTTGGGCGGCCCTCCTGCGACGCGACACGCGAAGGCCGACACGTCCGCGTAGTAGGTTGTCGCCGCCAAGGACACTATCCGATCGATCTGTCGACGAGATTTGTTCCCTTTTTTTTCTGCGTAATGACAAACCAACGTCACCGCTTCCGAACTTCCGCGGACAGGACCATCTTATCCTGCCGAGAACCTCCACAACTCGCCGATCGATCGCTTCGACCAACGTGTTTTTTGTTTGCGGTCGCGACGAATTTATTGGCACGACGGACAGATCTCACCGTTAAGTGAAGCATGCAACCAAAGCCCATGCATGCTTGTTAAAAAAAAAAATCGACCCCAGACGAACAAATATGTACTAGTAGAATGCAAATCTTTTCCCCTGAAAAAGTGCAAAACATTTTTTCTTTTCTTTTAGAAAATATACTGCCACCAGGAAAAACACGACATACTACAACACTTGTTATAGAAAAGAGGGACTACCGTGGAAACACGACGTGCCAGACGGCGGGGCAAAGTGCATGTTCACTCCAAGCTAGCTGCTGGTAAGGGCATCTCCAACGGCACCTTCCATAATGTTCGCGGACAAGGGGATCAATCCGCGCGGATACGAGAGACGGCCATCCGACGCTAGCAACAAACATTTGAACAACAATTCGAATTAACTAAATAAAATTTGTTCAAGCACGGCCGGATTTCATTACATTTCGGACATATACTTCACCTAAAAGCGGTGTTGGTCCGGCTGTGGAGGTATAATTAATTTATCTAATATATGATTGCCGGCGCCCGTTTTCCATGTCTGGCTGTGAGCCCCAAGAACTGATGCTTTGTCTTCTCCAGTTCCGCCTTGGCGCTCTCGAGCTCCGCCACCAGAGCCCCGAGAAGTGAAGTTGTCCGCCTCCACGTCGCCGTCAAGCGGCTAATCAGTTGACAATGTTCAGCCCACCAAGCTTGGCTTCAACGGGAAGGGAGGAGCGGTGGCCTTTTTGGGACCCAAGCAGCAGCGACCTACCATGCTCTACTCTTCCTCGTTGTCGGCGGCGCCCACGGACGTGTCAACTTCGTGGTCGTGGCAGCATGGCATGTCCTCGGCGGAGCCGATGATGTCCTCCGCCTCATCGTCGGTCTTGCCCACACCTCGTCCGCCGCCTCGTCAAACTCCTTGTAGGCGGCCTCCAGTTTCGCCTGGCGCTCGGTACCGCCAACGTGTGAGGCGGATCTCGTGGACGGAGCGGTACGACTCGAGCAGCGCCGCCTGCGCCAAGTCCATGTCCGCCGCGATCTTCCTGCCGGCATTGAGCCGCTCCTCCGCCTGCTGGTGCTCCTAGAGGAGCAGGTGCTTGTAGCGGCGGTGGCCGGCGCCTCCCGGAACTGCTCCTCCTACTCTTCCTGCACCATGTCCATATAATGGGCACGAGCCTCGTCGATGGTCAGGGTGAAATGCACCGGCGAGGAGGGTGGCGCCGGCTTGTCCTCCATTTGGGCGCCGTCGGCCTCCGGCTGCCTACCGGACTACCCGCCGGTAGCAATAGCGGCCATCTCCTTCTTCTGCTCTGGCGACAGTCTATCCGAGAGGGCTTTAGCACGCAAGGAGGCCATGGTTCGGAAGAGGAGAAAGGGGCCGGAGGAGTACGAATGTGGCTATGGCCGGGGCTGCGGTTTATATAGCGGGTGAGGCGGCAATGGTGGGCAGCAGAGGGACGGAAGGATGGCGCCCGAGTAGCCGCCTCGGCAAACGCGTGTCATTAATGCGGACGGGAGATGGACGGCCGGCCGGCCGGCATGTTGTTTGAATGCGGAGCGATCACGGGAAGCGGCGCGCGTCGCTCTCGTTACCTGCGTGCCGCTTCAATGTCGGCATCAGCGAGAGGTCGCATCTGCTCTGACCGGACATGATTGCGGCGCTGATACTTTGGAGCAGCGCTGACCGTTTCGGGCGGGAAGCGTGCAAGGAGAGGGTTTCGGTGGACCAGGGCGCGGGCGTGGCAGCGGTCTGGACGCTCGCAAATCCCTACGTTTGTCTTCAGTTTGTGAGAGAAAGTGCACCCGGACTGCCCTGTAGACCGATATAACCCGCGTTGGATAGCACAACATGCATGGATTCGTGTGCGGGCGTTTTGAGGATGGGCGTTGGAGATGCTCTAACATTCATTTCAGAACACATATTTGTAAGAACAACTCCAATAGCCACGCTATATAAACGCCGCGCTGGAAAATTTGGGTTTTTTGCTCACGTGCAACCGCTTCGGGAGCTCCAGCGGAGGCGCAAAAACTGCGCGCGCAGCATAAGTAGTTCAGCACGCGGGCGGAAACGGCATCGCCTGCCGTTTATTTGTTGCGTCCACTCCCGCGCGCTGCACACTCAAGCGCCCCCCCCCCCCAATCCAGGCGCCGCCCGCACCACCCCATTTGTTCTGGCGACCATTCCGGCGCTTCTCGGCCTATCCCTGCGCTGCCGCTGCTTCCTCCGTCTCCCTCTAGTCGCCGCCACCCCTCGCGCGCGCCATTCCTCTGACGAACAGCACCCGACCGCCCACTGCCGCTCGGCGCCCACAAGGTGTTCGACAAAACGCTTGCAAGGTATGTATTGCTTCAACTTTACTTTTTTACATGAATTTGGTGCATGTTGTTTGTAGTTTTTATAGACCAGTTTAAATTCAACATTGTAGATGAGTTCGTCATATGATTCTTTCAAAGAAGAATTTGATATTGAAGAGGAGGAGGATCTTGCAATGATCCTAACTATGCATATCAATAAAAAATCGAAGCACGGTGGTTCGGTTATGGGTCGGAAAAATTTTTGGAGGGATAAGATCGATGCCGACAACAGATTGATGAGGCACTATTTTGTGGATAATCGCGTGTACCCTGAGTCGTACTTCCGGCGCCGGTTTTGTTGGAAATATGCCCTAGAGGCAATAATAAAAGCATTATTATTATATTTCCTTGTTCATGATAATTGTCTTTTATTCATGCTATAATTGTGTTATCCGGAAATCGTAATACATGTGTGAATAAATAGACACCAACATGTCCCTAGTAAGCCTCTAGTTGACTAGCTCGTTGATCAACAGATAGTCATGGTTTCCAGACTATGGACATTGGATGTCATTGATAACGAGATCACATCATTAGGAGAATGATGTGATGGACAAGACCCAATCCTAAACATAGCACAAGATCGTATAGTTCGTTTGCTAGAGTTTTCCAATGTCAAGTATCTTTTCCTTAGACCATGAGATCGTGTAACTCCCGGATACCGTAGGAGTACTTTGGGTATACCAAACATCACAACGTAACTGGGTGACTATAAAGGTATACTACGGGTATCTCCGAAAGTGTCTGTTGGGTTGACACGGATCAAGACTGGGATTTGTCACTCCGTATGACGGAGAGGTATCACTGGGCCCACTCGGTAATGCATCATCATTATGAGCTCAAAGTGACCAAGTGTCTGGTCACGGGATCATGCATTACGGTACGAGTAAAGTGACTTGCCGGTAACGAGATTGAACGAGGTATTGGGATACCGACGATCGAATCTCGGGCAAGTAACATACCGATTGACAAAGGAAATTGTATACGGGGTTGCTTGAATCCTCGACATCGTGGTTCATCCGATGAGATCATCGAGGAGCATGTGGGAGCCAACATGGGTATCCAGATCCCGCTGTTGGTTATTGACCGGAGAGCAATCTCGGTCATGTCTACATGTCTCCCGAACCCATAGGGTCTACACACTTAAGGTTCGGTGACGCTAGGGATGTAGGGATATGTATATGCAGTAACCCGAATGTTGTTCGGAGTCCCGGATGAGATCCCGGACGTCACGAGGAGTTCCGGAATGGTCCGGAGGTAAAGAATTATATATAGGAAGTGCTATTTCGGCCATCGGGACAAGTTTCGGGGTCACCGGTATTGTACCGGGACCACCAGAAGGGTCCAGGGGGTCCACCGGGTGGGGCCACCTATCCTGGAGGGCCCCATGGGCTGAAGTGGGAAGGGATCCAGCCCAAAGTGGGCTGGGGCGCCACTTCTCCCTAGGGCCCATGCGCCTAGGGTGGGGAAACCCTAAAGGGGGGGGCGCCCCCTTGCTTGGGGGGCAAGCCCCCCACCCCTTGGCCGCCGCCCTCTAGGAGATTGCATCTCCTAGGGCCGGCGCCCCCCCTAGGCTCCCTATATATAGTGGGGGGGAAGGAGGGCCTCTCACCTACGCCTTTGGTGCCTCCCTCTCCCTCTCCAACACCTCCTCCTCCTCCATAGAGCTTGGCGAAGCCCTTCCGGAGTACTGCAGCTCCATCACCACCACGCCGTCGTGCTGCTGCTGGAGCCATCTTCCTCAACCTCTCCTTCCCCTTGCTGGATCAAGAAGGAGGAGACGTCACGCTGACCGTACATGTGTTGAACGCGAAGGTGCCGTCCGTTCGGCGCTAGGATCTCCGGTGATTTGGATCACGTCGAGTACGACTCCCTCATCCCCGTTCTTTGAACGCTTCCGCTCGCGGTCTACAAGGTATGTAGATGCATCCGATCACTCGTTGCTAGATGAACTCATAGATGGATCTTGGTGAAACCGTAGGAAATTTTTTGTTTTCTGCAACGTTCCCCAACAGGTTTAGGATGAGCACCGAGTTATTCAGGCGCATTGCGGAGAAACTTGCGAGCCATGATCGTTTTTTTCAGCAAAGGAGGAATGCCGCCGGAGAGCTCGAGCATATCACCTTTCAGAAGGTGACAACCGCTTTGCGTATGTTGGCATACGGTATTCCGGCCGATCTACTTGATGACCACTTGGTCATGGGTGAGAGTCAAGCCATCATGTGTGTCAAGCGCTTCGCAGTCGGAATTATGCAAGTGTTTGGCTAGGAGTATTTAAAAATGTCCCAATGCTGAAGACGCTGCAAGGCTTTTGGAGATGAACAAAGCTCAGGGTTTCCAGGTATGCTTGGCTCAATAGATTGCATGCATTGAAGTTGGAAGAACTGTCCTAGGACATGGCATGGAAAATTCCATGGCCAAAGAAAGGGTTCCACTATAATCCTTGAAGCGGTGGCCAATCAAGAGACTTGGATTTGGTATAATCCTTGAAGCGGTGGCCAATCAAGAGACTTGTATTTGGTATGCTTTTTTTTGGAATGCCTGGATCTTTGATTGACATCAATATTGTTAATCGATCACCACTCATGAATAGGATTGCAAATGGTGAACTGCCACCGGTGCAGTATGTAGCAAATGGTCATACATACAACTATGGCTACTATCTTACGGATGGCATCTACTCAAAGTGACAAACATTTGTGAAGCCGTTGAAAAAACCGGATGGTAAGAAAAATCTAGATTTCCACAATGCTCAGGCGGCGGCTAGGAAAGATGTGGAGAGAGCTTTTGGGATTTTGCAAGCCCAATTTGTCATGAGAGAGCCGGCTAGATTTGGGATCAAAAGATGCTTTGGTGGATCATGCACGCTTGTGTGATTATGCACGACATGATCATCGAGAATGAGCGTGGCCAAGATTTAGACTATTTTCGGTATGAGCACTTGGGACATCCCGTGCGAGTGCGGCGAAGGGCTGCGAGGGTGGCTCGTTTTGTTGCCTCCTATCATGTCATTCGACGTGCCGAAACACATGATGATCTTCAGAAGGATCTCATCCAGAAGTGGTAGGCATGGAATGGCCGACAAAGAGCATCATGATTTGTATGTTTGACGTTATATTGTTGAACTATTTGTTGTATTGCAAGATAAACTATTTGTTTGAGTTGTAATAATAAAATTGAACTATTTATTATTGATTTATTTTGTTTGTGTTTGATCTTCTTGGTTGTGTTTGGAGTGTATATATTGTTCGTGCTGAAAGCGTGTGTGTTTTTTTGCGGCGGCTGCTGGAGCGGCTCGCGCGTGCTATAATTTGCAGTGGCCGCTCAAGCAAGTGCTCTTCGCTGCGCAAAAACTCATCATTCCGACGATGTAAATGCATTTTTAGCGCGCCGCGAGGCTGTTGAAGATACTTTAAGGGTTGATTATTGATTGCACGCACCTGTGGTTGGGGCATACATTTCAAAACGTAATCAAGCAGTAATCTGATGATAATTGTGACATCCACAGGGAACAGCATGATTGAACCAAACCTCTGAAATGAACTGTTTATCCATGTACTGCACTGTCGTCCCTTTATTCTTGCAAGCACACAAGAGTGACGATTAACAGCAGATTACTTTCGATTTACACATGCGCAAGCAAATTAAGGAGCTAGAGGCGTTTGCCAAGGGAGGAGCATGCAAGGCGATGCATGGAGGATGGCCGGAGCTCAGGCCCAGTTCTTGATGTAGCTGCTGTAGTGGTCCTGGACGTTCACCACGTCGTAGTACCGGTCCCAGAGCATGACGCCGCCGTAGTTGGCCGCCTTCTGCACGATCGGCATGGTGATCTCCCAGAGCGCCTTGGGGTGCAGGTAGCAGCTGGCCTTCTCCGACGCCGTGAGGCCGAGGTGGATCTCGCTGCCCGGGTACGCCGCCGTCCACCTGCCCCACGCGTCCTCGATGAACGCCGTGCAGTCCGGGTAGTCGTAGAACCTGACGTGGATGCGCTCGAAGACCCCCGTCGAGAGCGCCGGCGCCGCGAGCCGGTCCGGGAACGCGTAGCGCGGCGTCGCCGTCAGCCGCGGCGCCTTCCCCCCGCGGGCCTTGCGCCTGGCCAGCTCCCTCGCCAGCGCGTCGTAGTGCTCCGCCGGCCCGCCGCGCTCCAGGAAGAGGTCGACGCCGTCGAGACTCGCGCGGCCGAACGGGCGGCGCACGCCCCTGCGCCTGCCGCCGAGGTAGGAGAACCAGAGGTGGTCGGCGAGGTCGAGCGCGGACCGGTTGGTCGGGAGCGCGTAGTCGCCGCCGTAGCCGCCGATGGAGAGGGAGACGGTGATGCCCATGGACTGGCAGTGCCTGATGTCGCCCCCGATGCCGGCGAGCGGGTGGCCGGAGAGGTCGAGGCGGTACTTGCCGTGGCCGTAGACGTTGAGGAAGGACATGATGACCGCGGTGTAGAGGCCGGCGTCGCAGGCTTCCCTGAGAGAGCCCTCGTCCTTGTTCCGGCCCCAGAAGACGGTCAGCTGGCCGGTCTTGCCCGTGGCGGCGGCCGGAGCGGGGAGGAGGCCGTGAACGGAGAGAACCGCGGCGATGACCAGGAGGGAGGCCGGACTCCGGCGTGCCAGCGCCATTTCTGATTAGTACCTACTCTGAAGATCGAATTATCTAGCTCGCTAGAATGTGCTTTATATATAGAAGATGGATTACTGATCACGGCGCGAGTCGAGATGTGGGAGTGCAGCTAGGTGGCTTTCGATATCTCCCCGTGTGTTGCGGCCATAGGTGGCTAAGTTAGCTGGGCTCACTTAGCTGGCTTGCCAGTGTTCATGGGGAAATCGTTCCACATATGGGAAGCGCACTCAGCTTGATCGCGCTAGGAGTAGTAGGATAACAAATAACATGACTAAGCGGAGCTGAAAAGCACATCGAGGAGTTACGAGATGAGAAATGGAGCACCGCCGCGGCAATCCGGAATAAATGCATGTCGACGAGTGAGACCGACGAGACGACGAGAACAAGCCAACAATGCAACGTGGTGAAGGTCCACGCATCAATGCCGTTCTTTTCCCACTCACCCAAAGAACACTTGAGCATGTATTGCTTTTCTGCGTTTTGCTTTACTGTCCAAAAGATGAACTGAGCAGATTTGCCATGCTCGTCAACTAAATTTATCATTCTCAACGAATATAATTTGCCATGAAAATGTTCGGTTTGCCGTGCCTAAAAATCAGACATTCGCTGAATATTCGCATCCAAGATCAATTGCCTGACATTTTTATTTGCTCCGGTCAGTTTTTCCCAAAACAGTTGGAAGCAAGGGCACCATCTGTGGGTAGTTATCACAAATAAAATCAGTTAAGGTTATTATTTTGCAAATAATCATTTAAGGCTAATTAAGTGCGATTTGCTATCAACTGCTTCCTAATTTGACTTCTCATATATTTAAGAAATTAATGTTGGATGTTAAGGAAACTATAAAACTCTATAATAGCTTTCTCACCATATACTATTTTTCTTCTTTATTAAGCACATTTGCAACCAATAATATCCAACTTTGCTACCAACGAAATAAAAACTTAAGAAGCTATCCGGCGACCGTTCACCAAGAGGCCAACTCCAGTGAACGCCTCCCTCGCCATTGTATGTATCTTGGCGGATGCCCGATGCCACGTAAGTTGGTTGGACCCGTTCGACGTTTCATGTTTTCCTAGCGAACTTTTTTTTTGGCGTAGGTCAGCTGGAGCCATTATAGTTTCATGCTTTCCTCGCAAATGTTCTTTTTGTTTCTCCAAAAAATGCAGACGAAGGTGCACGCCGAGGGCACCTACCACTCGACCACAGAAGGGGGGGGGGGCTGTGGAGATTTGCGTTAAACTCATATATGTACTGCCCTAACTTTTGTCGTTCGACTTTTTCAACTAGAAAAATCCCGAAAATCCAGAACGTTTTAACATTTTTTGAAAGAATTTTTTTTCTATTTTTAGAGAGGTCTTTTTATAAACTTTCCCATTTTTAATTATAGGTAGCATGGACATTTCTTCTATTAATCTTTAAACCATGAAAATTTTGTCTTCCAAAACATGGAAATTTTTAGGTCTATTTTATGATGCCCGATGGCAAGCTTTTGGAATTTTATCAAGTATTCATGGAAATTTTGGAATTTTTTTTACTTTCTCACATGGCAATTTTTATTATTAAGAGTGTAGCACTTTAATAATTAACAACATGGCATTTTTATTATTAAGAGGATGATAGTTTTATTACGAACATCATGTCATTTTTTATTACTATTAACATGACATTATTATTATTATTATTATTATTATTATTATTAATGATGGTTTCATTATTAAGAGCATGTCAATTATTATTATTATTATTATTATTATTATTATTAACATGTCACTTTTATTGGAGGATGGTTACTTTATTATTAAAAATATAATAGTATTATTATTTGATAGCATGGCACTTTTATTATTTTATCATTGCATTTGTATTATTAAGAGGGTGGCAATTTTATTATTAAGAATTTAGCCTTTTTTAATTGGCACAAAAAATTGTTTACAACATGGCATTTTTTGATTTTTATGGCAAAATAAAGAAAAAATGTTCTTTAAAACATGACATTTTTTGCATAGTGAAACATCAACATGAAAATTCATAATTTTATTTATTTTAAATCACACAACATGTTCTTTCAATCATACCATTTGTAAATTTATAAATTAGAGAAATGTCAGGTTTTATAAAGTAGCATGTGAACTTTCATATTTTTTAGATCATGGTCATGATAAATTAATCATTTCTCTAATTTTAGAAGATTATTTATTTATTCATTGTTCATGGTGTTTTTATTAAAATAAAATAGTTAACTGGACCTGTGGGACTATTGGGGGTTCGCCCTGGCCTTCCCTCGGCGAACGATCAAGGGGTTTTTATTAAAAGAAAACAGTTAACTGGGCCTATGGGCCTATCGGGGGTTCGCCATGGCCTTCCCTTGGCGAATGATGAAGGGTGTTCGTTGGTCGACCACCCTCGGCGAACAAATCAGTGGATGGGAGCTCCTCCCTGGCGATCGGAAAAGAATTCTATGAGACCAGGTTTCACGCGAGACCCATCCTGATAAATGACACGTGGCATTCACAAATCACAAAGCATCACTCACCCCCAATTAAAATCAAAGGGGGGGGGAGGGGGGAGGAGAGATTAGATGCTTTGTGATTTATGAATGCCACGTGTCATCCATCAAGACGGGTCTCACCTACTAATCGTAAGACCTGGTCTCATTTAATTTTTTTCCCTGGCGATCGGTAGTCTGATGTTAGTGTCCATAAAAATGGACCCGAATAACTGGGCAACGTTCCTAAGGAAAGGGGGTCCTGGCTAACCGATCGTTCCGACCGAACAAAAATGTTTGCTAGGGGAAACCCACCCAGCGAACCATCCCCCCTCCATGCACGTCTGTAAGCCTCCAAGTTGGGCCAAATAAATCCCATTTTGCTGTTACTTATTGCCCAAACTTAAAAACTGCTATGTGCCTCATTTTAAAAAGCTATAACAACAGCAAAAATGCCTTGATGTACATAAATCAAAACGCCATCATGTTCAAAATGATCAGATTGTTGTATATCCGAAAAAAATCAACTTATAGAAAAAATAGAAAAAAGAAATTGACATGCTGATTTTTTTAAAAGAACCTCAACATTGACATCCCACTGCCCATTATTGGAAAAAATGAAAAATAAACATTGAAAATTTTCCGTGTGTCCATCCATAATAAAAGTGTCATCCTGTTAATAAAAAATGTCATGCACTTAAGAATAAAAATGCATGCCATCAAAAAAAATATACTCTCAATAATAAAAACAACATCCTCCTAATAAAAAATATGTCATCCTCTTAAAAATCATGTAATTAATAAAAAATTCATGCTGTCAAAATGTCATGTCATTAATAACAAAAATAAAAAATTCATTGATTTGCTCATAAAAAGTAAATTTACAAAAAATGGGGTAAGTACGGTAAAATTACCATGATATTAAAATTGAGGTTTTTTTTGCAATTTTGGTATATTTGTGGAGCTACAGTAGATAAGTTTTCCACATGTTCAAAAAATTGTTGTGGTATCTACAAAAATAAGAATGCCTTGATAAAAGAGAATTTGACATGTTATATATTGTAAAATTGCCATGATGCACACCGAAAACATCCATGAGAGTAGAAAAATGACATTAATGGCAAAATGTGTGTGACTTCAACATGATGGCAAAAAATAGTTTTAAAAAGTAGGTTTTGCTTTTGAGAAGGCATAAAAATGCATGTCGATAAAAATGTAACAATAGTATATATAAAAAAATTAGCAAGATGTGTTAAAAAATTCCGTGCTAAGTTCAATATATTTGTCATGTTCCAAATAATAAAATTGCCATGGTGTTAATAAGAAAATTCATGCTATGTACAATAAAACTACCATGTTCTAGTTAATAAAAATGCCATGATCTACCAAATTAAATGCCTTGGTCTAAAAACTAAAATTGTCATGCTCTAAAAAACAAAAATGCCATGCTATCTACAATGAAACTTTACACATGGCAACATTAGAAAAGTTTTGTTAAAGAAGAGCAACAATTTGCCATGTTCAAATATTATAAGCCATGACAATTCTATGAATTTGCCATGTTAATAAATTATTTTCACATGTTGGCATTAAGAAAAACTCTAGGGAATTGCCATGTTAAAACATTATTTGCCTTTAGGAGTTTGCCATCTAGGGAATTGCCATGTTAAAACATTATTTTCCTTTAGGAATTTTCCATGTGTACATTGTTTGCATATGTAACTTGCCATATACCTAGTACAAAGATTTGGCGTGGCAAGAAAAAATTGCTTCCAGATCCTATGAGTTGATACTATCACAAAACAAAAAAATAATTGCTCAACAATCATTTGAACAATAACTTACTGATGCATGATACATTTGCCATGCCACTTCACAAAAAAAGCCACAGGACCAAATACAATTTGCTCTGAAGAAAGGCCATTTTCACTAAACAAAAACGGCCATCTTTTTGAATTTTCCATATGGTTTCATTTTGCCATGTTTCGATTTTTCCATAAGATATTTTTCAGAAATTAGCCATGTCATGTGACCAATACAATTTTCTGTAAAATAATCGTGTTTGAGTAAACAAAAACTGCTAGTTTGACTAAACAAAAACTGTCATGTTTTGAATTTCCCATATGATTTTTCAGCCATGTTTTTGACTTACCCATATGATCTTTTGAGAGATTTGCCAAGCCAGATCACACACAAGTTTCATGTTTTTAGAACAAATTCATGTTAATCTTATCGTGGATCATTTCTTCCATTTTTTGCCATGGTTGTAGCCCTGGAAGCACTAGCTAGACCAACACAAAAACAACGACAACGACAACGACATAGCAATAAATACTACATGGCCCACTAGATGCACCAACAAATCGGCATGCATAAATTCGAACATAAAAAATTAATTCTTCACATGATCAACATCACCGCTATAGATACAATAGATAAACCATAATCATGTAGGGTAGATCACATGGCTATTGTATTGAACATCTAAACACATCAAGATGGGTATATTACAACTTTGGCTACAGTCGTGAACCATAGTCTAGGGATGTGATACGTCTCTAACGTATGTATAATTTTTTATTGTTCCATGCTATTATATTATCTATTTTGGATGTTTTATATGCATTAATATGCTATTTTATATGATTTTTGGGACTAACCTATTAACCTATAGCCCAGTGCCAGTTCCTATTTTTTCCCTTGTTTTAGAGTTTCGCAGAAAAGGAATACCAAATGGAGTCCAAACGGAATGAAACTTCCGCGATGATTTTTCTTGGACCAGAAGACATCCAGAGGGCTTGGAGTGCACGTCAGGAAAGCCACGAGGTGGCCACAAGGTCGGGAGGCGCGCCCAGGGGAGTAGGGTGCGCCCCCACCCTCGTGGGCCCCTCGTGACTCCACCGACCTATTTCTTCCGCCTATATATTCTCAAATATCCCAAAAACTTCCAGGAGAGCCACGAAACCATTTTTCCACCGCCGCAACCTTCTGTACCCATGAGATCCCATCTAGGGGCCTTTTCCGGCGTTCTGCCAGAGGGGGATTCGATCACGGAGGGCTTCTACATCAACACCATTGCCTCTCCGATGAAGTGTGAGTAGTTTACCATAGACCTACGGGTCCATAGCTAGTAGCTAGATGGTTTTTTCTCTCTTTTTGATTCTCTATACAAAGTTCTCCTTGATGTTCTTGGAGAACTATTCGATGTAATACTTTTTTGCGGTGTGCTTGCCGAGATCCGATGAATTGTGGATTTATGATTAGCTTATCTATGATTATTATTTGAATCTCCTCTGAATTCTTATATGCATGATTCGATATCTTTGGAGGTCTCTTCGAACTATCGATTTGGTTTGGCAAACTAGATTAGTTTTTCTTGCAATGGGAGAAGTGCTTAGCTTTTGATTCAATCTTGCGGTGCTCGATCCTAGTGACAGAAGGGGAGCCGACACGTATTGAATTGTTGCCATCGAGAATAAAAAGATGGGGTTTTCATCATATTGCTTGAGTTAATTCTTCTACATCATGTCATATTTCTTAATGTGTTACTCCGTTCTTTATGAACTTAATACTCTAGATGCATGCTGGATAGTGGTCGATGTGTGGAGTAATAGTAGTAGATGAAGAATCGTTATGGTCTAGTTGACACGGACGTGATGCCTATATTCATGATCATTGCCTTAGATATCATCATAACTTTGCGCTTTTCTATCAATTGCTCGACAGTAATTTGTTCACCCACCGTAATATTTTCTATCTTGAGAGAAGGTTATAGTGAAACCTATGGCCCCCGGGTCTATTTTCCATCATATAATCTTCTACTTTCCATCATATAAGTTTCTGATCTACAATTTTAGTTTCCTATTTACTTTCTTTGCAATATTTTACTTTCCGTCCCATAAACCAAAAATATTACTTTACCTTTTTTGACTATATATTGCAAGGCAACAGCCTCACAACTCTTTATTCAACATTAAAAGCAAAAGGTTCTCTGTACAACTAAGGGTAAAAGAAAAGAAAATACAATACTTACAAAGTGAGCTAGGGGAGAGAAGCTATCCAAGCTAACAGGCTGTCCCTATATTTACATTTGATTCTGTGTGCTAATAAGGAAAGGTCATGCACAAAATTCCTCCTCCAAGCTCTAAAACTAGGAGTCTCATTTCTAAAAATCTTGCCATTCCTCTGCGTCCAAATGTTCCATGCTGCAATAAAAACCACCTCAGAAAAGAAAGGCCTATTGAAATCCTTCCTAGAAGCTGAGGCCATCATGAAAGTAGACTGGTTGGGCGAGGCCGGCCATGAAATCCCAAGATAATTCCAAACTCTTTGACTAAAATTGCAAGAGAAAAAGAGGTGGACTCTATCTTCATGGAAGGAAGACTGGCAAAGAACACAAGTATCATCCTGGATATTCCAATGCCTCCTCTACATCATTTCCCGTGTGTTAAGGCGATCCATCAATAAAAGCCATCCAAAAACCTTGATTTTGAGGGTACAAGAGCATTTCCATATGTACTTAAAGATTGGGTCAATCCCCAAATGAGAGAAGGTGAACTCATAGTAGAGCTTAGATTGATACTCCCCAGATTTAAATGGCCATTTCCAAACATCCTTCTCATCTGGATTCAAGCTGATGGGTTGCAACAAAGTCTGAAGCTGAGATAGTTCCAGATATGCCTCCGAAGAAAATGGTAGATGAAAACCTTCAACAGCCGACTGGTAAGAAAAAAAGTCCTTGACTGTTATCATATCATCAATGGCAAATGAATGAAGTCTAGGGAAATGATCCTTATGAGCAATCATTCTGTTGTCAATTTGCCAGTGATCAAGCCAGAAAACCACAGTGTCCCCTGCATGAACTTGTGGTGTGGCAAGCAAACAAAACTTGTCATACAACTTCAGCACATCACACCACCAAAAAGAGCCACAAAGCTGAGTAACTTGTGGAGCTGACGAATGATAATAGGAATCCCAAATAAGATTAACCCATGGAACTTTACCGTTTATCCATCTATACCCGATCTCACATTGCAAATAACCATGAAGGGATTGACAACCCCCTTTATCGCGCTGGGTGCAAGTTAGTGTTTGTTTGTGCAGGTATTCGGTGGCTTGTGCGTTGTCTCCTACTGGATTGATACCTTGGTTCTCAAAATCGAGGGAAATACTTACTCTACTTTGCTACATCACCCTTTCCTCTTCAAGGGAAAAACCAACACAAGCTCAAGTGGTAGAAGGAAGAATTTCTGGCGCCGTTGCCGGGGAGATCTATGCCAAGCCGAGACATACCAAGTACCCATCATAAACTCTCATCCCTCGCATTACATTATTTGCCATTTGCCCCTCATTTTCCTCTCCCCCACTTCTAAAACGATTTTCGAAAAGATTTGCCTTTTCTTCGCCCCTCTTCCATTCGTCTTCTTCATTTGCTCTTTGTTCGCTTGTGTATTAGATCTTTTATCTTGCCGTCATGGCCAGTCCTCCCATCCTTCTAAGCACTCCCGATAATGAGGTCCTCAACTTTAAACAAAGGGAAGGAGAGAATTTAAAAGATGCTTGGTATAGAATTTGCAATGCTCAAAATAGATCTACTCGAAAGCAATCTACTTCCATTCTTCTTCGCAATTTTTACGTAGGCGTTACTCCTTGGAATAGATATGTTCTAGATACCATTATTAGGGGAAATTTATTGGGGAGCCACACTTTCGATTCCTACAATGCCATGATAGATTTGCTAGGCCCACCACCTCTTTTGGTCAATGGAACTGTTTTAACCTTGGAACATGTAATGCAAAGATTGGATATTACTAAAAATAAAATTGCTACCGTAGAGTTGATTGAAAATTTCGATAAAAGGATTCATATCAGATTACTCAATATGGATCTAAGGTAGGAGTTACTCTAAAGAACCTTAGGGAAAAGGAACCCATAGTTAATGAAAAGATAGATCAAGATTCTACTAGAATTGGCAAACTAGAAGATATTATTACCAACTCGGGTTACACTTTTTCCTCCGTTAAAACTACTCCAAATCTTCCTCCCACTAAGATTGCCAAGTTTACTTACGTTCCTAAGAATAAGGGTGACTGAGGGAGTCCTAGACTAAGGGTTCCTCGGGCGTCCGACCTGTTATCTATGGGTCGGACTGATGGGCTGTGAAGATACGAAGACCGAAGACTACACCCGTGTCCGGATAAGACTCTCCTTGGCGTGGAAGGCAAGCTTGGCGAACAACAATGAAGATTCCATCTTATGTAACCAACTCTATGTAACCCTAGATTCCCCCGGTGTCTATATAAACCGGAGGGTGTAGTCCGGAAAGGATATACTCAATACCTTAGTCATACAGGCTAGACTTCTATGGTTTAGCCATTACGATCTCGTGGTAGATCAACTATTGTAATACTCATATTTATCAATATCAATCAAGCAGGATGTAGGGTATTACCTCCATCAAGAGGGCCCGAACCTGGGTAAAACTTCGTGTCCCTTGTCTCCTATTACCATCAACCTTAGACGCACAGTTCGGGACCCCCTACCCGAGATCCACCGGTTTTGACACCGACATTGGTGCTTTCGTTGAGAGTTCCACTGTGCCGCTATCGCAGAGGTTGATGGCTCGACTTATCGTCAAGGAAAATATCACCTCAGGAGGAGCCCTGGCCTCGGGCCAAACCCTTCGGCTAGGCGGTTTTACCATGATCGCCCGCTCGGCCTCCGAGCCGATGAGGATGACCTCCCGAGTCATCGAAAAACGTATCTGCGTTGATTCTGAATACACCAAACGGATGGATCCGACAGAGTTATGGTCTTTGAACGAACTCCTCGATCGCATCGCCGCCTTGGGAGTCACTACAGACTACGATCGGATTGGGCTTAAACCCGACCAGAGAGAGATTAATTCTCCACCGATCACCCACCAAATAGTGGTAGTCAAGGAGCAAGATAACCCTTCCTCTATACTGAGGACGAATTACGTTCGGATCTCCGACCTCGAGAAGCCGGACATCTACCAGCAGAAAGACACGCCTCGTCCTCCGAACTTGGAGCCAGACGGCGGACTTCAAAAATCACAAGATACTCCGGAGCCCGGACTGTTCAGTCCGGAAAAACCTCAGACTCCAGATCATCGATAGGGTCAGGGTTCAGATCCAACTCCACCCACCCACCCACCCAAACATAAGCGCTCTCACGAGCATCCAACAGCTTCCCCAGGAAACGGTCCACCACTTTTGGGCCCTCCTTGTCAAGGACAAGGTCAAAGATTGCCGCGACGAGGACGCAATAGCAGCATTCCGCAACAATTGCACGAACGAAGGACTCCTCAACGCCATTAATTGCCGCCGCATACTACACCTCGCCAACTTGGCAATTATTGTACAGAAGTACAGCGCAATGGAGAGCACCTGGAGAGATCAGACAGTCTGGGGGCTATCGGTCCCAACTCAACCACTGGTCCAGGCAAAAAGGGCGCACCCCTGTAACGTTCCCAGACCAATAGCCAAAAAATGCAAACCCATTACGTGGCACAGAACTGTTCTGGAGGGATGGCTTGATGGCCCATGCAAAATACACACCACATCGGATACCATACCAACCCATAGCCTTAGAGCATGTTGGATACTTCGGCAGGTAGCCAAAAACGGCAAGGACATCCTCACCAAGGATACCCCAGAGCAACACCCTCCAGAAGACGACAAACCCAGAGTCCTGACAGTCTTTGAGACATTCACTTCAAACAATAGGCACAAAAGAGCACTCCGCGAACTCGCCGAAGTCTGCAGATTGCAACAATAAACCCTTGGAACGACATAGCGATAACCTTTAACGCTGGCGACGGACCAAAACATAGGACAGTCCAAACACCAGCCGCATTGGTCCTCAGCCCAATTGTGGATGGCTTTCGGCTCACCAAGGTTCTCATGGACGGCGGCAGTGGACTGAACCTCATCTATGAGGATACAATACGAAAAATGGAAATAAACAGGAGCCGCATCGAGCAAAGCAGCACGACCTTCCGAGGAATCATTCCCAGTCGAGAGGCACGGTGTGCGGGAAAAATCACGCTCGACGTGGTATTCAGCATGCCGGCGAACTATCAGTCCGAAGAGATAACCTTCCAGGTGGCCCCCTTCAACAGCGGATATCACGCCCTCTTAGGGCGAGATGCATTTACGCGCTTTCAAGCAATACCCCATTACGGGTACATGAAGCTTAAGATGCCCGGGCCCAACGGTATAATCACTCTAGTTAGTGATCCAGACATAGCGCTCCGCGCCGAGAATAAAACCGCGTCCCTGGCCCTTGAGGCATTATCTGAAGCCCTCGCGGGCGAAGAGTTAACCACGCTGCGCTCCATGGTGGACAAAGATGATGTGGTCCTAGACAAACGACCCAAATCCACCTCATTCAAGCCGGCAGAAGAAATAGTCAAATTCCAAGTCCATCCAACAGACCCCAAGAAGGCAGCATCCATCGGAGCACAACTAGACCCGACGGTTGACGCTGCTCTACGACAGTTCCTGCGTGAGAATTGGGATATATTCGCCTGGCACCCTTCCGTTATGCCAGGAATCCCACGCGATTTGGCCGAACATAGCCTCAATATATTGAAGGGATACAAGCCGGTCAAGCAAACACTGCGGCGCTTTTCCGAACCCAAACGCCAAGCTATGGGGGAAGAGCTAGCCAAGTTAATCGAGGCCGGATTCATTAGAGAAATAAAACATCCGGACTGGCTAGCAAATTTGGTGATGGTACCAAAGAAGGACAAATCTTGGCGCATGTGCGTCGATTTCAAAGACCTCAACAAGGCATGCCCCAAGGATCCCTTCCCCCTCCCCGCCATTGATCAAATCATTGACGCCACCGCAGGACACGAGTCACTATGTTTCCTTAACGCATATTCCGGATACTATCAAATTAAAATGAAGGAATCCGACCAAACTGCAACAACATTCATCACCCCAGATGGGCCATTCTGCTTCAACACCATGCCCTTCGGGCTCAAGAACGCTGGCGCCACATACCAACGCATGATTCAAACATGCCTAGAGAAACAGATCGGTAAAATAGTTGAAGCTTATGTGGACGACGTCGTCATCAAAACTAGGCACGTCGAAACACTAATAGACGATTTACGTCTCATATTCGACAACCTCCGCGTGTATGACATTAAGCTCAATCCGGAAAAATGCGTTTTTGGCGTCTCTGCCGGAAAGCTGCTGGGCTTCATCGTTTCCAATAGAGGAATTGAGGCAAACCCAGCCAAAATCCGAGCTTTGTCACAATTGGCTAAGACAACAGACCTTAAACAAGTTCAAAAGCTCGTGGGTTGCGTAGCAGCTCTAAGCCGCTTTATCTCCATATTGGGAGAAAAGGCACTGCCACTCTATCGCCTTCTAGGGCGAACCAACCACTTTGAGTGGACAGACGCGGCCACAGCCGGACTGGAGGAAATAAAAGCCCTTCTTGCGAGCAATCCAATCCTGGCCGCACCAAACGCCGGCGAACCGATGTTATTATACATATCGGCAACACATCAGGTAGTGAACGTCGTACTCGTCGTCGAAAGAGAACAGGATGGGCATAAATTCCCGCTTCAGAAGGCAGTATACTACGTCTCTACTGTCCTTACACCATGCAAATCCTGGTACCCTCATTATCAAAAGATAGCATACGCGGTCTTCATGGCATCCCGAAAGCTCCGTCACTACTTTCAGGAGTGTTCGATCACAGTGGCCTCCGAAGTACCACTCAATGACATTATAAACAACCGCGATGCTACGGGCCGGATTACCAAATGGGCCATCGAGATCCTCCCGTTTGACATTACATATAAACCACGTCGAGCTATCAAATCCCAGGTATTGGCCGACTTCGTCGCCGAATGGACAGAGGCCGAACTCCCTAAAGAATACGGCACATACTCCAATTGGGTCATGTATTTCGACGGCTCCGAAATGCTGGCAGGGTTAGGAGCGGGCGTCGTTTTAACGTCCCCTACTGGAGACGTCGTTCAGTACGTCCTCCAAATACTATACACAGACTCCAATAACGCAGCCGAATACGAGGCCATATTACATGGTCTCCGGATGGCTGTCTCCATGGGCATACAACGCCTAGAGGTGCGCGGGGACTCAAACCTGACAATATCTCAAATAAATGGAGACTTCGACGCCAAAGATCCGAAGATGGCAATGTATCGTAACGCAGTCATAAAAATGTCGGCCCGGTTCGAGGGGCTCGAGTTCCATCATGTGGCTCGAGAAAGTAATCAAGCGGCGGATGTTCTTGCTCGTATCGGCACTAAGCGCGACCCCGTCCCACCTAATATCTTCCTGGAAAGGCTTTTTAAGCCATCCGTGGTGCGGCAGGGGAAAACGACAATACCAGTCCGAATCCAAACATAACCCAAGATTCCGGAAACACCGACACCATTGGGGGCTCAGCCACCAAAATAACACTGTCGGCGCATCTCATCATGACAGCCATTACCCCATGGACCGAACCCTTCCTGGCCTACCTTAACAGGAAGGAACTCCCTGAGGACCAGAATGAGGCCCACTGCATTGTCCGGCGTTCAAAATCCTACAAGGTTCATGATGGAGAGCTCTATAAGAAAAGCGCTACCGGAGTCCTTCAACGATGTATATTCGCGGAAGAGGGGTGGCAGCTTCTGGCTGAAATTCATGCCGGACTCGGCGGTCACCATGCCGCAGCTCGGGCCCTTGTTAGAAAGGCATACCATACATGGTTTTATTGGCCGATGGCCCGAGCAGATGCACAGTACCTTGTCCAACATTGGGTCGGATGCCAACTCTTTGCCAACCAAAGCCATATGCCCCCACTGCCTTACAAACCATCCCCATTACTTGGCCTTTTGCGGTCCGGGGGCTCGATATGGTCGGACCTCTTAAAGGGGGAAGTCATAAAAGAAAGTATCTGCTGGTCATGGTGGATAAATTCACTAAGTGGATAGAGGCCAAACCAGTCAAAACGGCCGAAGCGGGGCCAGTAATAGATTTCATATCCGGCGTGGTACACCGTTACAGTGTCCCGCATAGTATAATCACCGATAATGGCTCCAACCTTACAACCGATGAGGTAAAAACCTGGTGCGCTAATCTAGGCATTAAGCTTGATTACGCCTCTATCTATCACCCGCAGACAAACGGTCAAGTCAAACGGGCTAATGCTCTTATTATGAGCGGCATCAAACCCAGACTAGTGCGGTCTTTGAAGGAATCGGACAAGCACTGGGTGGAGGAAGTTGAATCCGTACTCTGGGGGCTGCGGACCACTCCCAACCGCACTACCGGATATACACCCTTCTTCATGGTGTACGGTGCGGAAGCAGTGTTACCCTGCGATATTATTCATGACTCACCTCGAGTGCGCATGTACGAAGATAGAGAAGCTGAGCTAGATCGGCAGGACAGCTTAGATACCTTGGAGGAGGAGCGCGACGTCGCAAAAGCCCGTTTCGCGTACTATCAACAGCAGGCTCGCAGGTACCAAAGCAGAGAAGTGCGGGCCAAGACTTACAACGTTGGTGAACTCATTCTACGCTTGCCGGAGAAGAAAAAGGACAAACTCAAGCCCAAGTGGGAGGGTCCCTTCATCATTGATGAAGTTCTCATCGGAGGAGCGTACCGCCTACGTGATGCGTCAGACAATCACCTGGAGCCGAACCCCTAGAACACCGCCAGACTACGACGATTTTATGCCTAGCGCCGAACTCTATGTTCGATTCCTCCCTCCTGTTAGTACAACTATTTTTCTTCCCTCTCTTTTCATTTTTACCTTTTTTGTTTTTTCGTTAACCTTACGGCTTTAGTACGGCTAGACCATCCCTACCTGATGCGTACATCTCTAAATATGTATGTTCATTATACCTGGGGGCTTCTCGTACAGAAGCTTGCGACCATTCTTCGAGCACCAAGCTCAACACATATGCATTTTTTTTTTCATATGTACCTTTTCTTCACCATTATATGCATCGATATGACTTAAGTTTTGGCCAAGCTGGGTTGCCTAGCTCCTATGCTTATGCCCTATGTTCCCGTTAGTTCGGCTAGGGCATAAAGGGAGCACCTCTGCGATTGTTACTGCCGGGTCATCCGGATGTGTACCTCAGACTGGGTGAAGCCTAAAGCTAGCGTTCTTAAGGGAATATTCGGTCGGTGAATTAAAGGTGTCTCCGCATTCACTCCATTGTGAACCCCAGATGGTACTTACTCTAAGAGTTTTTTCATAGTTCGAACATGCACATTAAATGCATGCACACCCAGGGAAAGGAACCCTTAACGGAACTATTCTCTTTGGAAGATGTTTCTTACATAATGTAATATAACATAACTAGCCGGATACACATTGTCTGTTCGAGCAATTATGACCCCTACGCCTGGTTTCCATGCATACCCCGGTATATTCTGCCGTTAGGGTATTCGGAAACACTCCGCACCTTCGGGTCCAGAGGTTGAAGCGAAAAGGTCAGCGATGAAAATTGTCTTTATTATCCATCTAGAAGGAAAGTACGTAGTCCCTCACAACTCAAACACTTCCTCCTCTATACTGTCTGAAAGGCGGTTTAATTTACAATCCTGTTGGGAATATTTGGCGGCCACCTCTACTTGGTCATATACTAAACTAACGGGAATTTCTTCCCCATTCGGCCCTAGCGGTCCGACACGAGCCATGTGATTAGGATCCAGCTTGGTATATCACGTCTTCACCATGGCCCAGGCCTCTCGCGCACCCTCTCAGCAGGCTGATATCTTCCAAAGTCAGATACGCCGCCACACTCCCTTGAAAAGCTCTACCAGCTTCTCCATACTTCCTGGAGGGGAGTCGGATGGCCATAAGGCCTTGGCTACACCCCGCATCGCCTGCCGAGCTTGCTCGTGCAACTGCGACAGCCCTTGCAGAAGATCACTTGATGATCTGGACACCTCCTCTTCGGGGCGGTTCGTCAATATACCTGCAATTATAGCTATATCATCTACTGTTACCTCCAAACTGTTATAAGATAAAAGCGGCCACGTACTAAATATGACGCCTCGTAGCTTCTTGTTCTCCTTCACAGAGTCCGCTAGCTGAGCTCACACATCTTTTAGTTCTTCGCCCAGTTTGATGTTCGAATCCTGCAGGTTCTTTTTCTCTTAAACGACTTTTGTCAATACACGCTCACCCGCTGCTAGTAGCTTTTTGGCTCCGTGTTCTTCGCTTCGAGCGGCGTCCAACTGCTCCTGTAATTGGTTTAACAACCCAACAAAAAGATAAGCACCCAGATTCACACTATCGGTGTACCATTATGAATTCTCGATAGAGGGAAATATTACCGGGAGATGCCTTGTATTTCTCTAGTTCGGCATTGGCGGCAAGCATCCAGCGCTGACAGTTTTCTAGTTCCTGAGCTAACAGGGTGTTCTTCTCCATAAGCACCTGGGTGTATATTGATCCTTAAATTAGTTGTTTCAACTCCTTTAAGTCTCGGGGGCTACTGGCATATGGTTATCATAGTCAGACAAAACAAATTTACCTGCACATGTTTCAAATGCTGCCTTGTGGCCCTGTTAAGCCCATCCCGAGCAGCTCGGATGTATGCATCGGCCAAGCTGAAGGCATTAAACAACTCTTCTGAAAAGCCAGGGTCTTGTAAAATGGCCCGGCGGCGCCGATGATTCATGGCACTCTCCACTTCCGAGTTGGTGACGGATACACCATCCGAGTCCTCGGCTGGAGGAAAGTCTGGCGTCGCCCCCGTCCTCACAGCAGGATTTGAATCCTAGCTGCAGGGAGTACGGCCGCTCGAACCTCCGGATATAGTCCGGCGCACCTTTTCCTGACACATGGAAAACGGGAGGGTCACGGTTGGACGTGACTGCCCAGGTGCACATTGGCGAATTCATACCTCTTCGATGAAGGACCGGCCATGTCTTCGTTTGCTCTCCTCTTAGGAGGCTCACCTGGTGTGGAGGACGCTCTCTTCGGAGATATCCCTGGGGCGGTACGGCGCGCTGAACCCTTACCCTTTTGAGCACAGGATGGTGCGGTGGGTGAGAAGGAAGGAGAGGGTTCTTTTGGATAAGGTGTCTTTGAAGTACTTACGTGTGAATCTGGAAGGAGGCCAAGGTAATCGGCGATAATGGGTACATATGTACCGTCATAGCTCATCTGATAGAATGTCCCCTCCTCAAGCTCAACGAATATGTCCGGATCTTCTTCATATCCGGGGTCAAGATCCCGGTTGCGATTTTCCAGCTGAGGGGCAGGGTCATAAATCCCCTCGACAGCCTTTCGCCATTCCTGTAATAGCAGATAAGATGTTGCATGTCAACGAAGGATCCAGGGACATGACAAAATAAGCGGGGCCGAACCTTACCCAGCTGGGAGGATTGTACATGGAAAGTCCGTCTCGATGTTCGAGATGGCTGAACTCCTCCTTCTCCCCTTTATACAGCTCGGCCAGAATCTTGGCTAGAGCAGCGGGGGTCTTTGGGCCCTTTCAGCCGTAACGTGAGGCATCGTCTTCTCCGTTATAATGCCACATGGGCAGTCCTCGGTATTGGAGTGGCTGGAGCCCCCGCATTATAGAAATCACCATCACCTCGACTATTGACAATCCGGACTGGGCGAGAGTTTTAATCTTGCCCAGTAGCAAGCTGATCTCCACGCTATCCTCTTCCTCGAGGCTCCAAGGATGCCAGCTATGGCGCTTCTTCAGCGGAGCGTTTGAAAACTCGGGGAGGCCTATGCGGACGGGGTCAGGTAGGGCGACATATTCAATGTAGAACCATTCGGAAGACCACTCTTCGGGGGCTTTCTTCGGTGTGCCAGACAGGCATCCGGTCCCGGCAATGCGCCACACTTCAGCTCCTCCCACTTCAAAAATTGATCCACCTTGATTGCGAGGGACGAGGCAGAACAGTTTTCTCCATAAATCAAATGGGCCTCGCAACCCAGGAATAGTTCGCATAGGGTGACATAACCCGCAATGTGGAGGATGGAGCCAAGAGTAAAATTGTGCAGCTGGAGGCCATTAGTACTCCAGCATCCCTTGGAGGAATGGGTGAATTGGAAACCCCACTCCCCTCGGTAGATAGGGGACGAAGCACACCCGTTCTCCCGCAGACGGATTGGGAAAATCCTCTGCCTGGGTTTTGCCATTGAAGGAGGCCAACCTTGCTCAAACAGGGACCAGATCTGCTGGAGGGAGAAATCCCTGCGCTTGCAGCTTTGCCAATCGGCTGTGGCACACAGAGCACCTCTCCCACTCGCCTTTCTCTAGGTTGGAACGGGAAGAGGAGCTGGGATTGTTGGCCATGTTGGAATAGTCTTGCCTGGCGGTCTCTAAGGATTTTCTCCGCTTGGTGCCGAAAGGATCTGAGATCCAATCTCTTTAAATAGAAGCTCTTCCTTGCAGGATTGGGGTGTTATTTGCAAAAAGACACCCTGACTGTCCGCATTCGCTCGACACGTGGAAAACGAGGACATTAAGCACGTAGAAGCCGAGGGGAGACATCGAATCTACGGCCGAATACACTACTTGGAAATCATTAAAGGAGGAACCCGCCTTGCAATACCGAATACAATCTATGTGCCGAACACCTTGCTATTGAAGACTGGTTCGGGGGCTACTGAGGGAGTCCTGGACTAAGGGGTCCTCGGGCGTCCGACCTGTTACCTATGGGCCGGACTGATGGGGTGTGAAGATACGAAGACCGAAGACTACACTCGTGTCCGGATAAGACTCTCCTTGGCGTGGAAGGCAAGCTTGGCGAACAACAATGAAGATTCCATCTTATGTAACCGACTCTATGTAACCCTAGATTCCCCCGGTGTCTATATAAACTGGAGGGTGTAGTCCGGAAAGGATATACTCAATACCTTAGTCATACAGGCTAGACTTCTAGGGTTTAGCCATTATGATCTCGTGGTAGATCAACTCTTGTAATACTCATATTCATCAATATCAATCAAGCAGGACGTAGGGTATTACCTCCATCAAGAGGGCCCGAACCTGGGTAAAACTTCGTGTCCCCTGTCTCCTGTTACCATCAACCTTAGACGCACAGTTCGGGACCCCCTACCCGAGATCCGCCAGTTTTGACACCGACAGTGACTCTTCTAGTAAGGAAAATGAAGATCTCAAAACAATAAGTGTTCATCCCATTTTTTTCGATATTATTAAGGAACCAATTGCTACAAGTGAATTTCTTGATTTCTTACCTAGGAGTTTGATCATTAACAAAATTAAAGAACCTCCTAAGGGTTATAGGTGTGAGATAGAAGAATTGCATACCGAAGATGAGAATACTTAGATCTATTAATGTTTTATGCCAAGGTAAGGGCGTTAAACAATAGCGCTTGTTGGGAGGCAACCCAACTATATTTTTATTTTTGCTTTTTAGGTTCTATTTTGCATTAAGTAATTCATCTAGCATCTGGTTAGATGTGGTTTTGTGTTTTAATTAGTGTTTGTGCCAAGTAAGACCTTTGGGATAGCTTACAGTAATAATTGATTTGATCTTGCTGAAAAACATAAACTTTTGCGCTCAGGAAAATAATTCTCGTTTTTAACAGGGGAGAGATAAAATACTAATTCTTTCTCCATAATATTAATAAACAAATTTATTAGGTCTTCCTAATTTTTCAGACTTTTTGGAGTTACAAAAGTATTCTAAATATCCAGATTACTACAGATTGTTCTGTTTTTGACAGATTCTGTTTTTCGCGTGTTGTTTGCTTATTTTGATGCATCTATGGCTAGTATCGGGGGGTATGAACCATGTAAAAGTTGGAATACAGTAGATAAATATAAATAAAGAATGAGTTCACAACAATAACAAAAGTGGTGGTTTATTTTCTTATACTAACGGAGCTTACTAGATTTTCTATTGAGTTTTGTGTTGTGAAGTTTTCAAGTTTTGGGTAAGGATTTGATGGACTATGGAATGAGGAGTGGCAAGAGCCTAAGCTTGGGGATGCCCAAGGCACCCCAAGGTAATATTCAAGGACAATCAAGAGCCTAAGCTTGGGGATGCCCAAGGCACCCCAAGGCATCCCCTCTTTCGTCTTTGTCTATCGGTAACTTACTTGAGGCTATATTTTTATTCACTACATGATATGTGTTTTGCTTGGAGCGTCTTGTATGATTTGAGTCTTTTATTTTTAGTTTGTCACAATCATCCTTGTTGTACACACCTTTTGAGAGAGACGCGCATGAATCGTGATTTATTAGAATACTCTATGTGCTTCACTTATATCTTTTGAGCTAGGCAAATTTGCTCTAGTGCTTCACTTATATATTTTTAGAGCACGACGGTGGTTTTATTTTATAGAAATTAATGAACTCTCGCACTTCACTTATATTATTTTGATAGTTTTTAAAACAGCATGGTAATTTGCTTTGGTTATAAATTTAGTCCTAATATGATAGGCATCCAAGAGGGATATAATAAAAACTTTCATATAAAGTACATTGAATACTATGAGAAGTTTGATTCCTTATGATTGTTTTGAGATATGAAGATGGTGATATTAAAGTCATGCTAGTGAGTAGTTGTGAATTTGAGAAACACTTGTGCTAAAGTTTGTGAGTCCCGTAGCATGCACGTATGGTGAATCGTTATGTGATGAACTCGGAGCATGATTTATTTATTTATTGTCTTCCTTATGAGTGCCGGTCGGGGACGAGCGATGGTCTTTTCCTACCAATATATCTCCCTAGGAGCATGCGCGTAGTACTTTGTTTCGATGACAAATAGATTTTTTCAATAAGTATGTGAGTTATTTATGATTAATGTCGAGTCCATGGATTATACGCACTCTCACCTTTCCGCCATTGCTAGCCTCTCAGGTACCGCGCAACTTTCGCCGGTATCATAAACCCACCATATACCTTCCTCAGAACAGCCACCATACCTACCTATTATGGCATTTCCATAGCCATTCCGAGATATATTGCCATGCAACTTTCCACCGTTCCGTTTATATGACACGCTCCATTATTGTCATATTACTTTGCATGATCATGTAGTTGACATCGTATTTGTGGCAAAGTCACCGTTCATAATTCTTTCATACATGTCACTCTTGATTCATTGCACATCCCGGTACACCGCCGACGGCATTCATATAGAGTCATAGTTTGTTCTAAGTATCGAGTTGTAATTCTTGAGTTGTAAGTAAATAAAATTGTGATGCTATTCATTATTAGAGCATTATCCCATGTGAGGAAAGGATGATGGAGACTATGATTCCCCCACAAGTCGGGATGAGACTCTGGATGAAAAAAGAGGCCAAAAAATGAGAGAAGGCCCAAATAAAAAATGAGAGAAAAGAGAGAAGGGGCAATGTTACTATCCTTTTACCACACTTGTGCTTCAAAGTAGCACCATGATCTTCATGATAGAGAGTCTCCTATGTTGTCACTTTCATATACCAGTGGGAATTTTCATTATAGAATTTGGCTTGTATATTCCAATGATGGGCTTCCTCAAATTGCCCTAGGTCTTCGTGAGCAAGCGAGTTGGATGCACACCCACTTAGTTTTTGTTTTGAGCTTTCATAAACTTATAGCTCTAGTGCATCCGTTGCATGGCAATCCCTACTCACTCACAATGATATCTATTGATGGGCATCTCCATAGCCCGTTGATACGCCTAGTTGATGTGAGACTATCTCCTTTTTTTGTCTTCTCCACAACCACCATCTATACCACCTATAGTGCTATGTCCATGGCTCACGGTCATGTATTGCATGAAAGTTGAAAAAGTTTGAGAACGTTAAAAGTATGAAACAATTGCTTGGCTTGTCATCGGAGTTGTGCATGATTTAAATATTTTGTGTGATGAAAATGGAGCATAGCCAGACTATATGATTTTGTAGGGATAAGCTTTCTTTGGCCATGATATTTTGAGAAGACATAATTATTTTGTTAGTATGCTTGAAGTATTATTGTTTTTATGTCAATATTAAACTTTTGTTTCGAATCATACGGATCTGAACATTCATGCCACAATAAAGAGAATTACATGGATAAATATGTTAGGTAGCATTCCACATCAAAAAATCTGTTTTTATCATTTACCTACTCGAGGACGAGCGGGAATTAAGCTTGGGGATGGTTGATACGTCTCCAATATATCTATAATTTCTGATTGTTCCATGCTATTATATTATCTATTTTAGATGTTTTATATGCATTAATATGCTATTTTATATGATTTTTGGGATTAACCTATTAACCTAGAGCCCAGTGCCAGTTCTTGTTTTTTCCTTGTTTTAGAGTTTCACAGAAAAGGAATACCAAACAGAGTCCAAACGGAATGAAACTTTCGCGATGATTTTCTTGGACCATAAGACATCCAGAGGGCTTGGAGTGCACGTCAGGAAAGCCACAAGGTGGCCACAAGGTCGGGAGGCGCGCCTAGGGGGGTAGGGTGCGCCCCCACCCTTTGTGGGCCCCTCGTGCCTCCACCGACCTATTTCTTCCGCCTATATATTCTCAAATATCCCAAAACCTTCCAGGAGAGCCACGAAACCATTTTTCCACCGCCGCAACCTTCTATACCCGTGAGATCCCATCTAGGAGCCTTTTTCGGCGTTCTGCCGGAGGGGGATTCGATCACAGAGCGCTTCTACATCAACACCATTGCCTCTCCAATGAAGCGTGAGTTGTTTACCACAGGCCTACGGGTCCATAGCTAGTAGCTAGATGGCTTTTTCTCTCTCTTTGATTCTCAATACAAAGTTCTCCTTGATGTTCTTGGAGATCTATTTGATGTAATACTTTTTTGCGGTGTGTTTGCCGAGATCCGATGAATTGTCGATTTATGATCAGCTTATCTATGAATATTATTTGAATCTCCTCTGAATTCTTATATGAATGATTTGATATCTTTGCAAGTCTCTTCGAACTATCGATTTGGCTTGGCCAACTAGATTTATTTTTCTTGCAATGGGAGAAGTGCTTAGCTTTGGGTTCAATCTTGCGGTGCTCGATCCTAGTGACAGAAGGGGAACCGACACGTATTGTATTGTTGCCATCGAGGATAAAAAGATGGGGTTTTCATCATATTGCTTGAGTTAATTCTTCTACATCTTGTCATCTTTCTTAATGCGTTTCTACGTTCTTTATGAACTTAATACTCTAGATGCATGCTGGATAGCGGTCGATGTGTGGAGCAATAGTAGTAGATGCAGAATCGTTTCGGTCTACTTGACACGGACGTGATGCCTATATTCATGATCATTGTCTTAAATATCATCATAACTTTGCACTTTTCTATCAATTGCTTGGCGGTAATTTGTTCACCCACCGTAATATTTTCTATCTTGAGAGAAGCCTCTAGTGAAAACTATGGCCCCCAGGTCTATTTTCCATCATATAATCTTCTATTTTCCATCATATAAGTTTCTGATCTACAATTTTAGTTTCCTATTTACTTTTTTTGCAATATTTTATTTTCCATTACATAAACCAAAAATATTACTTTACCGTTTATCCATCTATATCAGATCTCACTTTGCAAATAACCGTGAAGGATTGACAATCCCTTTATCATGTTGGGTGCAAGTTGGTCTTTGTTTGTGCATGTATTCGGTGGCTTGTGTGTTGTCTCCTACTGGATTGATACCTTGGTTCTAAAAACTGAGGGAAATACTTACTCTACTTTGCCGCAACACCCTTTCCTCTTCAAGGGAAAAACCAACACAAGCTCAAGAGGTAGCGGGATGCACTACTCACAACTCATCTTGGAGTGCGAGGATTGAGGTTGGTGATGATGAAGATGTATTCCCCCTATGGCTGAGTACCAGGCCAAGGCCGAAAACAAATATTGCCTTGCAAATGCGATGTCGCGGCGATGGCGAAAAAATGCATGATAATTAGGTTTGGGGGTTTTGAGAAGTACATAGTTCATTGGGAATCGGAGGCACCCAGGGGAGTGCCCATAGGCCACAGGCACCCCTATAAGGTGGGCTTCTACATGTGGCGCCTACTCCATGTGGGCCCCATGCTACGTCTTGAGCTTGCATTGGTTTTCCCCGAAGAGGAAGGGGTGATGCACCAGAGTAGCGTAAGTATTTCCCTCAGTTTTTGAGAACCAAGGTATCAATCCAGTAGGAGACCACGCTCAAGTCCCTCATACCTGCACAAAGCGATAGCTACTCGCAACCAACGTGATTAGGGGTTGTCAATCCCTTCACGGTCACTTACGAGAGTGAGATCTGATAGATATAATATTTTTGGTATTTTTGATATAAAGATGCAAATTAAAAAAGTAAAGGCAAAGTAAAAAAGCAAAGCAAGATTAAAGTGATGGAGATTGATATGATGAGAATAGACCCGGGGCCATAGGTTTCACTAGTGGCTTCTCTCAAGAGCATAAGTATTCTACGGTGGGTGAACAAATTACTGTTGAGCAATTGACAGAATTGAGCATAGTTATGAGAATATCTAGGCATGATCATGTATATAGGCATCACGTCCGTGACAAGTAGAGCGAAACGATTCTGCATCTACTACTATTACTCCACTCATCGACCGCTATCCAGCATGCATCTAGAGTATTAATTTAAAAACAGAGTAACGCCTTAAGCAAGATGACATGATGTAGAGAGATAAATTCATGCAATATGAAATAAACCCCATCTTGTTATCCTCGATGGCAACGATGCAATACGTGCCTTGCTTCCCCTTCTGTCACTGGGAAAGGACACCGCAAGATCGAACCCAAAGCTAAGCACTTCTCTCATGGCAAGAACTACCAATCTAGTTGGCCAAACCAAACGGATAATTCGAAGAGACTTGCAAAGATAACCAATCATACATAAAAGAATTCAGAGAAGATTCAAATATTATTCATAGATAGACTTGATCATGAACCCACAATTCATCGGTCTCAACAAACACACCGCAAAAAGAAGATTACATCGAATAGATCTCCACAAGAGAGGGGGAGAACTTTGTATTGAGATTCAAAGAGAGAGAAGAAGCCATCTAGCTACTAACTATGGACCCGAAGGTCTGAGGTAAACTACTCACACTTCATCGGAGAGGCTAGGATGATGTAGAAGCCCTCTATGATGACGGCCCTCTTCCGGCGGAGCTCCGGAACAGGCCCCAAGATGGGATCTCGTGGATACAGAAAGTTGCGGCGGTGGAATTAGGTTTTTGGCTCCTTTTCTGATCGTTTGGGGGTACGTGTGTATATATAGGAGGAAGGAGTACGTCGGTGGAGCACCATGGGGCCCATGAGGCAGGGGGGCGCGCCCTAGGGGGGGCGCCCCCCACCCTCGTGACCTCCTCTTTGATCCCCTGGGGTAGGGTCCAAGCCTCCTGGATCACGTTCGGTGAGAAAATCACGTTCCCGAAGATTTTATTCCGTTTGGACTCCGTTTGATATTCTGTTTATCCGAAACACTGAAATAGGCAAAAACAGCAATTCTGGGCTGGGCCTCCGGTTAATAGGTTAGTCCCAAAAATAATATAAAAGTGGAAAATAAAGCCCAATATAGTCCAAAACAGTAGATAATATAGCATGGAGCAATCAAAAATTATAGATACGTTGGAGACGTATCAGGCATCCCCAAGCTTAATTCCTGCTCGTCCTCGAGTAGGTAAATGATAAAAAGAGAATTTTTGATGCGGAGTGCTACTTGGCATAATTTCAATGCAAAACTTCTTAATTGTGGTATGAATATTCAGATTAGAAAGATTCAATACAAAAGTTTATATTGACACAAAAAAATAATACTTCAAGCATACTAACAAAGCAATTATGTCTTCTCAAAATAACATGGCCAAAGAAAGTTATCCCTACAAAATCATACAGTCTGGCTATGCTCCATCTTCACCACAAAAAGTATTTAAATCATGCACAACCCTGATGACAAGCCAAGCAATTGTTTCATACTCTAACTTTTTCAAAACTTTTTCAATCTTCACGCAATACATGAGCATGAGCCATGGATATAGCACTATAGGTGGAATAGAATGGTGGTTGTGGAGAAGACAAAAAGGAGGGGAAGATAGTATCACATCAACTAGGCATATCAACGGGCTATGGAGATGCCCATCAATAGATATCAATGTGAGTGAGTAGGGATTGCCATGCAACGGATGCACTAGAGCTATAAATGTATGAAAGCTCAACAAAAGAAACTAAGTGGGTGTGCATCCAACTTGCTTGCTCACGAAGACCTAGGGCAATTTTGAGGAAGCCCATCATTGGAATATACAAGCCAAGTTCTATAATGGAAAATTCCCACTAGTATATGAAAGTGACAACATATGAGACTCTCTATATGAAGAACATGGTGCTACTTTGAAGCACAATATATGAGACTCGCTATATCATGGTGCTACTTTGAAGCACAAGTGTGGAAAAAAGGATAGTAGCATTGCCCCTTTTTATTTATTTTCTTTTTTTGGGGCCTTCTTTTTTTTCTTTAGCCTTTCTCTTTTTTTTATTTGGGACAATGCTCTATTGAATGATGATCATCACACTTTTATTTATTTACAACTCAATGATTACAACTCGATTCTAAGACAAAGTGTGACTCTATATGGATGCCTCCGGCGGTGTACCGGGATATGCAATGAATCAAGAGTGACAAGTATGAAAAAATTATGAATGGTGGCTTTGCCACAAATACTATGTCAACTACATGATCATGCTAAGCAATATGACAATGATGAATATGTCATGATGAACTAGATGGTGGAAATTTGCATGGCAATATATCTCGAAATGGCTATGGAAATGCCATAATAGGTAGGTATGGTGGCTGTTTTGAGGAAGGTATATGGTAGGTGTATGATACTGGCGAAAGGTGCGCGGTATTAGAGAGGCTAGCAAAGGTGGAAGGGTGAGAGTGCGTATAATCCATGGACTCAACATTAGTCATAAAAGAACTCATATACTTATTGCAAAAATATAGAAGTTATCAAAGCAAAGTATTACGCGCATGCTCCTAGGGGGATAGATTGGTAGGAAAAGACCATCGCTTGTCCCCGACCGCCACTCATAAGGAAGACAATCAATAAATAAATCATGCTCCGACTTCATCACATAATGGTTCACCATATGTGCATGCTACGGGAATCACAAACTTTAACACAAGTATTCTTTAAATTCACAACTACTCAACTAGCATGACTTTAATATTATCAACTCCATATCTCAAAACAATTATCATGTTTCAATCTTTTCTTAGTATTCAACACACTCAAAAGAAAGTTTCACAAATCTTGAATACCAAGCATATTATTATTAAGCAAATTACCATGCTATTAAGAGACTCTCAAAATAATTTAAGTGAAGCATGAGAGATCAATAGTTTCTTTAAAACAAATCCACCACCGTGCTCTAAAAGATCTAAGTGAAGCACATAGAGCAAAATTAACTAGCTCAAAAGATATAAGTGAAGCACATAGAGAAAAACTACTTAGCTCAAAAGATATAAGTGAAGCACATAGAGCGAAACTACTTAGCTCAAAAGATATAAGTGAAGCACATAGAGTATTCTATCAAATTTTAATTCATGTATGGCTCTCTCAAAAGGTGTGTATAGCAAGGATTATTGTGGTATACTAAGACACAAATACACAAATAATACAAGATGCTCCAAGCAAAACACATATCATGTTGGTGAATAAAAATATAGCTCCAAGTAAATTACCGATGGAAGTGGACGAAAGAGGGGATGTCTTCCGGGGCATCCCCAAGCTTTGAATTTTTGGTGTCCTTGGATTATCTTGGGGGTGACATGGTCATCCCCAAGATTAGGCTCTTTCCACTCCCTGTTCCATGATCCATCAAAAGAATTCACCCAAAACTTGAAAACTTCACAACACAAAACTCAAAATAGAAAACTCGTGAGCTCTGTTAGCGAAAGAAAACAAAATACCACTTCAAGGTACTGTAATGAACTCATTCTTTATTTATATTGGTGTTAAACCTACTGTATTCCAACTTCTCTATGTATTATAAACTATTTTACTAGCCATAGATTCATCAAAATAAGCAAACAACACACGAAAAACAGAATCTGTCAAAAACAGAACAGTCTGTAGTAATCTGAAGATAGCGCAAGATCTGGAACCCCAAAAATTCTAAAATAAATTTATGGACGTGAGGAATTTATCTATTAATCATCTGCAAAAATAATTAACTAAATAACGCTCTTCAAATAAAAATGACAGCAGTTCTCGTGAGCACTAAAGTTTCTGTTTTTTACAGCAAGTTCAACAAGACTTTCCCCAAGTCTTCCCAACGGTTCTACTTGGCACTAACACTAATTAAACACAAAAAACACAACCAAAACAGAGGCTAGATAATTTATTTATTAATAAACAGGAGCAAAAAGCAAGGAATAAAAATAAAATTGGGTTGCCTCCCAACAAGCGCTATCGTTTAACGCCCCTAGCTAGGCATAAAAGCGAAGATAGATCTAGGTATTGCCATCTTGATTCTTAATTCTTTTAGCGATGTTATGCTCGAATCCGGGAGGTTCCTTATGTTTTCCTTCATATTCAGAGATCTTGAGATCTAAAGAATCCAACCACTTATTGCAAAGAGTAATCAACATATTCATGCGGTGAAGATTTATGCTAACGCTCTTAAGAGGTTCAAGAGATTTCTGTAAAATCTTCGTTACTTCGCAAATTTTCTCAAAAACTTGCGTTTTCTCTTGGGTATGATGGGGCCCCTTTTGTTGAGGTAAAGTTCCTACTATACCTTCTATAATTTCATGAGTGATACTGTGATCAATTTCAATAAAATTGCCTTTGGCAACACAATCCAAAAGTTGTCTATGAGACGTATTAAGCCCAACATAAAAGTTGCAAAGCAAAATTCTGAAATTTACTTCTAGGATGCATTTACGATAAGATTCCATCATTCTAAACCAAGCATCCTTTAAGTTTTCTCCTTGCTTTTGTTTGAATTGAAGGACTTCAAACTCGGGAGACATAGGAGCAGAAAGAGGACTAGCCATGACGACAAGCAAACAAACTAGCACGCGAGCAAAAAAGAGGCAAATAGAGAGGGAGTATAGAGAGAGAGGGCGAATAAAACGGCAAGGGTGAATTGGGGGGAGAGGAAAACGAGAGGAAAATGGCAAATAATGTAATGCGAGAGATAGGGATTGTGATGGGTACTTGGTATGTTGACTTTTTGCGCGGACTCCTCGGCAACGACGCCAGAAATCCTTCTTGCTACGTCTTGAGCTTGCGTTGGTTTTCCCCGAAGAGGAAGGGGTGATGCACCAGAGTAGCGTAAGTATTTCCCTCAGTTTTTGAGAACCAAGGTATCAATCCAATAGGAGGCCACGCTCAAGTCCCTCGTACCTGCACAAAGCGATAGCCACTCGCAACCAACGCGATTAGGGGTTGTCAATCCCTTCATGGTCACTTACGAGAGTGAGATCTGATAGATATAATATTTTTGGTATAAATATGCAAAGTAAAAAGTAAAAGCAAAGTAAAAAAGCAAAGCAAGATTAAAGTGATGGAGATTGATATGATGAGAATAGACCCGGGGGCCATAGGTTTCACTAGTGGCTTCTCTCAAGAGCATAAGTATTCTACGGTGGGTGAACAAATTACTATTGAGCAATTGACAGAATTGAGCATAGTTATGAGAATATCTAGGCATGATCATGTATATAGGCATCACGTCCGTGACAAGTAGATCGAAATGATTCTGCATCTACTACTATTACTCCACTCATCAACCGCTATCCAGCATGCATCTAGAGTATTAAGTTAAAAACAGAGTAACGCCTTAAGCAAGATGACATGATGTAGAGAGATAAATTCATGCAATATGAAATAAACCCCATCTTGTTATCCTTGATGGCAATGATGCAATACGTGCCTTGCTGCCCCTTCTGTCACTGGGTAAGGACACCGCAAGATCGAACCCAAATCTAAGCACTTCTCCCATGGCATGAACTACCAATCTAGTTGGCCAAACCAAACGGATAATTCGAAGAGACTTGCAAAGATAACCAATCATACATAAAAGAATTCAAAGAAGATTCAAATATTATTCATATATAGACTTGATCATAAACCCACAATTCATCGCTCTCAACAAACACACCGCAAAAAGAAGATTACATCGAATAGATCTCCTCAAGAGAGGGGGGAACTTTTTATTGAGATTCAAAGAGAGAGAAGAAGCCATCTAGCTACTAACTTTGGACCTGAAGGTCTGAGGTAAACTACTCACACTTCATCGAAGAGGCTAGGATGATGTAGAAGCCCTCCGTGATGACGGCCCTCTTCCGGCGGAGCTCCGGAACAGGCCCCAAGATGGGATCTCATGGATACAGAAAGTTGCGGCGGTGGAATTAGGTCTTTGGCTCCTGTTCTGATCGTTTGGGGGTATGTGTGTATATATAGGAGGAAGGATTACATCGGTGGAGCATCGAGGGGCCCACGAGGCAGGGGGCGCGCCCTAGGGGGGGGGCCCACCTTCCTGACCTCCTCTTTGATCCCATGGAGTAGGGTCCAAGTCTCCCGGATCACGTTCGGTGAGAAAATCACGTTCCCGAAGATTTTGTTCCGTTTGGACTCCGTTTGATATTCTGTTTATCCGAAACACTGAAATAGGCAAAAAAACAGCAATTCTGGGCTGGGCCTCCGGTTAATAGGTTAGTCCCAAAAATAATATAAAAGTGGAAAATAAAGCCCAATATAGTCCAAAACAGTAGATAATATAGCATGGAGCAATCAAAAATTATAGATACATTGGAGACGTATCACCCCATCGGAGGTAGGCGGGCCTAGCCCTGTTGGTCTTCTCCTGGCAGGAAACTTCTGGAACCCATTTTTCTGATATATTTTTTCTCGGACTTTTTCTGTGGTGTTTTTCTGGAATGCTAAAGCGCCAAGAATTGTAATTGGAACTGGCACCAGATACTGGATTAATATTTTAGTCCAACAAAAATCAATAAAAGGTATGCCTGAAGTGTATGTAATTGATAGTGATGCTGCATTAATTATACAAAAATTATAGATATGTTGGAGACAAAGCATCTATGTGCAAATGTACTATTGCATAGAATATAGGTAAGTGTCGATCAACTCGGCGTATTCGTACCATATGTGTGAGTTTTGTTCATCAAAATTGTTATTATATTTTTATAACTTTCTTAATATCATGTCAAGATTACATGGAATTTTGTAATGTTTTAACACCAATTCTTGTCCCAAAAAGCATAAGAATCTACAATTATTTTACGTAATTGGCCATCCATCTATAACAGCCAGTCATTGATGACTCCACAAATTTAACACTAAAGACCTTTACCACTAGAACAAAAAGGCTTATAGTTGGGCCCAAATTAGTAGTGGTGAGGAATGGTACCCACCACTGCAGTCACGCCCAGGTGCGTCTAATCGCCGTGAGGAGAAGTCAGATTGGAAGCAGCTATGGAAAACTACGGTCCCTGCTAAAATCAGGGTTTTTTTGTGGAGACTTGCACGTCAATCTATCCCAACGGTGAAGGAAATATGCCCTAGAGGCAATAATAAAGTTATTATTTATTTCCTTATATCATGATAAATGTTTATTATTCATGCTAGAATTGTATTAACCGGAAACATAATACATGTGTGAATACATAGACAAACAGAGTGTCACTAGTATGCCTCTACTTGACTAGCTCGTTAATCAAAGATGGTTATGTTTCCTAACCATGGACAAAGAGTTGTTATTTGATTAACGGGATCACATCATTAGGTGAATGATCTGATTGACTTGACCCATTCCATTAGCTTAGCACCCGATCGTTTAGTATGTTGCTATTGCTTTCTTCATGACTTATACATGTTCCTATGACTATGAGATTATGCAACTCCCATTTGCCGGAGGAACACTTTGTGTGCTACCAAACGTCACAACGTAACTGGGTGATTATAAAGGAGCTCTACAGGTGTCTCCAAAGGTACATGTTGGGTTGGCGTATTTCGAGATTAGGATTTGTCACTCCGATTGTCGGAGAGATATCTCTGGGCCCTCTCGGTAATGCACATCACTTAAGCCTTGCAAGCATTGCAACTAATGAGTTAGTTGCAGGATGATGTATTACGGAACGAGTAAAGAGACTTGCCGGTAACGAGATTGAACTAGGTATTGGATACCGACGATCGAATCTCGGGCAAGTAACATACCGATGACAAAGGGAACAACGTATGTTGTTATGCGGTCTGACCGATAAAGATCTTCATAGAATATGTAGGAGCCAATATGAGCATTCAGGTTCCGCTATTGGTTATTGACCGGAGACGTGTCTCGGTCATGTCTACATTGTTCTCGAACCCGTAGGGTCCGCACGCTTAAGGTTTCGATGACAGTTATATTATGAGTTTATGAGTTTTGATGTACCGAAGGAGTTTGGAGTCCCGGATGAGAACGGGGACATGACGAGGAGTCTCGAAATGGTCGAGACGTAAAGATCGATATATTGGACGACTATATTTGGACATCGGAAAGGTTCCGAGTGGTTCGGGTATTTTTCGGAGTACCGGAGAGTTACGGGAATACGGGAGAAGAAGTATATGGGCCTTATTGGGCTTTAGGGGAGAGGGAGAGGCAGGCCGCGCGCCCCCCCCCCCCAAGGCCTAGTCCGAATTGGACTAGGGGGAGGGGCTGCGCCCCCTCCTTCCTTCTCTTCCCTCTTCCCCTTCCTTGTCTCCTACTCCTACTACATGGAAGGACTCCTAGTTGGACTAGGAAAAGGGGAATCCTACTCCCGATGGGAGTAGGACTCCCTAGGGCGCGCCATAGAGAGGGCCGGCCCTCCCCTCCTCCACTCCTTTATATACAGGGGCAGGGGGCACCCCATAGACACAAGTTGATCTTCGTGATCGTTCCTTAACCGTGTGCGGTGCCCCCCTCCACCATATTCCACCTCGGTCATATTGTAGCAGTGCTTAGGCGAAGCCCTGCGACGGTTGAACATCAAGATCGTCACCACGCCGTCGTGCTGAAGGAACTCCTCCCTGAAGCTTTGCTGGATCGGAGCCCAGGGAGCGTCATCGAGCTGAACGTGTGCCAAGAACTCGGAGGTGCCGAAGTAACGGTGCTTGGATTGGTTGGACCGGGAAGACGTACGACTACTTCCTCTACATTGCGTCAACGCTTCCGCTTCGATCTACAAGGGTACGTAGATCACACTCTCCCCTCTCATTGCTATGCATCACCATGATCTTGCGTGTGCGTAGGAAATTTTTGAAATTACTACGTTCGCCAACAAACGGAAGATGCCAGAATGCATCGGAACATGACCACAAGCAGCTGTGTGCCATTTGTGGAACTCTGGACTCTTGGAAGCATAGTTTGATTGAGTGTACTACTACTCGGTGTGTTTGGTCATTGGTGGATCAGGAGCTAATTGATGATCTGCGGAGTAACACTGAAAATGATGCAAAGAAGTGGTTATTTACTATGATCGAACAACTTCCACATGACAAGTTCACCAAGGTAGTAGTTACCCTATGGGCCATATGGTGGGCGAGGCAGAAGTTGATCCATGAAGGGTCGCATCAAAGCCCTTTATCCACTTACATGTTCATCACTCATTTCTTATCAGAGTTGGATGTGGAAAAGAATCCAATACCGTCCCGTATGAACATCCCAGTTACTGCTGCACCAAGGAAATGGATTCCGGCCACTGGTGATTCTGCTAAGATCAATGTTGACGCTGCTGTTTTCCGTGGAGTTGGTGCAGCTGCTGCAGTGTGCAGGAACAATAACAGACAATACCTGGGGTCCTCGGTGCTTGTTACTAGAGGGCTGGTTGACCCGCCTACTTTGGAAGCTATGGCGTGCAGAGAAGGATTATCGCTAGCGGAAGACCTGGGGCTCCAGAACCTCGTGATTGCGTCTGACTGTCAAGAGGTGGTGAAGCATATCAAAGAGAAGTCAGGTGGAAACTATGGTGCAGTTGTAAAAGAGATTATTTCATGGCAATCTTCTTTTATTTCTTGCTGTTTTAAGTTTGAATCTAGAGCCTCGAATTTCAAGCCTCATAAACTAGCTAGGCATGCTGTAAAGTTAGATCATGGCCGCCATATTTGGTTGGGGCAACCACATGATACTTCTGTAATACCGGTAGCAATACCAATGTTTGAATAAAGCCTAGTTTGTTGCTCAAAAAAAATCACTGCAGTGACGAGCAAGAATGACCATCCACTGTATTGATGACTCAAAAAATGACCAAATTTGAGCATGAGACATCCAATGATGTGTATTAAGCATAGCCAACGTTCGAAGTTAAAATGATGTAGAAAAAATGAGTTATGTATGGTAGGCGGTTGTTTATGTTTGAAATCCTGATGCTTCATCAGGGAGTGTTCAGTTTGTACACGAAGTGCATCATGTTTTTGCCATTACGCTATAAAAAATTTACCACACCTGATTTTTATTGCTACTATAACACAAAAAATTTATTTGAACATTCAAAAAATGAATAATTTAAATTAGGTCCATCGGTAGCACCAAATGCCTTGGTACACCTGATACTTTTACCCAACCATGCTGTCATCCACCTACCAATTTCGAGGATCCAATCCACCCCTATTTCCTTGCCAAATCTAGGGGTGCAATTGGGAATTAAGTGATGTCTTACAATGCATAGGGTTAATAGTAGCTAGTTTTCGATGTAAGAGTGTCAAACTCAGGGGGGCGACCGCTTGCCCTTTGTGATGGTATTGCGACGTACCTGCGAGTTATTCCCTGATTCCACATAGAAGAGTCGTTTCAATTGAATTGGTTATGAGCGAGTATAACATAGGAGAGAACATTTAAGGGTGTGACAAGGATGAAGGCATTCTCGGAGTTTCTGGATTCCACGGTGCGATATGTATATGTCAGTGTGGAGCCAAAGGGATAGAACCATTATTTTGTTCTTTTGTTTCTTTCATGAGAGAGAGAAAGAGGGATAGAGGCAGTGAGGGAGGCAGAAAAGTTCTAGGGCTATGGTGGGAGTAACAAGAAAAATATGGTATCTCTTAAAATAGAGAATCCCCCTAAAATGGAGAGTTTTAATGAGTGGAAAGAGCTAGCTTCTGAAGTTTAAATAATTTTACCCTACTTTTAAAATCAAAAAGTCGCTTCTACAAATGACAAATCAAATCCGCGTCTTTATTTCAACTTGATTTAAAAAAATACTTTGATGACTCTTTTTCTATTTATCTGTGTGCAACTATCTACTGCAATTCAACTCTAGTGTGTAATGCACTTTCAGAAAAATATAGTAATTTACACCATATTTTTTGAACGCTGGTGCATTCGCTTTTGTACAACGATCTACTATTTTTTACTGGGTGCACCCTTTTTGGGTCGGTTGTAATTTATTTTTAGACAACATGTATTGCATATTTAGGAAGAGTCTATTAAATTTCTTCTAAGAGCATCTTTAGTAGCCCCGTATAAGTGGTCAAACCCGCAAAATAACCGTTTTTTGCAGTTCCAGTCGAAAAAACGAGTCCGAACAGACCCCTTAAAATCGTCCGACCCTTAAAAAATTTTAAGAGGCCCTGTAAACGCGAGCCCAAAACCCTTATATCTACGGTTTTGAGGGCAACTTTATCAGGGCCCTGCATCCTGGTCATCGTTAGCGGTTGAGAAATCTCTGCTCCCGCCAATGCCATGAAGCTCGCCCGGCCGCAGCGCCTGGCCACCCGGCCGCCGTGCACGTCCGCCCGCGTGGATGCGAGCAAGCTAGCTAGACGGCCGCGCTAGCTGAATCGATTCAAGCTAGCTAGCTAGCGCGGCTGTAGCTAGCTAGCTGTGAATCGATGCTGAGTCTGGCCACGCGCGCCCGGCCGCCGCCTGCGCGTCATGGTCGTCCCGCGTCTCTCTCGCCCGTTCGTCCACTGGCCTCAGCTCTGGTCGTGTCTTCCTCGTCCGCACGTCGGTCGTCGGTTGATTTCAAATTATCGTGAGAAGAGGAAGAGAAAGAGGTATATTTAGAGAATATTCTTTTTTACGGGTTGATTATATGAGGTATGAGTCTGATCTCATCCGCGGCGGCCTGCATATGCACTTTTCCGCGAACTGCAAAACACTTATGCGGGTTAGGATTTTACGGGTCTGCTAGAGATGCTCTAATAGTCTTGAACAAGAAAATAGTAGAATAAAAGTAACAAAAGCCAAGAAATAACTAGCTAATGAGAAGGGTTAGCATTTTGGATATTCTTTTTTTTGAGATCCTCATTTTGGATATTCATGCTACAGTTAACTCGTAGCTGCTACTTCCAAAACCACATAGATAACATATAGAGCCCATGAGATTTGTCATACCAGATATGCCCATAGGCGTGTTATTCAAAGCAGCTCGAGCTCACATAACCTAACAATAGAAATTTCGACGCCGATTCCAATTCGGCGCTCCAGGCACCAGGTGAAGGCTATTTGGTAGCTGGCGCACCCCCCTAGCGTGCCTAGAAAATGGGTCAGCCCATGTAGCATGTAACATTCTGTTTACGAAAGATATTCCACCACAGTTTGGTGAAGCTTCTAGCCATTTGTTTGTTTTCATGTTGTTGGGAATCGTTGCATGGAAAACAAAAAAAATTCTATGCACACATAATGATCTGTCCATGGAGATGCATAGCAACAAGGGGAACAGTGTGTCTACGTACCCTCATAGACCGTAAGCGGAAGTGTTTCACAATGCAGTTAATATAGTCGAACTTCTTCTCACGTCAACCGATCAAGTACCGAATGCACGGCACCTCCGTGTTCTGCACATGTTCAGCTCGGTGACATCCCTCGCCTTCTTGATCTAGCAAGACGTCGAGGTAGTAGATGAGTTCCGTCAGCACGACGGCTGGTGACGGTGATGGTGAAGTGATCTCCGCATGGCTTCACCTAAGCACTACGAAAATATGACCGGGGGTGTAAACGATAGAGGGGCGCCGCACATGGCTAGCAATTGATCTGGTGTGTGCTAGGCGCCCCCCTCATATATATAGGTGGGAGAGGGAGGGGAGAGGCTAGGAGGCGCCCCAAGTTGGACCGAATCCAAGCTGCACCCCTGCCATATATGTCAAAGGGGGAAGGAAAGAAGGGGGAGAGGGAAAGAATGGGGAATCCTATGAAGGAAATATGCCCTAGAGGCAATAATAAAGTTGTTATTTATATTTCCTTATATCATGATAAATGTTTATTATTCATGCTAGAATTATATTAACCGGAAACTTAGTACATGTGTGAATACATAGACAAACAAAGTGTCCCTAGTATGCCTCTACTTGACTAGCTCGTTAATCAAAGATGGTTAAGTTTCCTAGCCATAGACATGTCTTGTTATTTGATGAATGGGATCACATCATTAGAGAATTATGTGATGGACAAGACCCATCCGTTTGTTGGGTAACGCGGTAATTTCAAAAAAAAATCCTACGCATGCGCAAGATCCTGGTGATGCATAGCAACGAGAGGGGAGAGTGTCGTCTACGTACCCTCGTAGACCGTAAGTGGAAGCGTTATGACAACGCATTTGATGTAGCCATACGTATTCACGATCGACCGATCTAGAACCAAAGGTACGGCACCTCCGCGATCTGCACACGTTCAGCTCGGTGACGTCCCGCGAACTCACGGTCCAGTAGAGCTTCGAGGGAGAGTTTTGTCAGCACGACGGCGTGATGATGGTGATGATGATGCTACCGGAACAGGGCTTCGCCTAAGCACCGCTATGATATAACCAAGGTGTATTATGGTGGAGGGGGGCACCGCACACGGCTAAAAGATCAATGATCAACCTGTGTGTCTATGGGGTGCCCCCCTCCTCCGTATATAAAGGAGTGGAGGAGGGGGAGAGGCCAGCCCTCCTAGGCGCACCCCAAGGGGAGTCCTACTCCCACCGGGAGTAGGACTCCAAGAGTAGGAGTAGGAGAGAGGGAAGGAGGAGAGAGGGGGGAGGAAAGGGGGGCGCCGCCCCCCTCCTTGTCCAATTCGGACTAGAGGGGGAGGGGGCACGCGGCCTGCCCTGGCTGCCCCTCCTCCTCTCCACTAACGCCCAATAAACCCATTACACTCCCCGAGGGGTTCCGGTAACCCCCCGATACTCCGGTATTTGTCCGAACTTGCCCGGAACCCTTCCGAAGTCCAAACATAGTCATCCAATATATCGATCTCTATGTCTCGACCATTTCGAGACTCCTCGTCATGTCTGTGATCATATGCGGGACTCTGAACTAACTTCGGTACATCAAAACACATAAACTCATATTACCGATCGTCACCGAACGTTAAGCGTGCGGACCCTACGGGTTCGAGAACTATGTAGATATGACCGAGACATGTCTCCGATCAATAACCAATAGCGGAACCTAGATGCTCATATTGGCTCCTACATATTCTACGAATATCTTTATCGGTCAAACCGCATAATGGTATACGTTGTTCCCTTTGTCATCTGCATGCTACTTGCCCGAGATTCGATCGTCGGTATCTCAATACCTAGTTCAATCTCGTTGCCGGCAAGTCTCTTTACTCGTTCCGTAATGCTACATCCCGTAACTAACTCATTAGCTACATTGCTTGCAAGGCTTATTGTGATGTACATTACCAAGAGGGCCCAGAGATACCTCTCCGACAATCGAAGTGATAAATCCTAATCTTGATCCATGCCAACTCAACAAACACGATCGGTGACACCTGTAGAGCACCTTAATAACCACCCAGTTACGTTGTGACGTTTGGTAGAACACAAAGTGTTCCTCCGGTATTCAGAAGTTGCATGATCTCATAGTCATAGGAACATGTATAGTTATGGAGAAAGCAATAGCAACAAACTAAACGATCATCATGCTAAGCTAATAGATGGGTCAAGTCAATCACATCATTCTCTAATGATGTGATCCCATTAATCAAATGACAACTCATGTCTATGATTAGGAAACATAATCATCATTGATTCAACGAGCTAGTCAAGTAGAGGCAAACTAGTGACACTCTGTTTGTTTATGTATTCACACATGTACTAAGTTTCCGGTTAATACAATTCTAGCATGAATAATAAACATTTATCATGATATAAGGAAATATAAATAACTACTTTATTATTGCCTCTAGGGCATATTTCCTTCACCGTTAGCTTAGCACTATGATCGTTTAGTTTATTACTATTGCTTTCTTCATGACTTATACATGTTCCTCAAACTATGAGATTATGCAACTCCTGAATACCGGAGGAACACCTTGTGTGATATCAAACGTCAAAACATAACTGGGTGATTATAAAGATGCTCTACAGGTGTCTCCGATGGTGTTTGTTGAGTTAGCATAGATCGAGATTAGGATTTGTCACTCCGTGTATCGGAGAGGTATCTCTGGGCTCTCTCGGTAATGCACATCACTATGAGCCTTGCAAGCAATGTGAGTAATGAGTTAGTCACATGATTATGCATTACGTAATGAGTAAAGAGACTTGTCGGTAATGATATTGAACTAGGTATGATGATACCGAAGATCGAGTCTCGGGCAAGTAACATACAGATGCCAAAGGGAACAACATATGTTGTTATGCGGTTTGACCGATAAAGATCTTCGTAGAATATGTAGGAACCAATATGAGTATCCAGGTTCCGCTATTGGTTATTGACCGGAGATGAGTCTCAGTCATTTCTACATAGTTCTCGAACCCGTAGGGTCCGCACGCTTAATGTTTGATGACGATATGTATTGTGAGTTATGTGATTTGATGTACCGAAGGTTGTTCGGAGTCCCAGATGTGATCACGGAAATGACGAGGAGTCTCAAAATGGTCGAGACATAAAGATTGATATATTGGAAGGTTATGTTTGGACACCGAAAAGGTTTCAGATAGGTTCGGGCATTTTCCGGAGTACCGGGGGTTACCGGAACCCCCCTCCCGGGGGTTAATGGGCCGTCATGGGCTTTAGTGGAAGAGAGGAGGAGGCGGCCAAGAGGTGGGGCGTGCCCCCCTTTCCTTTTCTCCCTCTTCCCTTCCTTCCCCTCCTAGTTGGACTAGGAAAGGGGGAAACCTACTCCTAGTAGGAGTAGGATTCCCCCCTTGGGGCGCACCCCATGAGGCCGGCCACCCCCTCCTCCACTCCTTTATATACGGGGGAGGGGGCACCCCATAGACACACAAGTTGATTTCTTAGCCGTGTGCGGTGCCCCCTCCACAGATTTCCACCCCGGTCATATTGTCGTAGTGCTTGGGCGAAGCCCTGCGTCGGTAACTTCATCATCACCGTCACCACACCGTCGTGCTGACGAAACTCTCCCTCGACCTCAGCTGGATCTAGAGTTCGAGAGACGTCACCGAGCTGAATGTGTGCAGATCATGGAGGTGCCGTGCGTTCGGTACTTGATCGGTTGGATCACGAAGACGTTCGACTACATCAACCGCGTTACTTAACGCTTCTGCTTTTGGTCTACGAGGGTACGTAGACATACTCTCCCCTCTCGATTCTATGCATCTCCTAGATAGATCTTGCATGATCGTAGGAATTTTTGAAATACTGCGTTCCCCAACAGTGGCATCCGAGCCAAGTCTATGCGTAGATGTTATTTGCACGAGTAGAACACAAAGGAGTTGTGGGCGTCGGTATATACATATTGCTTGTCGTCACTAGTTGTTTCTTGATTCGGCAGTATTGTTGGATGAAGCGGCCCGGACCGACATTACATGACCGCGTTCATGAGACGGGTTCTACCGACGTGCTTTGCACACAGGTGGCTGACGGGTGTCAGTTTCTCCAACTTTAGTTGAATCGGATTCAATGAACATGGTTCTTTCTGAAGATCAAAAAGAAATCACTATACCACATTGTGGGTCTGATGCGTAGGTAAGAAGGGTTCTTGCTAAAGGCCCGTAGCAGCCACGTAAAACTTTCAACAACAAAGTAGAGGACGTCTAACTTATTTTTGCAGGGTATGTTGTGATGTGATATGGTCAAGATGTGATGAGATATAAATTGTTGTATGAGATGATCATGTTTTGTTAAAGTTATCGGCAACTGGCAGGAGCCTTATGGTTATCTCTTTATTGCATAAGATGCAAGTGCCATATAATTGCTTTACTTTATCGCTATGTGATAGCAATAGTTGTAAAATCAATAGTTGGCGAGACGACCATGTGACGACACGTTGATAAAGATCAAGATGATGGAGATCATGGTGTCATGCCGGTGATGATAGAGATCATGATGGTACTTTTGAGATGGAGATCAAAGGCACAAGATGATGATGGCCATATCATGTCACATATTTCGATTGCATGTGATGTTTATATTTTATGCATATTATTTTGCTTAGTACGATGGTGGCATTATGAGATGATCCCTTACTAAAATTTCAAGGTATAAGTGTTCTTCCTGAGTATGCACCGTTGCGATAGTTCTTCGTGCTGAGACACCACGTGATGATCGGGTGTGATAAGCTCTACGTTCACATACAATGGGTGCAAGCCAGTTTTGCACATTCAGAATACTCGGGTTAAACTTGACGAGCCTAGCATATCAGATATGGCCTCGGAACACTGAGGCCGAAAGGTCGAACGTGAATAATATAGTAGATATGATCAACATATACACTACAAGAAATATGTCAACTTATGACCTTCTGTCAGTGACCCTCAAAGAATTGGTCATAAATTTATGACCATTTTAGACCAATTGGTCAAAAGCTGTTCAGGGGGCTCCAAACCCTAAACCATTGCGACCATTTTGGTCAGAAAGGTCGTAATTTTCTTACACGAAATGGTCACAAAGCAAACAGTGCTAGTCCGCTGCCTTATTTCTAGTTGTTAATGACCAATATAGATGGTCATAGCCTAGTAGATTGTGGTGGGTTGTGATGACTAGGCGCCATCTCATCAGTTTTGCCTATGTGTCATGTCCATGTGGCAGTTTTTCCCCTAGGTTGTGAAGCAACCTATATTTCTATCATTCCCAAAATTCCCAAAAAAAATCTCATAAATTCTTTGGGGCATATCTTCATCAAATATGTAAAAATCCTTCCTTGCCTAGTTCAAAACTAATTCAACAATATTCATTTTCCTATTATGTTCACAACAACACTTTATGAAGGAAGTGCTATTTATATATTCTTGATTGCCCTCGGAATTTTTGGGCACTCTTTCCTATCCAAATCATTACCGCATGACAAAATTCAGCTCCATTTGCCTAGAAAATCTTCCTCGGAAAATTTCCAAAGTTTTTGTCCACCTAGAAGCATTGTGAAGGAAGTACCTTTTTTATATCTCTAAATGACATGAAATTTATACAGTTCCTTCATATGCCCAAATTATCACCCTCCTCCAAATTGCAGCTCAGTCAAATCATCTATGTGAGCCCAGGTTCAATTTATATTTTATGGCCAAATTGGCACGTTGCAAAGCAAGTGTTATATAGACCCCTCCTATTACCCTAAAACTTTTCGGGCACTCTTCCATACCCAAATCATTGCCACATGATAATATTCAGCTCAATTTTCCTAGTAAATCTTTCTCAGGAAATTTCCAAAGTTTCTACCTCGAGAGAAGCTTTGTGAAGTAAGTACTAGCTAGGCTTACCCAAATGATCTGAAAATTTACCAGCGCATGACCATACCTAAGTAACTTATCTGCACCAATTTTAGCTCATTTCATTCATCCAATCTCTCTCACTAGTTTTCCCAAGTTTTTGTCCATAGAAGAGCATTGTGAAGGAAGTACTACTTTGGCATGTCAAAATGATATCAATTTTCTACAATGCTTTCCTATGCCCAAATAACCATCCTCCACCAAATTTCAGCTCAATCCATTCATTATTTTGAGCCCAGCTTCAACATTCATATTTTTGTCCAGTGTGGTACTTTGCAAAGCAAGTACCACCTAGGATCCTCCTTTTGAGCTGAAAATTTGTGAATACATTATCCTTAGTAGATGATCATCCTCGGCCAAAACTCACGCCCATTGGCCATGTGCATTTCCCGTACCGCTAATCAAACACTTGGCTGCTTATTCATGTTTGAGCAACGATCGGTCTCCTCATGAGAATCTTATGTTGTGATTTTCTTCCTAGCATCTACCTGTGGAGTGCCCAACCCACTAGACATTCCTAGGCCGCCCGGAACACATGGCAACGCCACGGCCACGCGGCGGGCATGCGAGTTTACGCGCTCTAGAGTTGGGGGCCTCGGCCACCACCCAAACCTCGACGTATCGCCACCAAACCATGTATTTATGATTAAATAGATACTTATGTACCTAGAAATGATTTTTGGAAAAAATAAATAGTAAACTATGAGGCAGCTGCAGTTCAAATTTAACCCGCTTCCAACTGAATCGACGGGAATTTGTCTTTTTCACCAGAGGTGGATCAAAACTTTTGACACCCAACCATTTTGTCAATTGTGCATTAAATATGTCCTAGTATTTTATAAAAATGATTTGGTACAATTTTGCAACAAATATATGGTAGGTCCTTCACAAAAAAACCTCATTTCGGGCACTCGAAAAATGGAAAATGAATTTTCCGTGCAAAGAAAATGAAAACTCCCTTTGGCAACATTGTTTGGAATTCCAAGATGCACCCTTTTGCACAATATGAGATCATTTGAACAAACTATGCCATGAATGTGGCCATAAGATTGATCGTTTGGGTTGAAATACATGAATCTTCACACATGATAGCTCATTTCTGAGAACACTTTTTTAAAATAATTACCGTATTACAAGTTTATTATTTTTCCTGGAAACTTGGTCACATATAATGATACAATGCGAAGGTTTTCCAATTTTTTGATTTTTTTTTGAAATTTTTATGCCCGTTTCAAAATGCGGTCAAAATGGCGGGCTAGACCGTTCCTAGCTAGTGGTTGAATCTTGGAATTTTTTTGGTGTTTCTCTGATTAAATAGATACTTATGTACCTAGAAATTATTTTTGGAAAAAATAAAGAGCAAACTATGAGGCAACTACAGTTCAAATTGACCCGTTTCCAACTGAATCGACGACAATTTGTCTTTTTCACCAGAGGTGGATCAAAACTTTTTTCACCCAACCATTTGGTCAATTGTGCATTATATATGTCCTAGTATTTTATAAAATTGATTCGGTCCAATTTTGCAACAATTATTTGGTAGTTCCTTCACAAAAAAAAACCTCCTTTCGGGCACTCGGAAAATGAAAAATGGTTTTTTCTTCCAAAGAAAATGAAAACTTCCTTAGGCAACATTGTTTGCCATTCCAATATGCACCCTTGTGCACAATATGAGATCATTTGAACAAACTATGCCACGAATGTGGCCATAAGATTGATCATTTGGCTTGAAAGCCATGAATCTTCAGAGATGATAGCTCATTTCTGAGAACACCTTTTTAAAATAATTGCCTTATTACAAGTTTGTTATTTTTCCTGGGAACTTGGCCACATATAATGACACAATGCGAAGGTTTCCCAATTTTTTGATTTTTTTTAAAAAATTTATGCCCGTTTCAAAATGCGATCAAAACGGCGGGCATGACCGTTCCTAGCTAGTGGTTGAATCTTGGAATTTTTTTGGTGTTTCTCTGATTAAATAGATACTTATGTACCTAGAAATAATTTTTGTAAAAAATAAATAGCAAACTATGAGGCAGCTGCAGTTCAAATTTGACCCGCTTCCAGCTGAATCGGCGGAAATTTGTCTTTTTCACGAGAGGTGGATCAAAACTTTTTACACCCAAACATTTTGTCAATTGTGCATTAAATATGTCCTTGTATTTTAGAAAATTGATTTGGTCCAATTTTGCAACAATTATTTGGTAGTTCCTTCACAAAAAAACCTCCTTTCGGGCACTCGGAAAATGAAAAATGGTTTTTTCGTCCAAAGAAAATGAAAACTTCCTTAGGCAACATTGTTTGCCATTCCAATATGCACCCTTGTGCACAATATGAGATCATTTGAACAAACTATGCGACGAATGTGGCCATAAGATTGATCATTTGGCTTGAAAGCCATGAATCTTCAGAGATGATAGCTCATTTCTGAGAACACTTTTTTAAAATAATTGTCGTATTACAAGTTTGTTATTTTTCCTGGAAACTTGGTCACATATAATGACACAATGCGAAGGTTTTCCAATTTTTTGATTTTTTTTGAATTTTTTATGCCCGTTTCAAAATGCGGTCAAAACGGCGGGCATGACCGTTCCTAGCTAGTGGTTGAATCTTGGAATTTTTTTGGTGTTTCTCTGATTAAATAGATACTTATGTACCTAGAAATGATTTTTGTAAAAAATAAAGAGCAAACTATGAGGCAGCTACAGTTCAAATTTGACCCATTTCCAGCTGAATCGACGACAATTTGTCTTTTTCACCAGAGGTGGATCAAAACTTTTTTCACCCAACCATTTGGTCAATTGTGCATTATATATGTCCTAGTATTTTAGAAAAATGATTTGGTCCAATTTTGCAACAATCATTTGGGAGGTCCTTCACAAAAAAACCTCCTTTTGGGCACTCGAAAAATGGAAAATGGTTCTTTCGTCCAAAGAAAAAGAAAACCTCCTTAGGCAACATTGTTTGCCATTCCAATATGCACCCTTGTGCACAATATGAGATTATTTGAACAAACTATGCCATGAATGTGGCCATAAGATTGATCATTTGGCTTGAAAGCCATTGATCTCCACACGTGATAGCTCGTTTCTGAGAACACTTTTTAAAAATAATTGCCGCATTATAAGTTTATTATTTTTCCTGGGAACTTGGCCACATATAATGACACAATGCGAAGGTTTCCCAATTTTTTGATTTTTTTTTGAATTTTTTATGCCCGTTTCAAAATGCGGTCAAAACGGCGGGAATGACCGTTCTTAGCTAGTGGTTGAATCTTGGAAACCTTTCTATGTTTCTCTGATTAAATAGATAGTTTCGTACTTAGAAATGATTTTTGGAAAAAATAAAAAGCAAACTATGAGGCAGCTACAGTAAAATTTTTACCCGCTTTCTACTGAATCGTGAAAAATTGTCTTTTCCACGAGAGGTGCATCGAAACTTTTGACACCTAACCATTTGATCAATTGTACATTATATATGGCCTAGTATTTTAGAAAATTGATTTGGTACAATTTTGCAACAAATATATGGTAAGTCCTTCAAAAAAACTTATTTTGGGCACTCAAAAAATGGAAAATTGTTTTTTCATGCAAAAGAAATAAAAACTCCCTTTGTCAATGTTGTTTGCCAATCTACGATGTAAAATTGTGCAAAATATGACATCATTTGAACAAATATTTGATAGGTCTTTTACAAAAAAAACTCATTTTTAGCATTGAAAAATGAAATGAAAAAATTTGTATGTAATCAATCATGACCAATTTATATGGTCAAAAAATCTTCAAATTGTTGGTGCGCTCTGATTGGTCCATAGGCATATCACGCGGATCATGCATCAACCACCGTCGGATGCTTCTGGATCCAACGACAGCCCTCACCCCCTCACCCAACCGCAGCCCAACCACCCACACCCTAACCCGCTCCCGCACTCCTTCTCCCTCAGCTCCTCGCCGCCACCACCTCCTCCCTCTCCGCCCCAACCTCAGATCCATCCTCTATCCCGCCGTCGGCCTCCTCCAGATCCCGCGGCCGACGATCCGTCCTCCCCCAGATCTCGCAGCCGACGACCCGTCCTCCCCTTCCTTCCCCTCGCCTCAGCCACCACCTCCGCTCCTCTCCCCTCTCCTCCCTGGCTGCAGATCCACTCAAGATCCTCCTCTCCCCACCCCCACCTCCACCGCAACAATCCCGCCACCGACACCCAACACCGCCCCCACCTCCACAGCGACCTCCCTCCCCAGCCCCTCCCCGCACCCGGAAGCCAAGCAAGGAGGCGGCGTACAAGGAGCTGTGCTTGCATCTCAGCATCATGGCGGGCTGCATCGCCATCATCGCCGTCATCCTGGTGAGCGAATCCACCGATTCCCTTGCTTTCCCCCTTGTTTAGTCACCGTTTGCGCCGCCCACCACTTCCCTGCAGGCTCGTGCTCACCGCGCCGGCCGCCCCTCGCGTGGCCGTGCGCCACCCACGCCCTGCCTCACTGAGGCCGCACCCTGCCTGCGCCCTCACGCGCGTGTGCTCAGGCTTGTCCGCGACCCGACCCTGCCGCCACGACCGCGCCTGCTGGTGCCGTCGTGCCATCACTGCTACTCGCCCGCCGTCGCCCGTCCGCTCACGCCCATGGTCGCCCTTGTCCCGGCCCCTCCCCTGCATCCTGCGCACGACCTGGCCACGCCCCTACAGCCACCCGTGTGCAACAGCCCCTTCCCCTGGCCGCGCCTACTGCTCTTTAGATGCTTGCTTTTGCTCTCTGTAGCCTGCTGCTTGCTAGCACTGTCGCCGCTGCTGCTAGCCAAGGCCGAAGCCCCGACAGCGCCCCCAACCCCAATTGCTTGTAATTTTATGGTTACGTGTGTACAAAAGTTGATCCATTGTTCATTATTATTTTTAAGTCTTAGAACGCTGATTTGCAAATTAATAATTGCTGGAACTTAACTAATCACCTACAGCAAGTAGATAAAAGAATTGTATGGCTAATGGTCCTCGTTTCAATTCTTTCTGCGTGCGCCAAATTTGGTTCCACCGGTACTGATGCTAGGCGCATTGATCCGTGGTGGTGTTGCTATAAAATTTGAGCCATTTTCTTCTGCAGGAAAGCGTAGGCAGAGAGCATGGTGAAATGGCAGCATTCCTCAGGTCCAAGTGTTCCTCAGGTACTGTAGCTAACTTCTGGGCCTTCTCATACTTGAACCACCTTAATCAGTCTTGATACTCGTATCAGTTACTTGATATTGTAGCAGACAAGAGTCGGTCAATATGGAATTCGACCCAACACGCATCTTCATGACATGTCATGTTTCTGTATTGTCAGTTTTGTTACTCCTTGCAAAGGTCAAAATTGCTCACATGCGTATTGATATTGTAGCATGTCATGTTTTTTTAAGAAAGAAATCAAGTCAGATTATATACGTACAATTATTATGCACATACATATGGTGACATCTCATTATATTCTTCTGCTTCCACTTATATCCTGAGCATGTACTCTAATAGTCAGTTCCTAGAACATGACAATGGATTGCTTTTGTTTCTATACCGCACTATCCGTACTCCCAGGTATTAGTAAAGCTATGAGGACACCTTCTGTATATCGTGTTGGATTAGTGCGCAATCTTATTAGAAATATCTGAATGCTGAGCTATTTCCTTTATACTAAATCTTGCAATTCTCGGTTTTGGTTGTGTTGCTGTGAGGTTAATCCCTTCGGAAACATTCTTTGAGAATTTTGTAATGCCTCCTTTGGGGTGTTGATACACTATTGCACAAGTTCTATTGTATGTGAGTTCCTTTTGTTGCTGCAAAGCATTGATACAATATGTCATTTGCAGGGAGCTCGCTCTGCATCCGAGTCTCAGTCATCCCGCACAGCAAGGAGCCGGACCAAGGGAGCAAGCAGCGCTGCTGGTTCCTTGAGACATGTGCATGTGTGGAGTAATTTTGCTTAGAGTATTTAACAAGATTGAACTGTACATGTGTGGAGTAATTTTGCTTGGAGTATTTAACAAGATTCAATAAGATTTAACTTACTTTTCCAGTTAATTAAATGGACATCTTGGATTAGTTAGAAAATCATGAATTATTTGCAGAAATCCATAGAAGTATTGTACTCCAGTGTGCATTACTTACATAAACTTGCTTGCAAGCTTATTTTCTGACTTGTATATTCTGAAATTGAAAAAGCTTAGTGAACTTATGTTAAGTTTCAGTAATATTCAGTGGAGTATTTACTGTAAATTTTGCACATCACAGTAATTTAACTTGCTGTTAACTGCTGTAGCATTAGGAGTAGTTTTACTACAGTACTGCTTGAACAGGGTGAATGGAGGGTGAGGAAGTTTTAGTGCAAAGTAGGATTGCACATGGAGTAGTTAGCAGTAGTAGATGTTGATGATCATAGTCAGGAGTAGTTTTGCCTTTGGTGATCATCCAAAAATGTGATGTACTATTGTACTTTGATTGAAAATGGAATGGTGTGATCCTGCACAACATACTTTGAGTGAATGTTGAGTACTGTATGCACTTGTAGTAGATGTTGAGTATTGTATGCACTTGTGTAGTAGATATTTTATTGACTAGATATATACGTGTAGACGATTGATTACTGGTTTTAGCCCCAAGCCATCTTGTCTTGCTGTTTTTGGTGAGCTGGTGGCTTGGGGCTAAAACCACTGTTTATGGTCGTCGGTGATGGTCATATATTAGCTATGAGATGTGAGGGAAGTACTGTAACCTCAAATGTGTGTCATCATGTTACTGTTGTAACCTCATACCCATCTCACTTTGGCTAATCTACAGACCGTGTCTTGTTCTTGTACACTATCTTGTCTCTAAAAAATGCATCTTTTTCTCAGAAATTTTACACTATATTGATTCTCGGACCAATGATAAGATGATGAAATTTCTTACTGCCCTTCAAGGTCAACTGTGCTGCCATCTATCTTGCTAGAAAATCTTAGTTAGTTTATGCATATAAATAGGTGTTGTTACCTGTTTGCATTTGAGATTGCATAATATTGGAGGAACATGCTTAATTGGCTTGTGTATTTTGCACTAATGGACCGGTGTCTTATTCTGTAGTTTTCAAAGGCTGTAGGGAAGATCAAAGATGCCATCTCAGCCCTGGCAGTGGCAACAGTGGACGATGATAACGATGAAGTCACGGCGCGAAGCCCTCCTGAAGTGCCTCGAGACTGCTGCTCGGCGCTACAGGATACCGTGGTGAGTCCTCTGACAGACCTGTGCACGCCCCATGTATATGCATGCCACATATTTTGTCTATTGTTCTAAAATTCAGTTCAATGTGGCTTGGTTTTGTCAGAAATTCAGTTTGCTGTGGCTTGGTTTTGTCAGGACGCAGATGACCATCGACATCCTGGGGCGGCATGCATACGACAGCATGGGGCGGTTCACGCCCGGCAGCGGGAGGCGGTGGAGAAGCTGTGGAACTCAATCAAGGAGCAGCGGATCCGGCGCAAGCACGGCAAGTCGACGAGCGGGAAGCTGGAAACGCCTTTGAGCGGCTCCAGGAGAAGTCTATGCAAAAACGGTGAGGATGACAAGGTGAAGATGAAGTGCTGCTATGGTCATGGTAAGAGATCCTCCTCCATGCCTCATGGGATGCAATATCATGTTTGCCCTTGTGGTCTAGGCCAATGGTCGCTGCAGCATTTTTCTTCTAGTGTGGTCTAGGCCAATGGCAGCATGCATACATTATATTTACTAGAAATGCATGCATTTCTTTACACGCATGACAAACAAAAGTCATTGTTGCTGCTAGGATAGGACATAGCTGGCTACCTAGTGTATGTTTTATTACTGATCAACTCGCCTTTGGGCTGGCTGCTAGTACACCTATGTATAGCTACCTAGGTAGGAGTAGCTATGTGGATTATTAAAATATTACAATCTCTTGATCAGCAATGAAAAGCATCGAGATGCAGCTTTATACTGGCATGCGAGCGTATGCATGCAGCATGCTGTGTATGTGCACACTTGTGTACATCGGTAGCAACAATATGCAGTGATGGTGCCAACTATATGGATGAAGCTTATAAACCAAGCATGCATGCACAGTAGTGATGGTTTTGCTAGTAAAAATATACCAGCACTTACATAGTATACACTGGGTGCCAACATTTGTGATTCCTGTCAATATGGTCTGACCAACTGTGCTTAATGGTGTTGTGTCCTCTTGCAGCTCAAGAACGCAGGTGACAAGAAGAGGAAGAGGATGTCCTGAACGTTTCTCCCGCACATCGTAGATACCACCATCGCGGCCTTGTAGGAATTAAGCTGGCGATGTGCCACCCTTGTGTATCTGTTTTTTATTGTATGTGGAAGTTGGACGTGCATACGTGTATTTGCTCTTGTGAGTATTTGACTGGATGATCTTTGAATTTAATCAGTTAATAGAAAGATTTATTGATATTTTGTTGTTCAAATGTGTAAATTGAAATCTGTGAATGAAAAATACTAAATGTTCTACTTAACAAAATAATATTTGGGCTCTAAAAAGGCTGCGGCCCAAACTATAGTGGATCAGAACCTTGTGCATTTCTGAAAAACCAGAAAAATAGGCTTAATGAAATGGTCCTAAAAAAGTCCATGGCCCAAAATAAAGAAGGCCAAATTGTTGGGCCAGGCTCATGTAGCTAGAGAAAATTAATAGAGAAAATATACAGTAAAAAGGCCGAATTGTTGGGCTAGGCCCATGGAGAAAATCGAATTGGACCGGGCTGAATCTTGTGCCACGTCAGATTGCCACGCTGGATGCCTACGTGGCCTGGGGAGGTTGCTAGTGACCAAAACAGAACAATAGGCTTATTTTGGTCATAAACGTTTGCGACCATTCCAGAAGAAAGGTCGCTATAGTCAGTTTACGACGGCCAGCTTTTGACCTTATGTTTTTGGTCACAAAAAGGTCACAAATGGAAATTTGTGACCATTCAGTGACCAATAGTGGTGGTCACAAGTTGACATATTTCTTGTAGTGATAGTTGTGTTCACCATTGAAAGCTACTCCATCTCACGTGATGATCGAACATGGTTTAGTTGATTGGGATCACGTGATCATTTAGATGACTAGAGGGATGTCTATCTAAGTGGGAGTTCTTAAGTAATATGATTAATTGAACTTTAATTTATCATGAACTTAGTCCTGATAGTATTTGCATAACTATGTTGTAGATCAATAGCTCGCGATGTAGCTCCCTGTTTATTTTTGATATGTTCCTAGAGAAAAACTATGTTGAAAGATGTAGTAGCAATGATGTGGACTAGGTCCATGATCTAAGGATTATCCTCATTGTTGTACAGAAGAATTATGTCCTTGTTGCACTGCTAGGTGATGGACCTATTGCAGGAGCAGATACAGACGTTATGAACGTTTGGCAAGCTCGGTATGATAACTACTTGATAGTTTAGTGCGCCATGCTTTACGGCTTAGAACCGGAACTTCAAAAATGTTTTGAATGCCACGGAGCATATAAGATGTTCCAAGAGCTGAAATTGGTATTTCAGACTCATGCCCAAGTCGAGAGGTATGAGACCTCTGACAAGTACTTTGCCTACAAGATGGAGGAGAATAGCTCAACCAGTGAGCATGTGCTCAGATTGTCTGAGTACTACAATCGCTTCAATCAAGTGGGAGTTAATCTTCCAGATAAAATAGTGATTGACAGAGTTCTCTAGTCACTATCACCAAGTTACTAGAACTTCATGATGAACTACAATATGCAAGGGATGACGAAAACGATTCCCGAGCTCTTCGTGATGTTGAAATCGATGAAGGTAGAAATCAAGAAAAGCATCAAATGTTGATGGTTGACAGGACCACTAGTTTCAAGTAAAAGGGCAAGGGAAAGAAAGGGAACTTCAAGAATAATGACAAGCAAGTTGCCACTCTCATGAAGAAGCCCAAAGCTAGACCCAAGCCTAGAACTGAGTGCTTCTACTGCGAAGGAAATGGTCACTAGAAGCGGAACTGCCCCAAATACTTGGCGGATAAGAAGGATGGCAAAGTGAACAAAAGTATATATGATATACATGTTATTGATGTATACTTTACTAGTGTTCATAGTAGCCCCTAGGTATTTGATACTGGTTCATTTGCTATGATTAGTAACTCGAAACAGGAGTTACAAAATGAACAAAGACTAGTTGAGTGCAAGGTGACGATGTGTGTTGGAAGTGATTCCAAGGTTGATAAGATCACCATCGCACACTCCCTTTACCTTCGGGATTAGTGTTGAACCTAAAATAAATGTTATTTGGTGTTTGCGTTGAGCATAATATGATTGGATCATGTTTATTGCAATATGGTTATTCATCATTTAAGTCAAAGAATAATTGTTATTCTGTTTACATGAATAATACCTTCTGAGGTCATACACCCAAGGTGAATGGTTTACTGAATCTCGATCATAGTGATACACATATTCATAATATTGATGCCAAAAGATACAAAGTTGATAATGATAGTGCAACATATTTGTGGCACTGCCGTTTAGGTCATATTGGTGTAAAGCGCATGAAGAAACTCCATGCTGATGGGCTTTTGGAATCACTTGATGCTTGCGAACCATGCCTCGTGGGAAAGATGACCAAGACTCCGTTCTCCGGAACAATGGAGTGAGCAACTGACTTATTGGAAATAATACATACTGATGTATGTGATCGATGAGTGTTGATGCTCGCGGCGAGTATCGTTATTTTCTGACCTTCAGAGATGATTTGAGAAGATATGGGTATATCTACTTAATGAAACACAAGTCTGAAACATTTGAAAAGTTCAAAGAATTTCAGAGTGAAGTGAAAAATCATCGTAACAAGAAAATTAAGTTTCTACAATCTGATCGTGGAGGTGAATATTTGAGTTATGAGTTTGGTCTTCATTTAAAACAATGTGGAATAGTTTCACAACTCATGCCACCTGGAATACCACGGCGTAATGGTGTGTCCGAACATCGTAACCGTACTTTATTAGATATGGTGCGATCTATGATGTCTCTTAACGATTTACCGCTATCGTTTTGGGGGTTATGCATTAGAGACAGCTGCATTCACATTAAATAGCACACCATCTAAATCCGTTGAGACGACACCGTATGAACTATGGTTTAAGCAAGAAACCTAAGATGTCGTTTCTTAAAGTTTGGGGTTGCGATGCTTATGTCAAAAAGCTTCAACCTGATAAGCTCGAACCCAAATCGGAGAAATGCGTCTTCATAGGATACCCAAAGGAAACTGTTGGGTACACCTTCTATCACAGATCCAAAGGCAAGATATTTGTTGCTAAGAATGGATCCTTTCTAGAGAAGGAGTTTCTCTCAAAAGAAGTGAGTGGGAGGAGAGTAGAACTTGATGAGTTAATTGTACCTTCTCCCGAATTGGAAAATGGTTCATCACAGAAATCAGTTCCAGTGATGCCTACACCAATTAGTGAGGAAGTTAATGATGATGATCATGAAACTTCAGATCAAGTTACTACTGAACCTCATAGGTCAACCAGAATATGATCCACACCAGAGTGGTACGGTAATCCTGTTCTGGAAGTCATGTTACTAGACCATGATGAACCTACGAACTATGAGGAAGCGGCCATGAAATCTGTGATAGAATCCATGTATGAGAACAAAGTGTGGACTTTGGTGGACTTGCCCGATGATCGGCAAGCCATTGAGAATAAATCGATCTTCAAGAGGAAGACGACACTGATAGTAGTGTTACTATCTACAAAGCTCGACTTGTCGAAAAGGTTTTTTTTGACAAGTTCAAGGTGTTGACTACGATGAGATTTTCTCACTCGTATCGATGCGTAAAGTCTGTCCGAATCATGTTAGCAATTGCCACATTTTATGAAATCTAACAAATGGATGTCAAAACTGCATTCCTTAATGGATCTATTAAAGAAGAGTTGTATATGATACAACCAGAAGGTTTTGTCAATCCTAAAGGTGCTAACAAAATGTGCAAGCTCCAGCGATCCATCTATGGACTGGTGCGAGCATCTTGGAGTTGGAATATACGCTTTGATGAGTTGATCAAAACATATAGTTTTATACAAACTTGTGGTGAAGCCTGTATTTAGTGAGTGGGAGCACTACAACCTTTCTCATAAGTATATGTGAATAACATATTGTTGATCGGAAATGATGTAGAATTTTCTGGAAAGCATAAAGGAGTGTTTGAAAGGAGTTTTTCAAAGAAAGACCTCGATGAAGCTGCTTACATATTGGGCATCAAGATCTATAGAGATAGATCAAGACGCTTGATGAGATTTTTCAATGAGTACACACCTTGATAAGATTTTGAAGTAGTTCAAAATGGAACAGTCAAAGAAGGAATTCTTGCCTATATTGCAAGGTGTGAATTTGAGTAAAGACCCAAAACCCGACCACGGCAGAAAATAGAAAGAGAATGAAAAGTCATTCCCTACGTCTCAGTCATAGGTTCTATAAAGTATGCTATGTTGTGTACCAGACCTATTGTATACCTTAGCATAATTTTGGCAAGGGGGTACAATAGTGATCTAGGAGTATATCACTGGACAACAGCCAAAATTATCCTTAGAGGACTAAGGAAATATTTCTTGGTTATGGAGATGATAAAAGAGTTCATCGTAAAGAGTTACGTCGATGCAAGCTTTTGACACCGATCTAGATGACTCTAAGTCTCGATCTAGATAAATATTGAAAGTGGGAGCAATTAGCTAGAGTAGCTCCGTGCAGAGTATTGTAGACATAGAAATTTGCAAAATACATACGGATCTGAATGTTGCAGACCCGTAGACTAAACTTCTCTCACAAGCAAAACATGATCACTCATTGGGTGTTAATCACATAGCGATGTGAACTAGATTATTGACTCTAGTAAACCTTTTGGGTATTAGTCACATGAAGATGTGAACTATTGGTGTGAAATCACATGACGATGTGAACTAGATTATTAACTCTAGTGCAAGTGGAAGACTGAAGGAAATATGCCCTAGAGGCAATAATAAAGTTGTTATTTATATTTCCTTATATCATGATAAATGTTTATTATTCATGCTAGAATTGTATTAAACGGAAACTTAGTACATGTGTGAATACATAGACAAACAAAGTGTCCCTAGTATGCCTCTGTTGGGGAACGTAGTAATTTCAAAAAAAATTCCTACGCACACGCAAGATCATGGTGATGCACAGCAACGAGAGGGGAGAGTGTTGCCTACGTACCCACGCAGACCGACTGCGGAAGCGTTGACACAACGTAAAGGAAGTAGTCGTACGTCTTCCCGACCCGACCGATCCAAGCACCGTTACTCCGGCACCTCCGAGTTCTTAGCACACGTACAGCTCGATGACGATCCCCGGGCTCCGATCCAGCAAAGCGTCGGGGAAGAGTTCCGTCAACACGATAGCATGGTGACGATCTGGATGTTCTACCGTCGCAGGGCTTCGCCTAAGCACCGCTACAATATGATCGAGGTGGAATATGGTGGCAGGGGGCACCGCACACGGCTAAGGAACGATCTCAAGGATCAACTTGTGTGTCTAGAGGTGCCCCCTGCATCCGTATATAAAGGAGCCAAGGGGGAGGGTGCGGCCGGCCAGGAGGAGGGCGCAGGAGGAGTCCTACTCCTACCGGGAGTAGGACTCCCCCCCCCCCAATCCTAGTTGGAATAGGATTCCCCGAGGGGAGAGAGAGAGGGGGGGCGGCCACCTCTCCTTGTCCTAATAGGACTAGGGGAGGGGGGAGGCGCGCAGCCCACCTTGGGCTGCCCCTTTCACCTTTCCACTAAAGCCCACTAAGGCCCATATAGCTCCCGGGGGGTTCCGGTAACCTCCCGGTACTTCCGGTAAAATCCCGATTTCACCCGGAACACTTCCGATATCCAAACATAGGCTTCCAATATATCAATCTTTATGTCTCGACCATTTCGAGACTCCTCGTCATGTCCGTGATCACATCCGGGACTCCGAACTAACTTCGGTACATCAAAATGCATAAACTCATAATAACTGTCATCGTAACGTTAAGCATGCGGACCCTACGGTTCGAGAACAATTAGACATGACTGAGACACATCTCCGGTCAATAACCAATAGCGGGACCTGGATGCCCATATTGGCTCCTACATATTCTACGAAGAATCTTTATCGGTCAGACCGCATAACAACATACGTTTTCCCTTTGTCATCGGTATGTTACTTGCCCGAGATTCAATCGTCGGTATCCAATACCTAGTTCAATCTCGTTACCGTCAAGTCTCTTTACTCGTTCCGTAATACATTATCTCGCAACTAACTCATTAGTTGCAATGCTTGCAAGGCTTATGTGATGTGCATTACCGAGAGGGCCCAGAGATACCTCTCCGACAATCGGAGTGACAAATCCTATTCTCGAAATACGCCAACCCAACATCTACCTTTGGAGACACCTGTAGAGCTCCTTTATAATCACCCAGTTACGTTGTGACGTTTGGTAGCACACAAAGTGTTCCTCCGGCAAACATGAGTTGCATAATCTCATAGTCATAGGAACATGTATAAGTCATGAAGAAAGCAATAGCAACATACTAAACGATCGGGTGCTAAGCTAATGGAATGGGTCATGTCAATCAGATCATTCAACTAATGATGTGACCTCGTTAATCAAATAACAACTCTTTGTTCATGGTTAGGAAACATAACCATCTTTGATTAACGAGCTAGTCAAGTAGAGGCATACTAGTGACACTCTGTTTGTCTATGTATTCACACATGTATTATGTTTCCGGTTAATACAATTCTAGCATGAATAATAAACATTTATCATGATATAAGGAAATAAATAATAACTTTATTATTGCCTCTAGGGCATATTTCCTTCAGCCTCTACTTGACTAGCTCGTTAATCAAAGATGGTTAAGTTTCCTAGCCATAGACATGTGTTGTCATTTGATGAACGAGATCACATCATTAGAGAATGATGTGATGGACAAGACCCATCCGTTAGCTTAGCACTATGATCGTTTAGTTTATTGCTATTGCTTTCTTCATGACTTTTACATGTTCCTTAGACTATGAGATTATGCAACTCCCGAATACCAGAGGAACACCTTGTGTGCTATCAAACGTCACAACGTAACTGGGTGATTATAAAGATGATCTATAGGTGTCTCCGATGGTGTTTGTTGAGTTGGCATAGATCGAGATTAGGATTTGTCACTGCGTGTATCGGAGAGGTATCTCTGGGCCCTCTCGGTAATGCACATCACTATGAGCCTTGCAAGCAATGTGACTAATGAACTAGTCACGGGATGATGCATTATGTAACGAGTAAAGAGACTTGCCGGTAACGAGATTAAACTAGGTATGATGATACCAATGATCGAATCTCGGGCAAGTAACATACCGATGACAAAGGGAACGACGTATGTTGTTATGCGGTTTGACCGATAAAGATCTTCATAGAATATGTAGGGACCAATATGAGCATCCAGGTTTCGCTATTGGTTATTGACCGGAGATGAGTCTCGGTCATGTCTACATAGTTCTCGGACCCGTAGAGTCCACATGCTTAACGTTTGATGACGATATGTATTGTGAGTTATGTGATTTGATGTACCAAAGGTTGGTCGGAGTCCCGGATGTGATCATGGAAATGACGAGGAGTCTCGAAATGGTTGAGACATAAAGATTGATATATTGGAAGGTTATGTTTGGACACCGGAAAGGTTTCAGATTGGTTCGGACATTTTTCCGGAGTACCGGGGGGTTACCGAAACCCCCCGGGGGGTTAATGGGCCTTCATGGGCTTTAGTGGAAGAGAGGAGGAGGCGGCCAAGAGGAGAGGCGCGCCCCCCAAGCCCAATCCGTATTGGGAGGGGGGCCGACCCCCCTTTCCTTCTCTCCCTCTTCCCTTTCCTTCCCCTCCTAGTTGGACTAGGAAAGGGGAAACCTACTCCTAGTAGGAGTAGGTGATGACCCACAAGTGTAGGGGATCTATCATAGCTTTTCAATAAGTAAGAGTGTCGAACCCAATGAGGAGCAGAAGGAAATGATAAGCAGTTTTCAGTAAGGTATTCTCTGCAAGCACTGAAATTATCGGTAACTGATAGTTTTGTGATAAGGTAATTTGTAACGAGTAGCAAGCAATAAAAGTAAATAAGGTGCAGCAAGATGGCCCAATCCTTTTTGTAGCAAAGGACAAGCCTGGACAAACTCTTATATGAAGGAAAGCGCTCCCGAGGACACATGGGAATTATCGTCAAGCTAGTTTTCATCACGTTCATATGATTCGCGTTCGGTACTTTGATAATTTGATATGTGGGTGGACCGGTGCTTGGGTGATGTCCTTACTTGGACAAACATCCCACTTATGATTAACTCCTATTGCAAGCATCCGCAACTACAAAAGAAGTATTAAGGTAAACCTAACCATAGCATGAAACATATGGATCCAAATCAGCCCCTTACGAAGAAACGCATAAACTAGGGTTTAAGCTTCTGTCACTCTAGCAACCCATCATCTACTTATTACTTCCCAATGCCTTCCTCTAGGCCCAAACAATGGTGAAGTGTCATGTAGTCGACGTTCACATGACACCACTAGAGGAGAGACAACATACATCTCATCAAAATATCGAACGATTACCAATTCACATGACTACTAATAGCAAGACTTCTCCCATGTCCTCAGGAACAAACGTAACTACTCACAAAGCATATTCATGTTCATAATCAGAGGGGTATTAATATGCATAATGGACATGAACATATGATCTTCCACCAAGTAAACCAACTAGCATCAACTACAAGGAGTAATCAACACTACTAGCAACCCACAGGTACCAATCTGAGGTTTGGATACAAAGGTTGGATACAAGAGATGAACTAGGGTTTGAGATGAGATGGTGCTGGTGAAGATGTTGATGCAGATTGACCCCCTCCCGATGAGAGGATCGTTGGTGATGACGATGGTGATGATTTCCTCCTCCCGGAGGGAAGTTTCCCCGGCAGAACAGCTCCGCTAGAGCCCTAGATTGGTTCCGCCAAGGTTCCTCCTCGTGGCGGCGGAGTCTTGTCCCGAAAGCTTGCTTCTGATTTTTTCTCGGACGAAAGACTTCATATAGCAAAAGATGGGCACCGGAGGGCCACCAGGGGGCCCACGAGGCAGGGGGCACGCCCAGGGGGGTAGGGCGCGCCCCCACCCTCGTGGCCAGGGTGTGGGCCCCCTCTGGTATTTTCTTCGCTCAGTATTTTTTATTATTTCCAAAAATAACTCCCGTGGAGTTTCAGGACTTTTGGAGTTGTGCAGAATAGGTCTCTAATATTTGCTCCTTTTCCAGCCCAGAATTCCAGCTGTCGGCATTCTCCCTCTTTATGTAAACCTTGTAAAATAAGAGAGAATAGGCATAAGTATTGTGACATAATGTGTAATAACAGCCCATAATGCAATAAATATCGATATAAAAGCATGATGCAAAATGGACGTATCAGTAGGATTCCCCCCCTTGGGGCGCACCCCATGAGGTCGGCCAGCCCCCTCCACTCCTTTATATAAGGGGAAGGGGGCACCCCATAGACACACAAGTTGATTTCTTAGCCGTGTGCGGTGGCCTCCTCCACAGATTTTCACCTCGGACATATTGTCGTAGTGCTTAGGCGAAGCCCTGTGTCGATAACTTCATCATCACCGTCACCACGTTGTCGTGCTGATGAAACTCTCCCTCGTCCTGATATGTCTCCAACGTATCTATAAATTTTGATTGTTCCGTGCTATTATATTATCTATTTTGGATGTTAATGGGCTTATTTATACACTTTTATATTATTTTTGGGACTAACCTATTAACCGGAGGCCCAGCCCAAATTACTGTTTTTTTGCCTATTTCAGTGTTTCGCAGAAAAGGAATATCAAACAGAGTCCAAACGGAATGAAACCTTCGGGAGCGTGATTTTTGGAACAAACGTGATCCAGAGGACTTGGAGTGGACGTCAAGGAATCAACGAGGTGGCCACAAGGCAGGGGGCGCGCCTAACCCCCTAGGCGCGCCCTCCCCCTTGTGGGCTCCTCATGGCTCAACTGACCTACTTCTTCCTCCTATATATGTTCACATACCCCGAAAACATCCAGGAGCACCACGAAACCCTATTTCCACCGCTGCAACCTTTTGTACCCAAGAGATCCCATCTTGGGGCCTTTTCCGGAGCTCCTCCCGAGGGGGCATTGATCACGGAGGGCCTCTACATCAACTCCATGGCCCCTTCAATGATGTGTGAGTAGTTTACCTCAGACCTTCGGGTCCATAGTTATTAGCTAGATGGCTTCTTCTCTCTCTTTGTATCTCAATACAAAGTTCTCCTTGATTCTCTTGGAGATCTATTCGATGTAATCTTCTTTTGCAGTGTGTTTTTCGAGATCCGATGAATTGTGGGTTTATGATCAAGATTATCTATCAACAATATTTGAGTCTTCTCTGAATTCTTTTATGTATGATTGGTTATCTTTGCAAGTCTCTTCGAATTATCAGTTTGGTTTGGCCTACTAGATTGATCTTTCTTGCAATGGGAGAAGTGCTTAGTTTTGGGTTCAATCTTGCGGTGCTCGATCCCAGTGACAGTAGGGGAAACGACACGTATTGTATTGTTGCCATCGAGGATAAAAAGATGGGGTTTATATCATATTGCATGAGTTTATCCCTCTACTTCATGTCATCTTTTTAAAGCGTTACTCCGTTCTAATGAACTTAATACTCTAGATGCATGCTGGATAGCGGTCGATGTGTGGAGTAATAGTAGTAGGTGCAGGCAGGAGTCGGTCTACTTGTCACGGACGTGATGCCTATATACATGATCATACCTAGATAGTCTCATAATTATTCGCTTTTCTATCAATTGCTCGACAGTAATTTGTTCACCCACCATAATACTTATGCTATCTTGAGAGAAGCCACTAGTGAAACCTATGGCCCCCGGGTCTATTTTCCATCATACAAGTTTCCAATCTATTTTATTTTGCAATCTTTACTTTCAATCTATATCATTGAAGGAAATATGCCCTAGAGGCAATAATAAAGTTATTATTTATTTCCTTATATCATGATAGATGTTTATTATTCATGCTAGAATTGTATTAACCGAAAACATAATACATGTGTGAATACATAGACAAACTTAGTGTCACTAGTATGCCTCTACTTGACTAGCTCGTTAATTAAATATGGTTATGTTTCCTAACCATGAACAAAGAAGTTGTTATTTGATTAACGGGATCACATCATTAGGTGAATGATCTGATTGACATGACCCATTCCATTAGCTTAGCACCCGATCGTTTAGTATGTTGCTATTGCTTTCTTCATGACTTATACATGTTCCTATGACTATGAGATTATGCAACTCCTGTTTGCCGGAGGAACACTTTGTGTGCTACCAAACGTCACAACGTAACTGGGTGATTATAAAGGAGCTCTACAGGTGTCTCCAAAAGGTAGATGTTGGGTTGGCGTATTTCGAGATTAGGATTTGTCACTCCGATTGTCGGAGAGGTATCTCTGGGCCCTCTCGGTAATGCACATCACATAAGCCTTGCAAGCATTGCAACTAATGAGTTAGTTGCGAGATAATGTATTACGGAACGAGTAAAGAGACTTGTCGGTAACGAGATTGAACTAGGTATTGGATACCGACGATCGAATCTCGGGCAAGTAACATACTGATGACAAAGGGAACAACGTATGTTGTTATGCGGTCTGACCGATAAAGATCTTCGTAGAATATGTAGGAGCCAATATGGGCATCCAGGTCCCGCTATTGGTTATTGACCAGGGATTTGTCTCAGTCATGTCTGCATTGTTCTCGAACCGTAGGGTCCGCACGCTTAACGTTACGATGACAGTTATTATGAGTTTATGCATTTTGATGTACCGAAGTTAGTTCGGAGTCCCGGATGTGATCACGGACATGACGAGGAGTCTCGAAATGGTCGAGACATAAAGATTGATATATTGGATGGCTATATTCGGACACCGGAAGGGTTTCGAAGAAGTATCGGATAAAACCGGAGCACCGAGAGGTTACCGGAACCCCCCGGGGGGTTAATGGGCCTCATGGGCCTAATGTGGAGAAGAGGAAGGGGCTGCCAGGGCAGGCCGCGCGCCCCCTCTCCCCCTAGTCCGAATTGGACAAGGAGGGAGGGGTGGCGCCCCCCTTTCCTATTCTCCCTCCACCTCTCCTAGTTGGACAAGGAACGGGAGGGGAGTCCTACTCCCGGTAGGAGTAGGACTCCTCCTGCGCGCCTCCATAGGGCCGGCCACACCCCCCCCCTTGGATCCTTTATATACGGGGGCAGGGGCACCCCTAGACACACAAGTTGATCCACCTGATTCTTCCTTAGCCGTGTGCGGTGCCCCCTGCCACCATATTCCACCTCGATCATATCGTTGTAGTGCTTAGGCAAAGCCCTGCGTCGGTAGAACATCATCATCGTCACCACGCCGTTGTGCTGACGGAACTCATCCCCGAAGCTTTCCTGGATCGGAGCCCGGGGAGCGTCATCGAGCTGTACGTGTGCTAAGAACTCGGAGGTGCCGGAGTAACGGTGCTTGGATCGGTCGGATCGGGAAGACGTACGACTACTTCCTCTATGTTGCGTCAACGCTTCCGTTGCGGTCTACGAAGGGTACGTAGACAACACTCTCCCCTCTCGTTGCTATACATCACCATGATCTTGCGTGTGCGTAGGAAAATTTTGAAATTACTACGTTCCCCAACAGTGGTATCAGAGCCTAGGTTTTCTGGTTTGATGTTATATGCACGAGTAGAACACAAGTGAGTTGTGGGCGATATAAGTCATACTGCCTACCAGCATGTCATACTTTGGTTCGGCGGTATTGTTGGATGAAGCGGCCCGGACCGACATTACGCGTACGCTTACGCGAGACTGGTTCTCCCGACGTGCTTTGCACAAAGGTGGCTTGCGGGTGACTGTTTCTCCAACTTTAGTTGAACCAAGTGTGGCTACGCCCGGTCCTTGCGAAGGTTAAAACGGCATCAACTTGGCAAACTATCGTTGTGGTTTTGATGCGTAGGTGAGATTGGTTCTTGCTTAAGCCCGTAGCAGCCACGTAAAACTTGCAACAACAAAGTAGAGGACGTCTAACTTGTTTTTGCAGGGCATGTTGTGATGTGATATGGTCAAGACATGACGCTAAATTTTATTGTATGAGATAATCATGTTTTGTAACCGAGTTATCGGCAACTGGCAGGAGCCATATGGTTGTCGCTTTATTGTATGCAATGCAATCGCGATGTAATGCTTTACTTTATCACTAAGCGGTAGCGATAGTCGTGGAAGCATAAGATTGGCGAGACGACAACGATGCTACGATGGAGATCAAGGTGTCGCGCCGGTGATGATGGTGATCATGACGGTGCTTCAGAGATGGAGATCACAGGCACAAGATGATGATGGCCATATCATATCACTTATATTGATTGCATGTGATGTTTATCTTTTATGCATCTTATCTTGCTTTGATTGACGGTAGCATTATAAGATGATCTCTCACTAATTATCAAGAAGTGTTCTCCCTGAGTATGCACCGTTGCGAAAGTTCTTCGTGCTGAGACACCACATGATGATCGGGTGTGATAGGCTCTACGTTCAAATACAACGGGTGCAAAACAGTTGCACACGCAGAATACTCAGGTTATACTTGACGAGCCAAGCATATACAGATATGGCCTCGGAACACGGAGACCGAAAGGTCGAGCGTGAATCATATAGAAGATATGATCAACATAGTGATGTTCACCAATGAAACTACTCCATCTCACGTGATGATCAGACATGGTTTAGTTGATTTGGATCACGTGATCACTTAGAGGATTAGAGGGATGTCTATCTAAGTGGGAGTTCTTAAGTAATTTGATTAATTGAACTTAAATTTATCATGAACTTAGTACCTGATAGTATCTTGCTTGTTTATGTTTGATTGTAGATAGATGGCTCGTGTTGTTGTTCCGTTGAATTTTAATACGTTCCTTGAGAAAGCAAAGTTGAAAGATGATGGTAGCAATTACACGGACTGGGTCCGTAACTTGAGGATTATCCTCATTGCTGCAAAGAAAAATTACATCCTGGAAGCACCGCTGGGTGCCAGGCCTGCTACTGGAGCAACACCAGATGTTATGAACGTCTAGCAGAGCAAAGCTGATGACTACTCGATAGTTCAGTGTGCCATGCTTTACGGCTTAGAATCGGGACTTCAACGACGTTTTGAACGTCATGGAGCATATGAGATGTTCCAGGAGTTGAAGTTAATATTTCAAGCAAATGCCCGGATTGAGAGATATGAAGTCTCCAATAAGTTCTATAGCTGCAAGATGGATGAGAACAGTTCTGTCAGTGAGCATATACTCAAAATGTCTGGGTATAATAATCACTTGATTCAGATGGGAGTTAATCTTCCAGACGATTGCGTCATTGACAGAATTCTCCAATCACTGCCACCAAGCTACAAGAGCTTCGTGATGAACTATAATATGCAAGGGATGAACAAGACTATTCCCGAGCTCTTCGCAATACTGAAAGCTGCGGAGGTAGAAATCAAAAAGGAGCATCAAGTGTTGATGGTCAACAAGACCACTAGTTTCAAGAAAAAGGGCAAAGGGAAGAAGAAGGAGAACTTCAAAAAGAATGGCAAGCAAGTTGCTACTCAAGAGAAGAAACCCAAGTCTGGACCTAAGCCTGAAACTGAGTGCTTCTACTGCAAGCAGACTGGTCACTGGAAGCGGAACTGCCCCAAGTATTTGGCGGATAAGAAGGATGGCAAGGTGAACAAAGGTATATGTGATATACATGTTATTGATGTGTACCTTACTAGTGCTCGCAGTAGCACCTGGGTATTTGATACTGGTTCTGTTGCTAATATTTGCAACTCGAAACAGGGACTACGGATTAAGCGAAGATTGGCTAAGGACGAGGTGACGATGCGAGTGGGAAATGGTTCCAAAGTCGATGTGATCGCGGTCGGCACGCTACCTCTACATCTACCTTCGGGATTAGTATTAGACCTAAATAATTGTTATTTGGTGCCAGCGTTGAGCATGAACATTATATCTGGATCTTGTTTAATGCGAGACGGTTATTCATTTAAATCAGAGAATAATGGTTGTTCTATTTATATGAGTAATATCTTTTATGGTCATGCACACTTGAAGAGTGGTCTATTCTTGTTGAATCTCGATAGTAGTGATACACATATTCATAATGTAGAAGCCAAAAGATGCAGAGTTGATAATGATAGTGCAACTTATTTGTGGCACTGCCGTTTAGGTCATATCGGTGTAAAGCGCATGAAGAAACTCCATACTGATGGACTTTTGGAACCACTTGATTATGAATCACTTGGTACTTGCGAACCGTGCCTCATGGGCAAGATGACTAAGACACCGTTCTCCGGTACTATGGAGAGAGCAACAGATTTGTTGGGAATCATACATACAGATGTATGTGGTCCGATGAATGTTGAGGCTCGTGGCGGATATCGTTATTTTCTCACCTTCACAGACGACTTAAGCAGATATGGGTATATCTACTTAATGAAGCATAAGTCTGAAACATTTGAAAAGTTCAAAGAATTTCAGAGAAGTTGAAAATCATCGTAACAAGAAAATAAAGTTTCTACGATCTAATCGTGGAGGAGAATATTTGAGTTACGAGTTTGGTGTACATTTGAAAAATTGTGGAATAGTTTCGCAACTCACGCCACCCGGAACACCACAGCGTAATGGTGTGTCCGAACGTCGTAATCGTACTGTACTAGATATGGTGCGATCTATGATGTCTCTTACTGATTTACCGCTATCGTTTTGGGGATACGCTCTAGAGACGGCCGCATTCACGTTAAATAGGGCACCATCAAAATCCATTGAGACGACGCCTTATGAACTGTGGTTTGGCAAGAAACCAAAGTTGTCGTTTCTGAAAGTTTGGGGCTGCGATGCTTATGTGAAAAAGCTTCAACCTGATAAGCTCGAACCCAAATCGGAGAAATGTGTCTTCATAGGATATCCAAAGGAAACTATTGGATACACCTTCTATCACAGATCCGAAGGCAAGACTTTTGTTGCTAAATTCGGAAACTTTCTGGAGAAGGAGTTTCTCTCGAAAGAAGTGAGTGGGAGGAAAGTAGAACTTGACGAGGTAACTGTACCTGCTCCCTTATTGGAAAGTAGTACATCACAGAAAACTGTTTCTGCGACACCTACACCAATAAGTGAGGAAGTTAATGATAATGATCATGAAACTTCAGAACAAGATACTACTGAACCTCGTAGATCAACCAGAGTGAGATCCGCGCCAGAGTGGTACGGTAATCCAGTTCTGGAAGTCATGCTACTAGATCATGATGAACCTACGAACTATGAAGAAGCGATGGTGAGCCCAAATTCCGCAAAATGGCTTGAAGCCATGAAATCTGAGATGGGATCCATGTATGAGAACAAAGTATGGACTTTGGTTGACTTGCCCGATGATCGGCAAGCAATTGAGAATAAATGGATCTTCAAGAAGAAGACTGACGTCGACAGTAATATTACTGTCTACAAAGCTCGACTTGTCGCAAAAGGTTTTCGACAAGTTCAAGGGGTTGACTACGATGAGACCTTCTCACCCGTAGCGATGCTTAAGTCTGTCCGAATCATGTTAGCAATTGCCGCACTTTATAATTATGAAATTTGGCAGATGGATGTCAAGACTGCATTCCTGAATGGATTTCTGGAAGAAGAGTTGTATATGATGCAACCGGAAGGTTTTGTCGATCCAAAGGGAGCTAACAAAGTGTGCAAGCTCCAGCGATCCATTTATGGACTGGTGCAAGCCTCTCGGAGTTGGAATAAACGTTTTGATCAAAGCATTTGGTTTTATACAGACTTTCGGAGAAGCCTGTATTTACAAGAAAGTGAGTGGGATCTCTGTAGCATTTCTGATATTATATGTGGATGACATATTACTGATTGGAAATGATATAGAATTTCTGGATAGCATAAAGGGATACTTGAATAAGAGTTTTTCAATGAAAGACCTCGGTGAAGCTGCTTACATATTAGGCATAAAGATCTATAGAGATAGATCAAGACGCCTAATTGGACTTTCACAAAGCACATACCTTGACAAGATTCTGAAAAAGTTCAAAATGGATCAAGCAAAGAAAGGGTTCTTGCCCGTGTTACAAGGTGTGAAGTTGAGTCAGACTCAATGCCCGACCACTGCAGAAGATAGAGAGAAAATGAAAGATGTTCCCTATGCTTCAGCCATAGGCTCTATCATGTATGCAATGCTGTGTACCAGACCTGATGTGTGCCTTGCTATAAGCTTAGCAGGGAGGTACCAAAGTAATCCAGGAGTGGATCACTGGACAGCAGTCAAGAACATCCTGAAATAACTGAAAAGGACTAAGGATATGTTTCTCGTATATGGAGGTGACAAAGAGCTCATCGTAAAGGGTTACGTTGATGCAAGCTTTGACACTGATCCGGACGATTCTAAATCGCAGATCGGATACGTGTTTACATTAAACGGTGGAGCTGTCAGTTGGTGCAGTTCTAAACAAAGCACCGTAGCGGGATCTACATGTGAAGCAGAGTACATAGCTGCTTCGGAAGCAGCAAATGAAGGAGTCTGGATGAAGGAGTTCATATCCAATCTAGGTGTCATACCTAGTGCATCGGGTCCAATGAAAATCTTTTGTGATAATACTGGTGCAATTGCCTTGGCAAAGGAATCCAGATTTCACAAGAGAACCAAGCACATCAAGAGACGCTTCAATTCCATCCGGGATCTAGTCCAGGTGGGAGACATAGAGATTTGCAAGATACATACGGATCTGAATGTTGCAGACCCGTTGACTAAGCCTCTTCCACGAGCAAAACATGATCAGCACCAAGACTCCATGGGTGTCAGAATCATTACTATGTAATCTAGATTATTGACTCTAGTGCAAGTGGGAGACTGAAGGAAATATGCCCTAGAGGCAATAATAAAGTTATTATTTATTTCCTTATATCATGATAAATGTTTATTATTCATGCTAGAATTGTATTAACCGGAAACATAATACATGTGTGAATACATAGACAAACTTAGTGTCACTAGTATGCCTCTACTTGACTAGCTCGTTAATCAAAGATGGTTATGTTTCCTAACCATGAACAAAGAAGTTGTTATTTGATTAACGGGATCACATCATTAGGTGAATGATCTGATTGACATGACCCATTCCATTAGCTTAGCACCCGATCGTTTAGTATGTTGCTATTGCTTTCTTCATGACTTATACATGTTCCTATGACTATGAGATTATGCAACTCATGTTTGCCGGAGGAACACTTTGTGTGCTACCAAACGTCACAACGTAACTGGGTGATTATAAAGGAGCTCTACAGGTGTCTCCAAAGGTAGATGTTGGGTTGGCGTATTTCGAGAATAGGATTTGTCACTCCGATTGTCGGAGAGGTATCTCTGGGCCCTCTCGGTAATGCACATCACATAAGCCTTGCAAGCATTGCAACTAATGAGTTAGTTGCGAGATAATGTATTACGGAACGAGTAAAGAGACTTGACGGTAACGAGATTGAACTAGGTATTGGATACCGACGATTGAATCTCGGGCAAGTAACATACCGATGACAAAGGGAACAACGTATGTTGTTATGCGGTTTGACCGATAAAGATCTTCGTAGAATATGTAGGAGCCAATATGGGCATCCAGGTCCCGCTATTGGTTATTGACCAGAGATTTGTCTCAGTCATGTCTGCATTGTTCTCGAACCGTAGGGTCCGCATGCTTAACGTTACGATGACAGTTATTATGAGTTTATGCATTTTGATGTACCGAAGTTAGTTCGGAGTCCCAGATGTGATCACGGACATGACGAGGAGTCTTGAAATGGTCGAGACATAAAGATTGATATATTGGATGACTATATTCGGACACCGGAAGGGTTCCAGAGAAGTATCGGATAAAACCGAAGCACCGGGAGGTTACCGGAATCCCCCGGGGGGTTAATGGGCCTCATGGGCCTAATGTGGAGAAGAGGAAGGGCTGCCAGGGCAGGCCGCGCGCCCCCTCTCCCCCTAGTCCGAATTGGACAAGGAGGGAGGGGCGGCGCCCCCCCTTTCCTATTCTCCCTCCACCTCTCCTAGTTGGACAAGGAACGGGAGGGGAGTCCTACTCCCGGTAGGAGTAGGACTCCTCCTACGCGCCTCCATAGGGCCGGCCGCACCTCCCCTTGGATCCTTTATATACGGGGGCAGGGGGCACCCCTAGACACACAAGTTGATCCACTTGATCGTTCCTTAGCCGTGTGCGGTGCCCCCTGCCACCATATTCCACCTCGATCATATCGTTGTAGTGCTTAGGCGAAGCCCTGCATCGGTAGAACATCATCATCGTCACCACGCCGTTGTGCTGACGGAACTCATCCCCGAAGCTTTGCTGGATCGGAGCCCGGGGAGCGTCATCGAGCTGTACGTGTGCTAAGAACTCGGAGGTGCCGGAGTAACGGTGCTTGGATTGGTCGGATCGGGAAGACGTACGACTACTTCCTCTATGTTGCGTCAACGCTTCCGTTGTGGTCTACGAAGGGTACGTAGACAACACTCTCCCCTCTCGTTGCTATGCATCACCATGATCTTGCGTGTGCGTAGGAAAATTTTGAAATTACTACGTTCCCCAACATAAAAATACCAAAATATTTATCTTATTATCATTATATCTATCAGATCTCACTCTTGGAAGTGGCTGTGAAGGGATTGACAACCCCTTTATCGCGTTGGTTGCGAGGTTCTTATTTGTTTGTGTAGGTACGAGGTGACTCGCGCGTGGTCTCCTACTAGATTGATACCTTGGTTCTCAAAAACTGAGGGAAATACTTACGCTGCTTTGCTGCATCACCCTTTCCTCTTCAAGGGAAAACCAACGCATGCTCAAGAGGTAGCAAGAAGGATTTCTGGCGCCGTTGCCGGGGAGATCTATGCCAAGTCAAGACATACCAAGTACCCATCACAACTCTTATCCTTTGCATTACATTATTTGCCATTTGCCTCTCGTTTTCCTCTCCCCACTTCACCCTTGCCGTTTTATTCGCCCTCTTTCCGTTCGCCTCTTTTTCGCTTGCCTCTTGTTGCTTGTTGCCCTTATGGCCCTGCCTAGATTTGGTGATCTTTACCTTAAAAGGTTAGAAGAAATTGAAAGCAATTTCAGAAGCTTTATGACTTTACAATTTGAGCATAATAATTTCTTTAGAAACGAGCTCAAGGAACAAAAAGGCTTTATGGAGTACATGAATAAAGAGCTTGATGACATGTCTAAGGAATTTTGTGGTTTGAAATCTCACATTGCTCATTTTGAAAAATTAATTGCTGAAATTTCGGATAAGTAGGCCACCTTAGTTAATAAGATGGCCGCTAAACCAGAAAGTTTTTATGATGATAAGGATGAAGATCTAAAAGTGATTGATGTGTCCGCTATTAAATACTTGTTTTGCAATATGAATCTTGATAATGATGGGACTGGAGATGAGTCAACTTTAGTTAGAAGGCGTCCAAAAATTCGGAGCTTTTAGATCTTGATGCAAAAATTGGTAAAAGTGGGATTGAAGAGGTTAAAACTTTAGATAGCAACGAACCCACTATCTTGGATTTCAAGGAATTTAATTATGATAATTGCTCTTGATAGATTGTATTTCCTTGTTGCAATCCGTGCTAAATTCTCCTCATGCTTATAGTCAAAATAAAGCTTTTACTAAACATATCGTTGATGCTTTGATGCAATCTTATGAAGAAAAACTTGAGTTGGAAATTTCTATCCCTAGAAAACTTTATGATGAGTGGGAACCTACAATTAAAATTAAAATTAAATATCATGAATTCTATGCTTTGTGTGATTTGGGTGCTAGTGTTTCCACGATCCCAAAAACTTTGTGTGATTTGCTAGGTTTCCGTGAATTTGATGATTGTTCTTTAAACTTGCACCTTGCGGATTCCACTATTAAGAAGCCTATGGGGAAGATTAATGATGTTCTTATTGTTGCAAATAGGAATTATGTGCCCGTAGATTTCATTGTTCTTGATATAGATTGCAATCCTTCATGTCCTATTATTCTTGGTAGACCTTTTCTTAGAACGATTGGTGCAATTATTGATATGAAGGAAGGGAATATTAGATTCCAATTTCCGTTAAGGAAAGGCATGGAACACTTCCCTAGAAAGAAAATTAAATTACCATATGAATCTATTATCAGAGCCACTTATGGATTGCCTACCAAAGATGTCAATACCTAGATCTATCCTCGCTTTTATGCCTAGCTAGGGGCGTTAAACGATAGCGCTTGTTGGGAGGCAACCCAACTTTTCATTCCTTGATTTTTGTTCCTGTTTAGTAATAAATAATTTATCTAGCCTCTGTTTTGGTTGTGTTTTTTTATGTTTAATTAGTGTTTGTGCCAAGTAGAACCGTTGGGAAGACTTGGGGAAAGTCTTTTTGATCTTGCTGTAAAAAACAGAAACTTTAGCGCTCACGCGAATTGCTGCAATTTTTTATTGGAGAGTAATATTTAGTTAATTCTTTTGTAAGATGATTAATAGATAAATTCCTCACGTCCAGCAATTTATTTTAGAATTTTTGGGGTTCCATAAGTATTCGAAACCTACAGATTACTATAGACTGTTCTGTTTTTGACAGATTCTGTTTTTCGGGTGTTGTTTGCTTATTTTGATGAATCTATGGCTAGTAATAGAGTTTATGAACCATATAAAAGTTGAAATACAGTAGGTTTAACACCAATATAAATAAAGATGAGTTAATTACAGTACCTTGAAGTGGTGGTATGTTTTCTTTTACTAACGGAGCTCACGAAGATTTTCTTTTAAGTTTTGTGTTGTGAAGTTTTCAAGTTTTGGGTAAAGATTTGATGGATTATGGAACAAGGAGTGGCAAGAGCCTAAGCTTGGGGATGCCCAAGGCACCCCAAGGTAAAATCCAAGGACACCAAAAAGCCTAAGCTTGGGGATGCCCCGGAAGGCATCCCCTCTTTCGTGTTCGTCCATCGGTAACTTTACTTGGAGCTATATTTTTATTCGCCACATGATATGTGTTTTGCTTGGAGCGTCTTGTATGATTTGAGTCTTTGTCTTTTGGTTTACCACAATAATCCTTGCTGTACACACCTTTTTGGAGAGACACACATGAATTGGAATTTATTAGAATACTTTATGTGCTTCACTTATATCTTTTTGAGTTGGATTATTTTTGCTCTAGTGCTTCGCTTATATCTTTTAGAGCACGGCGGTGGTTCTATTTTATAGAAATAATTGATCTCTCATGCTTCACTTATATCATTTTGAGAGTCCTTTAGAACAGCATGGTAATTCACTTTGGTTATAAATTTTAAATGCTAAGAGAAGTTGGATGCTTGATAGATGGTTTTGAGATATAAAGGTGGTAATATTAGAGATGTGCTAGTTGAGTAATTGTGAAATTGATGAATACTTGTGTTGAAGTTGGCAAGTCTCGTAGCATGCACGTATGGTAAACGTTATGTGACAAATTTGAAGCATGGGGTGTTCTTTGATTGTTTTCCTTATGAGTGGCGGTCGGGGACAAGCGATGGTCTTTTCCTACCAATCTATCCCCCTAGGAGCATGCGCGTAGTGCTTGGTTTTGATGACTTGTAAATTTTTGCAATAAGTATGCGAGTTCTTTATGAATAATGTTGAGTCCATGGATTATACGCACTCTCACCCTTCCATCATTGCTAGCCTCTTCGGTACCGTGCATTGCCCTTTCTCACCTTGAGAGTTGGTGGAAACTTCACCGGTGCATCCAAACCCCGTGATATGATATGCTCTATCACACATAAGCCTACTTATATCTTCCTCAAAACATCCACCATACCTACCTATTATGGCATTTCCATAACCATCCCGAGATATATTGCCATGCAACTTTCCACCATTCCATTTATTATGACACACATCATCATTGTCATATTGATTTGCATGATCATGTAGTTGACATCGTATTTGTGGCAAGGCCACCATGCTTAATTTTTCATACATGTCACTCTTGATTCATCGCAATCCCGGTACACCGCCGGAGGCATTCACATAGAGTCATATTTTGTTCTAAGTATCGAGTTGTAATTCTTGAGTTGTAAGAAAATAAAAGTGTGATGATCATCATTAGAGCATTGTCCCATGCGAGGAAAGGATGATGGAGACTATGATTCCCCCACAAGTCGGGATGAGACTCCAGACGAAAAAAAGAGGCCAAAAAAAAGAAGGCCCCCAAAAAAAGAGAGAAAAAGAGAGAAGGGACAATGTTACTATCCTTTTTCCACACTTGTGCTTCAAAGTAGCACAATGATCTTCATGATAGAGAGTCTCTTATTTTGTCACTTTCATATACTAGTGGGAATTTTTCATTATAGAACTTGGCTTGTATATTCCAATGATGGGCTTCCTCAAATGCCCTAGGTCTTCGTGAGCAAGCGAGTTGGATGCACACCCACTTAGTTTCTTTGATGAGCTTTCATATATTTATAGCTCTAGTGCATACGTTGCATGGCAATCCCTACTCCTTGCATTGACATCAATCGGTGGGCATCTCCATAGCCATTGATTAGCCGCGTCAATGTGAGACTTTCTCCCTTTTTGTCTTCTCACACAACCTCAATCATCATATTCTATTCCACCGATAGTGCTATGTCGATGGCTCGCGTTCATATATTGCGTAAAAGTTGAAGAGTTTGAAAAGGCTAAGTATGAAACAATTGCTTGGCTTGTCATCGGGGTTGTGCATGATGAGAGCATTTTGTGTGACGAAAATGAAGCATGCCAAACTATATGACTTTGTAGGGATAAGTTTTCTTTGACTATGGTATGTTGATAAGACATAATTGCTTGATTAGCATACTTGGAGTATTACTATTTTTATGTCAACAATAAAATTTTATCTTGAATCTTTCGGATCTGAATATTCATGCCACAATAGAGAAAAATACATTGAAGAATATTCTAGAAAGCATTCCACATCAAAAATTCTGTTTTTATCATTTACCTACTCGAGGACGAGCAGGAATTAAGCTTGGGGATGCTAATACGTCTCCAACATATCTATAATTTTTTATTGTTCCATGCTATTATATTATCTGTTTTGGATGTTAATGGGCTTATTTATATAATTTTATATTATTTTTGGGACTAACCTATTAACCGGAGGCCCAGCCCAAATTGCTGTTTTTTTGCCTATTTCAGTGTTTCGCAGAAAAGGAATATCAAACAGAGTCCAAACGGAGTGAAACCTTCGGGAGCGTGATTTTTGGAACAAACGTGATCCAGAGGACTTGGAGTGGACGTCAAGCAACCAACGAGGTGGCCACGAGGCACGGGGTGCGGCTACCCCACTGGGCACGCCCTCCCCCCTCGTGGGCCCCTCGTGGCTCAACCGACCTAATTCTTCCTCCTACATATGTTCACATACCCTGAAAACATCCAGGAGCACCATGAAACCCTATTTCCACCGCCGCAACCTTCTGTACCCAAGAGATCCATCTTGGGGCCTTTTCCGAAGCTCCGTCGGAGGGGGCATTGATCACGGAGGGCCTCTACATCAACTCCATGGCCCCTCCGATGATGTGTGAGTAGTTTACCTCAGACCTTCGGGTCCATAGTTATTAGCTAGATGGCTTCCTCTCTCTCTTTGGATCTCAATAAAAAGTTCTCCTCGATTCTCTTGGAGATCTATTCGATGTAATCTTCTTTTGCGGTGTGTTTGTCGAGATCCGATGAATTGTGGGTTTATGATCAAGATTATCTATGAACAATATTTGAGTCTTCTCTGAATTCTTTTATGTATGATTGGTTATTTTTGCAAGTCTCTTCGAATTATCAGTTTGGTTTGGCCTACTAGATTGATCTTTCTTGCAATGGGAGAAGTGCTTAGCTTTGGGTTCAATCTTGCGGTGCTCGATCCCAGTGACAGTAGGGGAAACGACACGTGTTGTATTGTTGCCATCGAGGATAAAAAGATGGTGTTCATATCATATTGCATGAGTTTATCCCTCTACTTCATGTCATCTTGCTTAAAGCGTTACTCCGTTCTTATGAACTTAATACTCTAGATGCATGCTGGATAGCGGTCGATATGTGGAGTAATAGTAGTAGATGCAGGCAGGAGTCGGTCTACTTGTCACGGACGTGATGCCTATATACATGATCATACCTAGATATTCTCATAATTATTCGCTTTTCTATCAGTTGCTCGACAGTAATTTGTTCACCCACCGTAATACTTATGCTATCTTGAGAGAAGCCACTAGTGAAACCTATGGCCCCCGGGTCTATTTTCCATCATACAAGTTTCCAATCTATTTTATTTTACAATCTTTATTTTCAATCTATATAATAAAAATACCAAAAATATTTATCTTATTATTATTATCTCTATCGGATCTCACTCTTGCAAGTGTCCGTGAAGGGATTTACAACTCCTTTATCGCGTTGGTTGCGAGGTTCTTATTTGTTTGTGTAGGTACGAGGTGACTCGCGCGTGGTCTTCTACTGGATTGATACCTTGGTTCTCAAAAACTGAGGGAAATAACTACGCTGCTTTGCTGCATCACCCTTTCCTTTTCAAGGGAAAACCAACGCATGCTCAAGAGGTAGCACGGCCTCAGCTGGATCTAGAGTTTGAGGGACGTCACCGAGCTGAACGTGTGCAGATTGCGGAGGTGCCATGCCTTCGGTACTTCATCGGTTGGATCGCGAAGACGTTCGACTACATCAACCGCGTTACTTAATGCTTCCGCTTTCGGTCTACGAGGGTACATAGACATACTCTCCCCTCTTGTTGCTATGCATCTCCTAGATAGATCTTGCGTGATCGTAGGAATTTTTTTGAAATACTGCATTCCCCAACATCCTATTCCTCTCTTTCCTTTCCCTTCCCCTCTTTCCTTCTCCTCCTTGGCCGGCCCATATGGGGGGCGCACCAGCCCCATGTGGCTGGTGCGTTTTTCCTCTTGGCCCATAAGGCCCATATCTTTTTCTGGAGGTGCCCAAAACCCCTTTCGGTGACCCGATAAGTACCCGGTAACCCCTGAAACACCTCCGGTATCTGAATACTATTGTCCTATATATTAATCTTTACCTCTCGACCATTTCGAGACTCCTCGTCATGTCTGTGATCTCATGTGGGACTCCGAACGACATTCGGTCACCAAATCGCATAACTCATATAATATTATATCATCATCGAACGTTAAGCGTACGGACCCTACAGGTTCGAGAACTATGTAGACATGACCGAGACACCTCTCCGGTCGATAACCAACAGCGGAACCTGGATGCCCATATTGGCTCCTACATATTCTACGAAGATCTTTATCGGTCGAACCGTTATGACAACATATGTAATTCCCTTTGTCCATCGGTATGTTACTTGCCCGCGATTCAATCGTCGGTATCTTCATACCTAGTTTAATCTTGTTACCGGAAAGTCTCTTTACTCGTTCCGTAATACATCAACTCATGACTAACTCCTTAGTCGTTTGCTTGCAAGCTTATGATGTGTATTACCGAGAGGGCCCAGAGATAGTTTTCCGATATTCGGAGTGACAAATCCTAATCTCGATCTATGCCAACTCAAAAAACACCTTCGGAGATACCTGTAGAGCATCTTTATAATCACCCAGTTATGTTGTGACGTTTGATAGCACACAAGGCATTCCTCCGGTATCCGGGAGTTGCATAATCTCATAATCGAAGGAATATGTATTTGATATGAAGAAAGCAATAGCAATAAAACTGAACGATCATAATGCTAAGCTAACGGATGGGTCTTGTCCATCACATCATTCTCCTAATGATGTGATCCCGTTATCAAATGACAACTCATGTCCATGGTTAGGAAACCTTAACCATCTTTGATCAACGAGCTAGTCTAATAAAGGCTCACTAGGGACACGGTGTTTGTTTATGTATTCACACATGTATCAAGGTTTCTGATCAATACAATTCTAGCATGAATAATTAACCTTTATCATGAATAAGGAAATATAAAATAACAACTTTATTATTGCCTCTAGGGCATATTTCCTTCAATGTTTCTTTCGTTTACTCGGTTTTCGAGCTAGTTTTTCTCTGGTTTGTATTTCACGATATTTGTTTGTCGGTTTTACATTTTTCCTTCTCTAGTTTTCCTTCATATTTTTAGTTTTTTTTTGTTTTCATTTTTTAATTTGTGAACTTTTTCGTCAAATTCATGAACTTTTTTCAAGTTAACAATCGTTTTTCAAAATCATAAACTTTTTTCAAATTCACAAATTTTTAAAATTCTTAATTTTTTCATACATTTGTGAAAAAAAATCAAATTCACATACTTTTTAAAATTAGTGTACTTTTTCAGCTTCAAGAGCTTTTTTTTAATTCAATTTGTTTTTTGAAATTCATGAAATTTCTTCAAATTCGGTAACTTCTTTCAAATACGCATTTTTTTAATTTTAAGCACTTTTAAATATTAGTAAACTTTTCAAAACCTTGAACTATTATAAACTTTAAAAAAATGGGCAACTGGTTTTTTTAATGAACAACACAACGACAAAAGAGAAAACCAGGCAAAAAAAGTGTGCGGGTGAAAAAAAGAAGGCGAGCAAGTCAAGGACACGAGCGAGTGAGCCGCGCTGGGCGCGTACCATGAGGGGGCCAGTGGGTTCTACAGACGCAGTTGGCGCTGAGGGCGCTACTTAGGATGTCTCATATTCGACGCACCTGATGCCTTGACATGAGGGAAAAGGGCCTAAGCTTTGTCGCAAAAGACTCCACAAATATGTTCTAAGTCTTTCCTTTCTCCTTTTTACATTTTTGTTTTTCGACTTCTCGTGTATTTAAAATAATCTAATTCTTTGTATCTTTTTTCCCTCGGTTTTCATTGGTCTGATTTTTCCCATTTGAAATATATATGCTTAAATATCTTCATGCCATTTTTAAAACTGTTAATGAATATGTATAAATAATTCATTTAATTCTTAAGAAAAATGTTCATAACATTAAAAAATATTCTCATAACATTTAATGAATACTTGCGTAATTTTGAAAACGATGTTTTGTGCCATCCAAAAAAATGTTTACGGCATAAAAGAATGTTCATAGAACTTCAAAAATATTCCCACTTAAATATAATGATCATGAAAATTTTAAAAATGTTTTACGTGTGTTCACTCTTTCTTACGTGCATTTAAGAAATGTTCGATGTGTATTTGACAAATGTTCAAAATGAATTCAGATAAATGTTCAGTGTGTATTCGATCAACCCTTACAAGAACTTTTTTAATGTATAAAAGAGTCAACTTGTATTCAAAAAAAGAAAAAAAGAAAATAAAAAGCATCAAAAACCTCAACCAAGGAAAACCGAGAAAACCCGACAGAAAAAAAGAGAGAGAGAAAAACCAGTGGAATCTTCTCAAATCCGTGTGGAAGGTTTCCAAAACTAATCAAGCAAGCATAGATGGAAGCTTTACGAAACCAAAACTATTAGCTCAGCTCATCAGAGCGAACGCTACAAAGATGTTGAGATAGGGCGCCGATATGTCTTCCTTAGGCAAATCCTATCGGCACCCGTTGCGCCGGTTAAAGGCACCGGCGCAAACGGAAGCACCCCCCCCCCCCTCCAAAAAAAAACTCATTCGATGCTGCATGGGCCGGCCCAATTATTATTATTTCTCTTTTTTCTTTCAAACTTCGAAAAAATGATGCAGGCAACAACATCGAACCCGGGAGCTCATCATTCAGAGACACACGAGATAACCACTAGGCCTACTAATCCGTACTGCATACGTACTACCATTTTACTTTTTATTCTATCTTTAGTTTGTGGAAACCCACCGGTTTTTCCCATTTTTTGATACGTATTTTTTGGACAGGCTTTGTTTGAATTTTCTTCTTTTCCTTTTATTTACTTTATTATTTTTAATGTTTACTTTTTCAAAATTCACAAGCTTTTTTCAATATTGATGAACATTTATTTTCAAAGTTGATAAATTTTTCAAATTTGGTGAACTATTTTTGAAATTTGTGAACTGTTTCTTCAAAATCAATGAAATTTTTAAAAATTTCGATGAACTATTTTAAAATTAGATGAATATTTTTCCAAATTTGATGAACTATTATTTAATATATTTTTTTAAAAAAAATCGATGTACTTTCTCTAAAATTTATGAACTTTTCCTTCAAAATTAATGAACTTTTCTTTCCAAATTCCCTGTACTTTATTTTGAATCCTTGAACTTTTTCAAAATTTAACTTTTTTCCATGCTGGTTAACTTATTTATTAAAAATCTATGAATTGTATTTACAAATTTACGTTTTTTTCAAAATTATTTATCTAGTACATGATATGTTAATATTGTACTGATAGAAGTATTAAATAGCTCTTTTTTTTATTGTGGTCAACTAAGTTGTCTTCGTCCAGTGGTTAATGTGAGAGAGTCTTTGGCTAACGACGTTGAAATGTGGGGTTTGATTCCCACGTCTCCCGTATTGATGCAGCATATTTCTGTATATTCGCGTCTGTTTTTACATTGCTGGTCCAGCCTGCTAGGTTTCGGGCGCGAGCGCCAATTAGTAGGGGGGGAACTCCTGTTCAGCGCCCTCAGCGTCGCAGAGACTAGTTGGCGCTCACAGGTGACCTGTAGCGGGCTGTCCAAGTAAGCTGCTCTAAAACACAGATAACGCCACAAAAAAGAAATATAGTAAATTCTTCATGTTTATTTTGTGAGAAGTGGGATTCCAACCACGGACAAGAACATGGTTGTTTGTTGCCAAAACCACCGAGTCGTGCTAATTTAGCAGTCCACTATAAGGAAACATTACTATTTGGTCATTTCTTTAGTTAACCTATAACTATTATATATACAACATAATTTATATGAAAATGAAAGCATAAAATTGAAAACTAATACTTAAAACGAGTAAAAACAACTACGAATTTTGAAAAAAGTACATAGAAATTGGAAAACAGTTCGCAGAAATGAAGTTTGTGAATTTGATAAAACTTCACGAATTAGGAAAAAAATATAATCGGGTTCAAAAAAGTTCATGAATTTTGAAAAATGTTAACGGAATAGGAGTGAGTTTGCGAATTTGCAATAAAAACGGATTGGAAAAAGTTAATAGATTTAGAAAAAAATTCACTGAATTTGGAAAAAGTTCATCAAAATATTAAAAATCACAAATTTGGAAAATTCATCAATGTTGAAAAAAAATCAACGAATAATAAAAAGTTCATAGATTTTGAAAAAGGTTGGTCAAATTGGGAAAAAAACTTTCACAAGCTTAAAAAGAGTTGATTGATTTCGAAAATTGGTTCATCAATTTTGAAAAAAATATCATGTTTTTGAATAAATATACACGGATTCAAGAAAAAAGTTCACGTGTGTCGAAAACAATAGTTCACTAATTTGGGAAAAAATAAGTTCATGTATTAATAAAAGGTTCTGGGATTCAAAAAAAGTTCGCATGTTTGAAGAAAAAGTTCGGTCTTTAAAGTAATTTTAAGAATTTTAGAAAGGAAAAAGGAAAAACAGGGCGAAACAACCCCCCCCCCCCCCCGCCCCCCAAAGAAACAAAACGGGGAACCATGTGTTTTTTCTAGCATTATATGTAAAAAAGGAAAGAAGTCTACTAGTCACAAATGGTAAGGCGACATGTCGGTTACCGTGGTCAGTACTATTACTCGAGGTTGTGAGTTTGATCCTCTACCGCAGTGCATGATTTCTTTTGGACTTTTACAGAAGAAGAAAAAAATTATGTACATGGGTCCGCCGAAGGCGGATGGGGTGTGTGCGCCCATTAGCCTCTATCCGGCGCGTGAAGCACCGAATAGGATTTGCCAATTAGGAGCTCTCGCTGAAGGGGAGCTTCATAATGGGTCAGCCCATCGCGCCGCTAACCATAGGCCATATCTTAATTTTTTTTTTATTTTACTTTGTTTATATTTCCAGGTATTATATATTACAAAAAAACACTTTACATATCTTTTTTAAAAAAATTTAATCAAGCATTTAAAAACAATGAATGTGTATAGAAAAATGTTTATCACATATACAAAAAATGTACAAGATGAAATATGTATAGAAAAATCTTGACCTTGTATTTAAAAATAGTCAATCCAAGCACTTTAAAAATGTTGAGAAAGTGTTGCCATGTATTCAACAAATGTTAAATGTGTATATAGGAAATGTTGCTACGTATTCAACAAATGTTAAACTTGTAACTTAAAAATGTTATATGCGTATTAAAATTTTAAAGAAGTATTTCATTTTTAACAAGCATTTGAAAAAAAATGTAAAATGTGTACAGAAAACTTGTTGACCTTCCATTCAAAAAATGTCAAACTTGCGTTTGAATTTTTTTTAATCAAGCATTTGGAAAAATGTTAGTGTATACAACAAATGTTGACAATTTATTAAAAAAACTTGATCTTATATTTGAAAAATGCTAATCGCTCATTTGCGAAATGTTAAATGTGTATAGAAAATATGTTGACGATTTGATAAAAAATGTTGACCTGGTAATGTTAATCAAGCATTTGAATAAATGATAAATATGTATAGAAAAAAATGCTGACCATGCATTAAAAATATGTGAAATGTGTATAATTTTTTTGACCATGTATTAAAAAAAATGTTAAAAATTATATTTCAAAGATGTTAATCCAAAATTTGTAAAAATTATTAAATGTGTATGCAAAAAAAGTTGTCCATTTATTTAAAAATATCAACCTGCTATTTGTACATTTTTTATCAACCATTTGAAAAATGCTTATATAGGAAAAATGTTGACCATGTATTCAACAAATGTTATTCTGATATTTGAAATGTGTTAAATGCGTATCAGAAAATTTTACCCGATATATACCAAAGAAGTGTATAGAAAAACAGTGAAAACCCGAGATAAAACAAAAGGAAACCAATGAAAAAAAAGCAAACACAACCGAAGAAAAATGATGGTTAAAAGAAAACAAAAAATCTAATGAAAACCGAAGATAAACAGTAAAAACAAAGAGAGAAACAAAGAAAATTCGTGGAAAAGACTCAAGAAAAGAAAAAGTTTCACTGGCTCTTTTCCTTCAAGTTAGTCGTACCCTACTAATTTGACACTAGCCTAACAATAACTCAGTGGCTAGCAGGGCTACACAGCAACCAGGAGATACTGGGATTGAAAAATGTTGGCCACGTATTAAAAACTGGTAAACTTGTGTTTGAAAAATGTTAATAAAAAATTTGAAGAAAATGTTAAATGTGTATACAAAAATTGTTGACCATTTATTAAAAAATGTTAAACTTACATTTGAAAAATGTTAATCTAGCATTTGAAAAATAATGGTAAATGTGTATAGAAAAAATGTTGACCAAATATTAAAACAATGTTAAATTGGTATTTGAAATTTTTTAATAAGCATTTGAAAAAAGTTTATAGAAAAAAGGACCATGTATTCAAAAAATATAAATCTGCTATTTGGAAAATTTAAATGTAGCATTTGAAAAATTGTAGATGTGTATAGAGAAAATGTTTTCCATGTATTAAATTAATGTTAATCTTGTATTTGCAATTTTCTAAACATATATTAAAACTTTTATTGGATATATAGAAAAAATGTTTGTTGAAAAACATTGAAAACCCGAGAAAACAAAAGAAAACCGATGAAAAAGAAAACAAAACCATAGAAAAATGAAGGTGAAAAAGAAAACAACGATGCCAGTGATAACTAAAGAAAACAAAGAAAAATAAAGAAATTAAAAAAATCAATAAACCAGAAAAAGAAAATGAATAAAAACCCGTAAAAAAGAAGAAGAAAACAAAACTGTAAAACCCGGAAAACTGGCTCTTTCCCATCAAGTTGGTCGCGCTCTACTAATTTAACATGAACCCGACAGTGACTCATTGAGTATCATGGCAACGCAGCAACCAAGAAATACTGGGATTGATCCCGGAGCAAGCTTCCTTTTTCTACTCTATGTTTTTAAGTATGATATATAATAGGCCGGACTGTTACTATAGATGCTTCAGGCGAGAACTCCTACTGTCTCATTATAAGCGAGATATAGCCCTCGTGATGGCAATTGCACGAAGACACTGCCTTCACTGAATTTTTTCCTTGAAAAAATGCACTCTTGCTTGCTTCGCATGATCTACATATAATGCTACCAATGAAAAGGCAGAGCACTTACTATAAATAAATAAATAAATAAATAAATAGCTAGAAAAGCATAAGCAAAAGCCACTCTCCAATATTATTATATAAGAGGGAGCAGGGAGACAAGTAGACAGCATCACAAGGATACGTGCGACAGGTTCCGGTCGTGATCACCAAAGCTAGCAGTAGCAGAGCCCCACACACAACATGTTGTTGTGTATATAATCATGGTGATAATCGACTACTCGACGCGACTCCACACTCGTATGTGTGTGATCTCGCTTTTACTAGGCACTTTCGGTGTCAACGACGGACGGATGGACGCATCGATCGGTCGGTCGACAGATGGATGGAGTGGAGATATCGATCCCTCTCGACGCGTCCCTGTCGTGCCGCTGAGCCGAGCCAATGCTACTCGCCATGTATATAGGTTGTCGCTCGTAGGTGACGTTGGTTTCAATTTCCAGCTCGTGCCTGGGACGACCTGATGGCTACAGTGCTTGACTTGTTGTTCCATTCGTCACGTTCGTTAGAGATCCCCTCTGCTTTGGCCTTTTGTGGGTAGCAGGTAGGCAGGATACGGCTGCTGGGTGCACACAGCGTGAAGTGCAGCAACTCAAAGCTAGCTCTCATACGTCAGCTAATTAGAGTGTTTATTATGGGGTAGCAAAGTCTCCTATCCGGCGATTAACGGCCGGCTAATTAAGTAGTAGGCTTGGTACCTAGTACTTCATAGCACTATGGATCCGGCGTTAGTTTAGATATGGTGATACTACCTTCGGCTGGTGGAAGATGGGATGATGCGTCGAGAGGAATCACCATATCTAATCCAGATGTGATAGAGGACACGAAACCTCACATGGTATAAGGCTAATAGTTGAAAGGAAATGGGGAAGAGAGTAGCAGAAGAATTCTGCACACATATGGGTCGGATACAGCGCAGCTACCGCTACATGCAGGACGCGTACCTGCCATGGTGGAACAGTATTTCGGCTAACCATTTGTTGGTTTTCTTCTTGTCTCGAATCCGACTGAATGGATGTGTCTGCCTATGGGAGTGCCAATCCATCGCTAGGTTTTCCTGCCAACTTATTGAAACTGCGACGATGGAGTCACTTGGTTAGGGTTTTCAGGTGAGTTCCAGATCCAACCTTCCTCTTCCGGTTGCGATGAGTGTCGCCATTAAAGACGATGAGGCCAATTTGCGGTTTTATCTGGAGTGAGAACAAGTTGCTTAACTAACAGGCCACAGTCTGGGTCGTCACTGGGGTGACGGCCGAAAAACGTCACCAGGCCATTTTCGGTGACGAAAATCGGTTTTACGTTACACAAGTCGGCCGTCACAAAATTGGCTATGTTTTGTTGCGTGTGAAACTGTGGATGAAGGAGCCTAACAGAGTGCCTACAGTGTTGAAAGTCTAGTTGCCAGAGCCGGCCAACATTCTATTTCTCATCATAATCCGCCAACGGAATACGCCGCTAACAGCAACAGAGCATACTAAGAAGCGCATGGTGGAACATCCGGTCATCATCCATGTCGACCGGGTGGTTGATCGTAGTCTGATCATTTCTGAGTTGCTGGTTGTGTATGAGTGCAACGACGATCGACTACGACACTACTCAGGCTTCACAGATACACCAGTTGGAATGGTATGGTTGATGGCACAACTTCTCCTCTCCATCAAGATGGCCGTTGTGGGTTTGCTGGCCAAGCTCGCAGCTGTGTGCATGAGGACTTTTTCGATGAAAATGGTTGTGTTGTGCTAAAATTGTAGTTTGAATTTTAGTTAAAATTGATGATGTTCATGTACTAAATTCAGTTGACAAGTGATTTGTGTATTTTAATGTAACTAAATTGAAGATTGTTATGGCAATGAAACACGGTTATTGTTGTACCGTGCTGTGTTTGCTGAATATTAGTTGGGCTACAGGCCCGTTTAACAATTTTAGAAAATCCCTAAGGGCCCATGCTATAAATTGAGGGGTGGAAAGTTTAGTCCCACATGGCTAGTTGAGAGAGGTGTACACCAACTTATAAGGTGAGCTCTTCTCCCACTAGTATGAGTTGGTGTGAAGGAAGGAGAGATGTTTCACACGCGCGCTCCTCCTCCGTCGCCTCGTCACGACGCGCGCCGCGACCCGCGGGAACGAGCCGAGCCGATGCAATGTTTTGCCGGTCAAAATTGGAGAGTCCATTACAGACACAAAATGAATGTGAGACGTCATATTCATTGCGGAAATTAAAACGTCCATAATAAATACGTTTTATTGTGGAGATGGAAACGTCTGTAATTAAACACGTTTTTATGGAGATGGAACGTCTGTATTTAAACGCGTTTTTATGGAGATGAAACGTCTGTAATTAAACAAGTTTTATTGCCGGACCGTTCTCCTACCCGACTGGCTATATATATGAGACATCGCAGCTCAGCTCCATGCGCTTCACACCTCCACTACTCCCTGGTCGTTCCTTTCACTGCTGCTGCCCTCGGTGATCCCATCCCGTCTACCGCGCACACGGCTGACGGGAGAGCAGGCCTCCGAAACCCTGCTTCTCCAGATCCTGTACGGGAGAGAGGCGATTAGGTTTTTGGGGAGCGTCTCCTACGCGACTGCTCGCCTTGGTTCAACTACTTCATCTACGTCGACTACTTCTGTGTCACCTTCGTCTTCACCATGAGCACTGGCTCCGATCATGCGGCTGCCGAGAAGGCTGCTGCGGACAAGAGGATTGCAGACGAGGCCGACGCCTCCGCGGCTGCTACGGCCGACTGGCCTACTGGAGGGTATAACACATTTACACCGCTCCTGTTTACTTTCATGTGTGCAGTACTAGTAGTTTGCATAGATGTTTCTACTATCTTCCTAGTACGTGCGGACATCATGAAAATTCAGTATGTCATTAGCACTGCCTATGTCATGTTCATGATTTATTATTGGATTAAATTAATCGAACAATTGCTTAATTTCTCAACAATCCAAAAACCTAATATGTGTAGGCAATTTTCGATCCATGGTTTTGCTGCTGCACTGAAACCAGCCCCATTTACGGGGACGTACTTTAAGCGTTGGCAGACTAAAACCGTCTTATGGTTCACGGCCATGAACGTGTTCTGAGTCGCCGGTGTTACTCCCACGCGAACGATCGCTCCTGAACAGGAGAAGGCGTTCAGGGAGGCCACCGTCGTCTTTGTTGGATGCGTTCTGAGCATGATCGGAGATAAGCTGGTTGATGCATACTTACATATGCGGGTTGCCAAGGACTTGTGGGAGGCGCTCGAATCTAAATTCGGCGCAACGGATGCTGGAAGTGAGATGTATATTATGGAGCAGTTCCACGATTACAAAATGGTCGAAAACCGTTCTGTATTGGAACAGGCTCATGAGATACAGTGCATTGCTAAGGAGCTTGAGCTTCTCAAGTGTGTGCTGCCGGGCAAATTTGTCGCAGGTTGCATTATCGCTAAGTTACCCAATTCCTGGAGGAACTTTGCCACTACTCTAAAACATCAGAGGCGTGAATTCTCAGTTGAGGATGTCATTGGCCATCTGAGTGTGGAGCAGAATTCGAGGGAAAATGACTCGCACAGAAAAGGGACCGAAGGGACCTCTGTCGCCAATGTGGTGCAGAAGAACTTCCACCCCCACAAGCCCAAGGGGAAGACTGGTGTCCAACAGAATACCGAGTTTAAGAAGAAGGGCAAGAAGACCTTCAAGAAAGATAAGAAGAAGGGTGGCTGTTTCACTTGTGGTTCAGATGAACATTGGGCTGCCAAGTGCCCAAACAAGTTTAAGAAGCCAGGACAGGACTCCAAGACTGTCAACATGATTGCGAGTAACAATGAGAGTGGGCCATCTGGGTACGGTAATTTGTTTACTGTATTTTCAGTTTGTCAGTTTACCGATTGGTGGATTGACACAGGTGCAAATATTCATGTGTGTGCTGACATTTCATTGTTTTCTTCTTATCAGGCCATAGGGAACGGGTCCGTACTGATGGGGAACGGAGTGAGTGATTCTGTTCATGGTGTTGGCACGGTCGATCTGAAGTTTACTTCGGGAAGGATCGTGCAACTGAAGAACGTGCAGCATGTCCCCGCCATCAAGAAGAATCTCGTTAGTGGTTCCCTTCTATGTAGATAAGGGTTTAAATTGGTATTCGAGTCTAATAAAGTAGTTGTTACGAAATATGGACTGTTTGTTGGAAAAGGTTATGAATGCGGAGGTCTATTCCGTTTTTCCCTCACAGATTTTTGTAATAAAGTCGTGAACAATATTCATTCGAGTGTTAATAAAACAGAAGTTTGGCATTCATGTCTTTGTCACATTGGTTTTGGTAGTATGACGCGGTTAGCAAAATCAAATTTAATCCCAAGTTTCACTTTAGCCAAAGGTTCTAAGTGCCATTCGTGTGTGCAAGCAAAGCAACCTCGCAAGCCCCATAAGGCTGCGGAGGAGAGACATTTGGCGCCGTTAGAACTCATACATTCTGATCTTTGTGAGATGAATGGTGTATTGACTAAAGGTGGAAAAAGATACTTCATGACACTGATAGATGATTCTACTAGATATTGATGTGTATATCTTTTAAACACTAAAGATGAGGCTCTACACTACTTTAAAATCTATAAGGCAAAAGTTGAGAATCAACTTGAAAATAAAATAAAACGAGTTTGGTCAGATCGTGGTGGAGAGTATTTCTCTAATGAGTTTGATTGTTTCTATGCGGAACACGAAATTATTCATGAGAGGACGCCTCCCTATTCACCTCAGTCAAATGGGGTTGCCGAGTAGAAAAACCATACTCTAATTGATTTGGTTAACGCCATGTTAGATACATCGGTTTATCCAAGGCATGGTGGGGGGAGGCTATATTGATGGCATGTCATGTACTGAATAAAGTTCCGACAAAGGATAATGAGATCACTCCCTATGAGAAATGGGCGAAGAGAAGGACAACACTTTCATACTTGCGTACTTGGGGCTGTTTGGCGAAAGTCAATGTGCCGATCCCCAAAAAGCGTAAGCTTGGACCCAAGAATGTGGACTGCGTTAATTTGGGCTACGCTAAGAACAACGTTGGCTATAGATTTCTAGTAGTGAAATCTGAGGTACCTGACCAGAAGGTTGGTACAATTATGGAGTCTAAGGATGCTACATTCTTTGAGGATATTTTTCCTATGAGAGATATGCAAAGCACTTCTAGACAGGAATCTGAGGAGACTCCTGAGCCTGCCATTCCTATGGATTATTATGAACAAACACATGATGAAAATCCTGAGGAGGATGACGAGGAAACCCTTGGTAGGGGCAAGAGACAAAGGACTGCAAAGACCTTTGGTGATGATTTCATCGTGTACCTCGTGGATGATACTCCCACTTTTATTTCAGAAGCGTATGCCTCTCCAGAAGCTGACTACTGGAAGATGCGGTCCGTAGCGAGATGGATTCCATCATGGCTAACGGGACATGGGAGATCACTGAGCGTCCCTATGGTTGCAAACCATTAGGATGTAAGTGGGTGTTCAAAAAGAAGCTTAGGCCCGATGGTACGATTGAAAAATACAAGGCTAGGCTTGTGGCCAAGGGCTATGACCAGAAAGAAGAGGAAGCTTTTTTCGACACTTATTCACCTGTGGCTAGACTGACCACCATTCGAGTATTACTCTCGTTGGCGGCCTCGCATGGTCTTCTCGTCCACCAGATGGATTTTAAGACGGCTTTTCTAAATGGAGAGCTAAATGAGGAAATCTACATGCAACAGCCAGATGGCTTTGTGATAGATGGTTAGGAAAGAAAGGTGTGTAGGTTGCTGAAATATTTATATGGCCTGAAGCAAGCACCTAAGCAATGGCATGATAAGTTTAATACAACTCTAACATCTGTTGGTTTTGTTGTTAATGAGGCTGACAAATGTGTATACTATCACCATGGTGGGGGCGAAGGAGTTATACCGTGCTTGTATGTTGATGACATACTGATATTCGGAACCAACCTCAAAGTAATTGAGGAGGTCAAGTCGTTTCTGTCTCAGAACTTTGAGATGAAAGATCTTGGTGTGGCTGATGTTATCTTGAACATCAAGCTACTGAGAGATAATGAGGGTGGGATTACACTTCTGCAATCCCACTATGTTGAGAAGGTGTTGAGTCGTTTTGGATATTCGGACTGCACACCATCTCAAACACCATATGATCCTAGCGTGTTGATTCGAAAGTCCAAAGGCACGGCTATAGATCAATTGAGATACTCTCAAATCATTGGTTCACTGATGTACCTAGCGAGCGCAACGAGGCCTGACATCGCGTTTGCTGTGAGCAAACTGAGCCGGTTTGTTTCCAAACCGGGTGATGTACATTGGCATGCTGTTGAAAGAGTTATGCGGTATCTGAAGGGTACTATGAACTATGGACTTCACTATATCGGATACCCGTCGGTACTTGAAGGGTATAGTGACGCAAATTGGATCTCTGATGCTGATGAGATGAAGGCCACAGCTGGGTATATGTTTAATCTTGGAGGTAGTGCTGTTTCCTGGAAGTCTTGCAAGCAAACGATCTTAACGAGATCGACAATGGAAGCAGAATTAACAGCATTAGACACATCTGGTGTCGAAGCAGGATAGCTTCGAGATCTTTTGATGGATTTGCCAGTGGTTGATAAACGGGTTCCGGCTATCCTTATGAACTGTGACAATCAGACTGTCATCACTAAGGTGAAGAGTTTAAAGGACAACATGAAGTCCAACAAACACATAAGCATGAGATTAAAAGCTGTTAGAAAATTAAGAAACTCCAGAGTGATAGTGTCGTGGGTTTGTCACGACAGATGTCCGCGTGAAAGGACTTAGTCGTGGAGCCATCGCTATGGGTTAGCTTAAAGGGGTTAAACCGGACAAGGGGGACACGAGGTTTTTATACTAGTTCGGCCCCTTCGATGAAGGTAAAAGCGTACGTCTAGTTGTGATTGGTATTGCTAGGGTTTCAATGACCAGGGAGCAAATCCGCTTTGCATGGCTCTCGAGTTGTTGTCTCTCGTCCTCAAACCGATGTCGGGTCGTCCCTTTATATACTCAGGTTGACGCGCGCCGGTTTGCAGAGTCCCGAGGCCGGATCATAAACGTGTCCGGCTCGGTCTCTATACTTTCTACCTTACAATACAAGTTTACATACTAATGTCAGTTTACTTCAACAGGCCTTAAACCGGCTCTGGGCCTTGGGCCTTCATAAAGCGTCACCGTCCTTCTCTTCATAGGCTTCAGGTACAGTGAACCATTAAAGGGTTAACCCGGCCTCTCCTGGCTGGTTTACACCCAGTAGTAATATCCCCAACATTAGGCCCCAGATTGATTTGAATTGGTTCATGTCAATCCTCAACGCATCATCATCTTCATAGAAATCTTGTAACCGCCATGACGTCACTTTTCAGGAACATGATAAATCGCCATGACGTCATCCGTTATTAAAAACTGCGCATAACCCATCTTCATTGATGGGCCTCCAACAATCGAGGCAATAGAGCTGCCACATATCCCATTTTCCGGACTCCTCGGTTCTCGCGCCTACCTTTATCCATTCATATTATAAATAGGGCCAAGGGGTCCCTTTCACTTTCCCCCTCTTGCCTCTTCGCGTCGTCTTCTTCCTTGCACCGACCGACCTGCGAGCTCCGCCGCCGCCATCGTCCTTTGCCTCTGCCTCAACAAAGGCCGCTGCATCAACCTGACCGTACCAGAGAAACGCGGCGATTCTCCGCAACTTCGTCATCCCCAGTAAGTTCCTCTTATCCTCTCTCCAGATCCACCATCAGGGTTCAGTGTTCTTCATAGTTCTTCGAAGCTGTTCCTCCTTTAGTAACACCAATGGTCAGCTAAATCTGATTGTTTTCAGTGCCCTTTGTAGCTTAAACTCCTTTCTTCTTGTTAAGGTATCTGCTTGATATCAAACTCATCTGAACTCACTGAACCTTTTGAGTACTTGAGATTAGAACAGAATATATTTTGATTATCCAACGCACGGCAGATATGAAATTCCCATGCCAAACCGTGAAATCTGTTTACCTTACTTAGCCTTTTTCGCCTTAGATCTGTATCCTCTTTACCATGTAGACGGTTTCCCTTATAGAAACAATCTCTCTCATACCATTAGTCCCCTGGTAAACCGGCAAACCCCCTTTACATTCATTGTAATAGTCTGGTTTAACAACACATGTATATCCTTGATATGACCTTGTTATTCTTTATTGTATCTGTCTCCGATTTACGCAATTTCACACATCTGTATATCTTTATTCCATTGCATCTTGCGTACCACCATGAATTATTCATAAACTGGCATTTCTTTTTCAGCTTTCATTTCACAATGGCCAAACAGTTTTGCGCTTGCAACCGCGATCCTTCCCGGATCACCGATGAACAGTTGAACGGAATGGTCAGTATGAGCACCTTGCCCAAAAAACAGAAATTCGGTGGCGAGTTCCAGGAACAGAAAATCCTCCTACCCCGAGGCAGGGTGAGGTAGTGGTCTTTGTCGACCACATAGGCCGTGGTTTCAAACCGCCCGGGTCGAAGTTTTTCCGAGATGTTCTTGCCAGTTTCCAACTCCATCCTTAAGATATCGGACCCAACTCGGTGTCCAATCTATGCAACTTCCAAGTCTTCTGTGAAGCGTACTTACAAGAAGAACCAACTACTGAGTTGTTCCGGGACTTTTTTCATCTGAACCGGCGTACAGAATTTGTAAATGGTCCCAACACTGAACTTGGTGGTGTCTCTATTCAAAAGCGGAAAGAAGTTGAATTCCCTCATGCCAAACTGCATAGTCACCCTAAGGAATGGAACCAGACTTGGTTCTACTGCATAGATACCTCTCCTGAAGATGAGAACCCTCTCCCAGGCTACCGTGAGCACCGGCTTTCCAACACTCATCCAATGTCGCAACGTCTAAGTTCTGCAGAACGGGCCAAATATGCCCCTCAACTCGCCAAACTCCAGGCCTTTATGGCCAATGGTTTATCAGGCGTTGATTTTGTGCATTGCTGGATATCTTGGAGCGTCTTGCCACTAAGCCGCCGCCCCGGTTTAATGTGTGAATATACCAGTGAATTAGAAGACCCCCAACGCCACATCAACTATCAGATGACCGATGAAGAGGTCACTGAGAGCGTTAAGAAAATTTTGAATGAACCGGAATCAGTCTGTCGCCAAACCGGCTTGAATCCCTTCTACACTCAAAATAAACCGCCTACTGTAAGCACTATACTTCCTTTTTATCTTTGATATCTTTAAATTGTTCAACTTGTAAACTTTCTTTTGTTTGTGTATAAACAGGGTGATGATCCCTTCTGGAAACGGAAGTCCGCAGATAAAGCGGCAAAGCCATCCCGTCCCAAAACCAAAGCCGTCAAGCGTACCTCAAAGCGGAAAACAGCTGACCGGATCAACATGGAACTTGATGAAGATGCAGATGATCCGGAAGTTGAGGTAGAATTTGACTCACTTGGCTCCCTTTTCATGCACCTCATTAACAATGATCTTTATCAGGAGGACGTAGAAGGCAGCAAGGCTAATGATGTAGAGGTAATTACCCTTTCCTCCGGTTCAGACTCTATGTCAACACAAAAAACCCGTCAAGCGATCCGGAAAGTAAGCTTTTTTCATCCTCTTTCTTACTTGGATCCAACATTTATTTTGAAGACGCAGCAGCATGAAGCTCGCCGAACAACCCGACACAGCGGCCAACAGGTCACTTCGGCCGGTTTACCTGACACCCCAGCTCGGAAGCGCCGATCTGAGGTCTCCCCCACTTATGAAAATTCTTATCCCAAGGCAGGTTATTTCAGACAACCTCTTAATCCGCCCGATTCAAATTATCAGGTGGCACCTCCCTCATCTTCTGGCGAGTCAACAGCAACCCAACTCCCTCCTCTTAAAACTGTAGCTGGGTAAGCATTCAAACCCTTTCTTCAAATGCGTTGCAAATCTTGAATAAGATGCTAAACCTCTTTTAATTTTGTTTTGCAGAGCCAAAGCCAGGCCCAGCAAGAAAGCTCGGGTCAACAATCCGTCAGAAAACCAGGCGACTTTTGAAGAAGAGCAAATAGGTGAACTGGACCAAACTTGTGAACCGGAGGGTCCTCATCCTGAAGCTATCTTTGATGAACCGCCCCTTCAAGACCAGAATATTGATGAACAACCAGAAGCTGATGCTGTTGTGCCTGACACTGAACCGGCAGCTTCAAACCGGGCTAGTCCGGTGAGAGGTACTGATACTCCATCATCACCCGCAAAAACTACTGAAGGCCAAGGAGATGATGTTATCATTACTGGCATGGACCACCGCTCTCCTCGCCATCCTATAATCTTGGCCCAACATAGTGCCAAAGAAGAGCGTACTGCCAGGGAAAAGGGTAAATGGAGCACTGACTTATCAAGCTATGCTCATCTCAGTGCTGAAGAACTTCACTCTGGTTTTTTAAACCGTCTGCACTCAAACCGGGATTATGAAGCCGGTTTGGTGAACATGATTAAGGAACGCTATAAGGTATTTTCATCTCCCTTTATTTCTTGATTCCAAAGTTGAAACACTAGCCCAAGTAGCCCCCAAGGGCCGTTTTATGATACCAATCTTAAACCGGGACTTTGTAACACCTTAATCCTTACATGCTGATTGTCAACATGTCAAATCCACAAGAAAAACTGACACTTCATCAATGTAGTTATATTGCTTTCATCGGTGTAGCCCCTAAGGGCCGGTTTAGCTTTGCGAGGTAACCCGGGTCTTGAATCCATGCATCCGTTTTGAACAGATGTACATTAGCCCCCCAAGTGTTAAGGATAATGCTTGCATTGTACTTGAGACTTGTTGATAATAGAGCAAATAGACATTAGCCCCCAAGTACGAAGTGCATAACGTGTTATACGCTTAGTACTTAGAAAATATATATCCTGTTGTCTGACATAGCTTCACCTTTGCAGGCTGAGCTAAATAATAGAGATGCTCGAAGCGCTGATCTGCAGGAAAATGTGAAGTCCCAACAAGCAGAAGCTTCAAAAGCGAAAGAGGAGCTGACCAAAGCCTTGGCAGCTATGGAGAAATTAAAAGAAACCTTTAACAAGGAGCATGCTGACTGGGAGGCTAAAAAAGCCGGTTTAACCAAGAAAGCCGAAGACGCAAAAGCAGCTCTGAAACCAGTTGTAGATGAACTGGCCGGCTTGAAGCGGCAGATCAATGCTATGACTTCCACCGTGTTCGCTAAGTATCTCCTGATGTTATTTATCCGAGTCATGAGATTTTTAACATTTACCAGTTTGTTGATATTAAACCATGGCAGGCACTCGTATTGCTCATCTGGGCACGGATATGCGGATGAAGCTTAAAGCGGCTTACACTTTACTTGAACAGTTGTATTCTGGAACCCAGTGTGCTATTTGTACTGCAGCTTACAACAAACCAGCGCCATCACTGATAAAGGAAACCCTTGAGAAGTTGGCCATGCTACCAGCCCAGATTACCAAACTGAAGAAGGCAGCCGCAAGAGCGGGAGCACTAACCGCACTAATCCGGGCCAAGGCATGGATTCCGGATCTTGAAGCGGATGACATTACTAAAGGTTATCCAGGAGTGAAGGAGGATGGTTCAAACTTCAACAATGATGATCTCCGAAGGCTGACGAAAGAGATGTGGCCAATAGCTAGCAAACTGGCAGAGGATACATACTTATCTCATTTCCAGCCGGTTTACGACGCTGAAGGCAAGAGTCAGCCTGCTGAAATCCATGAAGTTAAAGAACTTGTGCCTCCAATCCGTAAGCATACTTACGCTCCTGACATTAACCCCTCCAGCCTTATCCATGAAGAAGCCGTGTTTCAAGCTTTAACCGGGATCGATTGGTCAACGGTTGATTTGCAGCGTCTGGGGAGGGATGAAGAAGAGGTGATTGCACCAAATGACCCGCAACCGTCAAGTCGTCCCAACGAAGCAGCCTAAACCGGCAGCCGGGTTACCAGCTATTGTGTGTTACTGCTTGAAACAATTTATTCCAGTGGAGCCGTTTTGAAGCTTCTTGTAATAGGATAGCAAAAACATCCTTATCTGTCATGCCATCGAGCATGTTTACGTTGCTTGGTATTGAGAAAACTTGTTTCACTTGTGGGATCTATTTATGCATAGTCCATGATGATTTATGTTCCTGGATACAAGAACTTGAAAGTGTCCTAGTGGTTTACCACTGGACGGGTCATGATGCCCAAAAATATACAAGACTTGGATGCATAATCAAAGTTTGTACTGATCAGATAAAATAAATAATATCTGCGACATACCTCGTTGGTTGACCAACTGCATGGATGGTAGAGGTGAAAACACCAATCCGGAGTATTGATAACTCCTGGCCCTCTTGCCGTTTCATGTAGAAATCTCATTGGGCTAAAAAACCGTTGAGTTGTTCGTATACAACTGGTGACATCTAGTCAAAACCAGACCGGAGCAATTTGCTACCGGTTTTAGAATCTGATCATGTACTTACAACTAAGCGCTGAAAGTCAAGCCGGGTTGTAATGAACACCGGTTTGTCAGAAGAATATTTATAAATCCCTTATCATAAAAATAGCAAAAACAAAAGAAATATGCAAGGCTTTTCATGGGCTGCCAGGCCCTAAATCGAGGCTTTTCATGGGCTGCCAGGCCGCTGAGTTAAACCATTTTGCAAAGCCTTTTAAGATGGACCTCAATCTTTAACCAATCACCATTTTAACTTTGACAAGTTCAGGGTCCATGGGATTGACTTGTCAAACGTTCGATGGGTCATACCAGGTTTACCTGGACGGAGTGGCTTACTTAAAAAGGCAGGATAACCCGGGGTTTTAGGTGAATACACCTGTCTTCCAAGCCTGGCTTGATAGCCTATTACAAGGGTTCAAACTCATTGTTCTTTGAGAAGCAAAGAGCCCCCAGGTAATATGTGAGCTGTGCTCGATGGTTACCTATGTTTGAGATATGCTTTAATGCAACAGACTCTCTTTGGCTTCATATAATTTCCTTTTGGCTTAAAGCTTATCAAGAGGTGTAGCTATGGTGTGAAGACAACCAAGCCCCCTAGTGATATCCCTTTGTGGTTGTAAACCGATCAAGAGGTGTAGCTATGGTTCAGATACGACCAAGCCCCCTAGTGATTTTCTTTCTCTCTGTACGGCTATATAAGCCGGTTTAACAAAAGTCCATTTTGAGAATAGAAGCTCTTGTAGGTTCACACATGATGTAAAAAGAACAGAGACCCGCTTTATTCGAGGCTCCGGTTTATTATATAATATATACATTGTCATAAATATGTACATAAGAAGAGCCTGTGGCTCAAGTATAATAAGGCCGAAGAAGAGCTATATTCCACGGCCGCTTGGTCTCCTCCTCCGATTTACGTGAGTCTTTGTGCTCTCAAACATCAATGAGGTAGTATGACCCGTTGTGCAGATTCTTGCTGACCACAAAGGGTCCTTCCCAAGGTGGGGATAACTTGTGCATATCAGTCTGATCCTGGATGAGCCGGAGCACCAGATCGCCCTCTTGAAAAGTTTTGGTCTTAACCCGGTGGTTGTGATAACGTCGAAGATCTTGTTGATAAATTGCCGAACGTGCTGCTGCAAGATCACGCTCCTCATCTAACAGGTCCAGTGAGTCCTGACGTGCCGTCTCATTATCAGCTTCAATATAAGCTGCTACACAGGGCGAGTCGTGACGTATGTCACTAGGAAGAACTGCCTCCGCCCCATAAACCATGAAGAAAGGCGTGTAACCCGTAGATCTGTTGGGTGTGTTGTTGATGCTCCATAACATAGAAGGTAACTCCTCAACCCAACAACCCGGTGTCCGTTTCAAAGGAACCAAAGACGGGGTTTAATACCTCTCAAAATTTCCTGATTTGCCCTCTCAGCTTGGCCATTAGATTGGGGGTGAGCCACTGATGCTATATCAAGCCGGATATGCTCACGTTGGCAAAATTCCTCCATCTCTCCCTTTGACAGATTAGTACCATTATCAGTTATAATACTGTGTGGAAAACCAAACCGGAATATCACCTTTTTGATGAATTGAACCACCGTGGCTGCATCACACTTACTGACTGGCTCTGCTTCCACCCATTTGGTAAACTTGTCAACTGCCACTAATAAGTGGGTCTTTTTGTCCATGTATCGCTTAAAAGGTCCAACCATATCAAGCCCCCAGATCGCAAACGGCCAAGTTATTGGAATCATCCTCAACTCCTGAGCTGGAATGTGAGCACGACGTGCGAATTTTTGACAACCATCACATTGTTTAACTAGATCCTCAGCATCAGCGTGAGCCAATAGCCAATAAAAACCGTGACGAAAAGCCTTAGCCACCAAAGACTTTGAACTGACGTGGTGACCACAATCCCCTTCATGGATTTCTCGCAAAATCTCACAACCCTCTTGAGGAGAAACCCAACGCTGAATTGCCCCTGTGATGTTGTAACGATGTAACTCCCCGTTGATTATGGTCATGGACTTGGAACGCCGGATTACCTGTCGGGCCAAAGTTCCATCCTCTGGTAACTCGCCCCGGTTCATGTAAGCCAGGTACAGGATTGTCCAAACCGGTATGATATGCAAAGCTGCCACCAATTGAGCCTCCGGGTCAGGAATAGCCAACTCGTCCTCTGTTGGTATCTTAACCGACAGATTATGCAGTACATCAAGGAAGACATTTGGTGGGACCGGTTTACACTGAGAACTAAGGCGGCTTAAAGCGTCCGCCGCTTCGTTCTTTCGCCGGTCTATATGGTCAACTTGATAACCCTTAAAATGACCAGCTACCGTGTCCACCCATCGTCGATATGCAGCCATGAGTGGGTCTTTAGAATCCCAAGTGCCAGACACATGTTGAGTCACCAGATCCGAGTCCCCAAAGCACTTAACCCGGCTTAAGTTCATCTCCTTAGTCATCCGAAGACCGTGGAGTAAGGCCACATACTCAGCTGCATTATTAGTACAGGGGAACATTAAACGGAGGACATAACAAAACTTGTCACCTCGTGGGGAAGTTAATATGACTCCATCCCACGAGCCCTCCAACTGCCTGGACCCATCAAAGTGAATAGTCCAGTATGTGTTATCTGGCTTTTCCTCTGGTGCCTGCAACTCTGTCCAATCATTGATGAAGTTCACGAGTGCTTGGGATTTAATCGCTGTGCGGGGTATGTATTTGAGCCCGTGAGGTCCAAGCTCAATAGCCCACTTAGCAATTCGGCCAGTTGCTTCTCTGTTTTGAATAATATCTCCTAGAGGAGCTGAACTGACCACTGTGATAGGATGATCCTGAAAATAATGTTTGAGCTTCCAGCTTGCCATGAATACTCCATACACTAGCTTCTACCAATGTGGATATCTCTGCTTTGATTCAATAAGCACCTCACTGATATAATAAACCGGTCGTTGAACCGGATATTCCTTCCCAATCTCCTTGCGCTCCACAACAATGGCCGCGCTAACAGCTCGGGCATTAGCAGCCACATACAACAGTAAAGGCTCTTTATCAATCGGAGCTGCAAGCACAGGCGGTTCAGCTAACTGCCTCTTCAGATCCTCAAACACTTTATCAGCCGCCTTGCTCCAGACAAAATCGTCTGTTTTCTTTAGCATATGATATAGAGGGATAGCCTTCTCCCCCAGATGACTGATAAACCGGCTCAAAGCCGCAATCCAGCCGGCCAAATGTTGAACGTCATTGATACACGTCGGTTTAGCCAAAGATGTAATTGTTGAGATTTTTTCCGGATTAGCCTCAATGCCTCTATTTGACACCAGAAAACCCAAGAGTTTGCCTGCCGGGAAACCAAAGACACACTTTTCCGGATTGAGCATCATCTTGTAAACCCGGAGGTTGTCAAAGGTTTCTCTCAAATCATCTATCAATGTTTCCTCCTTCCTGGATTTTATCACAATATCATCTACATATGCATGAACATTGTGCCCAATCTGCTTATGAAGACAATTCTGAACACAGTGTTGATAAGTCGCCTGGGCACTCTTGAGCCCAAAAGGCATGGAGACGTAGCAGAAGGCTCCAAAAGGAGTTATAAAAGCCGTCTTCTCCTGGTCCTTAACTGCCATTTTGATATGATGATAACCAGAATAAGCGTCCAGAAAACACAAACGGTCACAACCCACTGTAGCATCAATGATTTGATCAATACGAGGGAGGGCAAAGGGATCTGTAGGGCAAGCCTTGTTCAAGTCTGTGTAATCTATACACATACGCCAAGTGCCATTTTTCTTAAGAACCAGCACCGGATTAGCCAACTACTCTGGGTGAAAGACCACCACGATAAACCCTGCGGCCAACAACCGAGCCACCTCTTCACCAATAGCCTTGCGTATTTCTTCATTGAAGCGACGGAGAAACTGCCGGACCGGTTTAAACTTAGGATCAATGTTAAGTGTGTGCTCAGCGAGTTCCCTCGGTACACCTGGCATGTCAGAAGGTCTCCATGCAAAGATGTCCCGGTTCTCATGGATGAACTTGATGAGCGCGCTTTCCTATTTGGGATCCAGGTTAGCGCTGATGCTGAATTGCTTGGATGAATCACCAGGAACAAAATCAACCATCTTGGTATCTGTGGCCGATTTAAATTTCAACGCCGGATCATGGTCCGTAGTCGGCTTTTTCAAAGAAGTCATATCTGCTGGATCAACTTTGTCTTTATAAAACTTCAGCTCCTCCGTGGCACAAACCGACTCAGCATAAGCTGCATCACCTTACTCACATTCCAAAGCAATCTTCCTGCTCCCGTGTACTATGATGGTCCCCTTATATATGACCTGGCATTTTAAGATGTAGATAAACATACCACGGCCTCGCCATGAACTTAGCGTAAGCCGGTCGCCCAAACAAAGCGTGATACGGACTTTTGATTTTTACCACCTCAAAGGTCAATGTTTCTGACCTTGAATAATGATCATCTCCAAAAGCCACCTCTAAGGCTATCTTGCCCACTAGATATGCAGACTTACCAGGCACCACACCATGGAAAACGGTGTTTGACGGTTTAAGATTCTTATCTGTCAACCCCATACGACGGAAGGTATCATAATATAGAATGTTGATACTACTTCCCCCATCCATGAGTACATTGGTGAACTTATATCCCCCAACTTGAGGGGCCACCACTAAGGCCAGATGACCCTGATTGTCAACCCGGGGCGGGTGATCCTCTCTGCTCCCCAAAATGGGTTGCTCAGGACAGCGCAAATACTGAGGCACCGCCGGAAAAACAGAGTTCATTGCCCTCTTGTGAAGCTTCTGATCACGCTTACACAAGTTAGTGGTGAAGACATGATATTGCCCACTATTTAACTGCTTAGGATTGCTCTGATAACCCGACTGCTGCTGCTGCTGGTTCCCCTGATGGTTGTAACCTCCCTGGTTGCCCCGGTTCCCTTGATTGCTGTGTCCGGTTTGATTGCCCTGAAATCCTGAACTGGAACTGCCGCCTCCGTAACCCGGCCCATGGAAACCACCTCCTGAACTGCCGGGCAGGCCATTATAGTATTGAAACATATTGGAGTTCTTGAAATCTCGCATGATATAACAATCCTTCCAAAGATGCGATGCTGGCTTCTCCTTTGATCCATGCTTTGGACAAGGTTGATTTAGCAGCCGCTCCAAATTGGGGCCTGAACCTCCGCCCCTCTGGGGCTGCTTACCCTTACGGTGCTGACCATTCTCCTGAGCATTGGTGTTAGCTACAAAGTCCAAACTGTTGTCGGCCTTGCGCTTACCATTGTTCCCATGGCCTGCCGGATTATGCTACTGACCCTTGGTGTTGCCGTTCTTTTTCCCTTTCCCCGGTTTGTCCTCCTCTGAGTCTGGGTCTTTGGTATTATCTGAATCGGCATACTTAACCAAAGCGGCCATAAGTGTTGACATATCATTGCAGTGGCGTTTGAGACTTCCTAACTTCTGTTTGAGTGGCAGAAAATGGCAATTGCCCTCCAACGTTAACACTGCGGTATCTGCATTGATGCGATCCGACAAATGAAGAATAGCTGAGACCTACTTCACCCAATGGGTCGTGGACTCCCCATCCTCTTGGACACAAGCGGCCAGATCCACAATTGACATAGGCTGCTTACAGGTATCTTTGAAGTTCTGGATAAACCAGTGCTTCAACTCGGCCCATGATCCGACAGAGTTAGTTGGTAAGCTCTTCAACCAAGTACGAGTTGTTCCTTCCAACATCATGGTGAAGTATTTAGCACATACTGCTTCATCCACATCTAACATCTCCATTGCCATCTCATAGCTCTCAACCCATGCCTCTGGCTGCAGATCGGCGGTGTAATTGGGTACCTTACGAGGGCCTTTGAAATCCTTGGGCAGTCGTACATTACGCAAAGCGGGGGTGAGATACGACACCCCTAAGGAAATGAATACCACACCTGGCTCTACTGAAGCAGTAGGGTGAACCGGAGTAGGTTGACGGGCTCCGTGCAGAGCTGCTAACTCGGCCTCTCGACGTGCGCGACCATGATCCACCACATCCTGCGCATTAGCACCTCCCCCAGCCGGGTTGTGCCCTTGCGGCGAGTTACGGCGACGTGCACTGCTTGATATGACCGGTTCGTCCTCAACGTGCCTGCTGTAGCTCCGGCTTGGACGGGGGGTGGAATGAATCCTCTCACGACTGTGCGAATAAGCCTGCTGCTGGTTTAAGGCTGTTTGAAGGAGCTCTCTGGCCCGTCGTGCCTCAATCGCAATTGGTGATTCGCCGTCGGTTGGGAGTGCCGCCAATCATGAAGCGACGGCCACAATGTTGTCCAATGGGTTGGAATAATGCCCCGAGGGCGTTGGAACATACTGTGGCACAATGTTGTTCTGACAAGGCGGGCTCATCGTGTGCGGCTGAACCGGCGCTCCTGTTCCCGATGCCTCCGTCCGGTTTAACACTAGCTGGTTACTAGTTCCTGCTCCTGGCGTGTTGAAGAGATTTCTTGCCTCATAACTCGGCGGGAGATGCGATCAATATCTTCTTCTCATGACTTCCTCTGAGGCATTCTGATCCAGCCTAAGCCGGTAGGCCTGAGCTTCCAACTCGGCCCGTTCTGTAGCCATCCTAGCGTTCTCTGCCGCCAGGTCCGCTTTAGCCCAAGTTATCTGATCTTTCACCTTTGCAATCTCCGTGTTGTGGTGATCCTGGGTTGCCGCATCCACCTCCGCAGCCATCAATGTTGCCAAAGCGTCGAACAAGTCAGATAGAACTTGAGCCGGAGGCGGCACAGAGCCCCCTGCCCCTGCCGGCGTGGCTGTCGCTGAACCGGAGAGCATTGCCGTGGCGGTTGATGAGAGGGGCGCTGCTTGTGTACCGGCCATAAAGATAGCGACCCGGCTTGGCAGATCAAGGGAGTCCGGAATACTGTTGCCCTCGGAACCTCTGTTAATCCGGCCATCTGATACGTCTCCAATGTATCTATAATTTTTGATTGCTCCATGCTATATTATCTACTGTTTTGGACTATATTGGGCTTTATTTTCCACTTTTATATTATTTTTGGGACTAACCTATTAACCGGAGGCCCAGCCCAGAATTGTTGTTTTTTGCCTATTTCAGTGTTTCAGAGAAACAGAATATCAAACGGAGTCCAAATGGAATAAAATCTTCGGGAACGTGATTTTCTCACCGAACATGATCCAGGAGACTTGGACCCTACTCCAAGGAGTCAAAGAGGAGGTCACGAGGGTGGGGGGCACGTCCCCTGCCTCTCGTGGGCCCCTCGGTGCTCCACCGACGTACTCCTTCCTCCTATATATACATATGTACCCCCAAACGATCAGAACAGGAGCCAAAAACCTAATTCCGCCGCCGCAACTTTCTGTATCCATGAGATCCCATCTTGGGGCCTATTCCGGAGCTCCGCCGGAGAGGGTCGTCATCACGGAGGGCTTTGCATCATCCTAGCCCCTCCAATGAAGTGTGAGTAGTTTACCTCAGACCTTCGGGTCCATAGTTAGTAGCTAGATGGCTTCTTGTCTCTCTTTGAATCTCAATACAAAGTTCTCCCCCTCTCTTGTGGAGATCTATTCGATGTAATCTTCTTTTTGCGGTGTGTTTGTTGAGACCGATGAATTGTGAGTTCATGATCAAGTCTATCTATGAATAATATTTGAATCTTCTCTGAATTCTTTTATGTATGATTGGTTATATTTGCAAGTCTCTTCGAATTATCCGTTTGGTTTGGCCAACTAGATTGGTAGTTCTTGCCATGGGAGAAGTGCTTAGCTTTGGGTTCGATCTTGCGGTGTCCTTTCCCAGTGACAGAAGGGGCAGCAAGGCACGTATTGCATCGTTGCCATCGAGGATAACAAGATGGGGTTTATTTCATATTGCATGAATTTATCTCTCTACATCATCTCATCTTGCTTAAGGTGTTACTCTGTTTTTAACTTAATACTCTAGATGCATGCTGGATAGCAGTCGATGAGTGGAGTAATAGTAGTAGATGCAGAATCGTTTCGGTCTACTTGTCACGGACGTGATGCCTATATACATGATCATGCCTAGATATTCTCATAACTATGCTCAATTCTGTCAATTGCTCAACAGTAATTTGTTCACCCACCGTAGAATACTTATGCTCTTGAGAGAAGCCACTAGTGAAACCTATGGCCCCGGGTCTATTCTCATCATATCAATCTCCATCACTTTAATCTTGCTTTGCTTTTTACTTTGCCTTTACTTTTTTAATTTGCATCTTTATATCAAAAATACCAAAAATATTATATCTATCAGATCTCACTCTCGTAAGTGACCGTGAAGGGATTGACAACCGCTAATCGCGTTGGTTGCGAGTAGTGATGAAGCTATGTACCTAGAGTAGGGTCATGGACCTGTCCTAACTGCCCTACCCAAGGACATCTCTAGAAGAAATCACCTTTCAATCGACTTAGAGGTGTTCCACTTGACAGACTCGAAGACACTCGACCAAGAAGCAATCAATCGACCAAGATCCAACCACTCGACGGCCAGGAGACCTAAAGTCACTCCGCACGCTAACGGTCAGCCATTAAGTAGCTTTTATGGTCATCATAGCACTTTATTAGGGGCGTTACCAGTAACGCCCGACCTTAATGTATTTGAAACCCTACATAACTGAGGGCCGGAGGGGTCTGGCGAACTCTATATAAGCCACTCCCCTCCTCAGTGTAAAGGGTTTGGACCCCTGTAATTCATACACACATAATCCAGTCGACCGCCTCCGGGCTCCGAGACGTAGGGCTATTACTTCCTCCGAGAAGGGCCTGAACTCGTAAACCTCGTGTGCTTACAACTACTCCATAGCTAAGATCTTGCCTCTCCATACCTACCCCCTACATTACTGTCAGACTTAGAACCACGACAGTTGGCGCCCACCGTGGGGCAGGTGTCTTAGAGATTTGTTGGAGGAGTTGCGATCTTCTCCGATCCGAATCATCATGGTTTCTGGCGGAGTTTTGGTGGAGGGCCGCGAGATCCGTCTTGGCGCGCTCACGTTCATCGCCGACGACTCCGCTTGGCTTCAGGAGGCTCTGCTCGACGTCGACGCACTCCCTGTCCGTGGGGCAACACACTTTCGCGCGTGCGTTCGCGGCGTCCTCTTGCGGCAACCGTCGACCCATTATCGGTCGGCCCCTGTGTTGTCCTCCCTCCCTGTTTCCTGCCAGCGCAAGCGCTTCAGTCGGTCGAGACTTCAGCAGTGGGTGAGACATGCGGTGGCACGCTAGTCGGCCACCCCTCAAGTCGCGGCGATCGAGCCCGACGAATCCCTCTACGGCATGTTCGACTGGCTCCGCAGAGACCGCATCCGAGTGCGACAGCAGTGATCCAGCGGCGGAGTTTCTGATGGTCGATGGACCGCACAGTCCTCCCAGTTTTCCCCGCACCGACGGAGGCGCAGGTGGAGGCGACCCGTCGCATCCCTATGAGGAATATCTCCCCGAGCCTCTCACATCGCTGCAGAGAGAAGAACTTCGTCGCCGGAACATGGATGCACTGCACACTCCTATCGTTGGAAAAACCCCGAGGCTCGTGCCTTGGAGGACGCACGCCTGGCAAACTTGGCTGAGCGCACTCGACTGGAGAACCTCCAGCGAGCACTCGACGAGCGTGCGCGACAACGGGTTCCAGAATCCAGTCGACGTCAGCTCTTTCCGCCCCCGCAGGTATATCGAACTCCGATTTAGAATTTAGCAGCTGCAGCCCATATAGCAGAGTTGATCCAGCCTTCCCAATCAGAGGCTGGCAGAGGCTTGCTGCAGATCAGAGCGTTACTCCGGGCAGCAGGAGACCAGAATTCCGCTGTTTCTCAGTCACGGTACATGATTCATAGTAGATCCATTGCTGCAGACACAGTCCAGTCGGCTCATAGTCCAAGATCGCCCCCAAGGCGTGAGGGACGTGGGGACCGACGTGATCAGTACGGAAACCGTGAGTAGTATGATCACCGATTCGATCGTGACGATCGACGTCGAGTGCCCACCCCTCCCCCGAGGAGTGGATCGTATGTGCCTCGACAGCAGGATGACAGGCGCCCTCATAGTGTCGGGTGAAGGATTCTAGTCGACCCCAGGGAACCAGGCTTTGATGCGATATCCATTCTCGTTCAAGGTTTGGTCGACAGGAACAGAGCTCACCGAGAAGGTCACGACAGAGATGCACCTACCAGCAGCAGAGTACATGTTTCAGGGCCAGAGTGCTTTAGTAGAGCCATCAGGGCCGCTGTGATTCCTCCCAACTTCAGGTTGGCGACTGGAGTCAGTAAGTTCACTGGTGAGTCCAAGCCCGATACTTGGCTTGAAGACTACCGAGTGGCTGTCCAGATTGGCGGTGGCAATGATGAAGTGGCCATGAAGCACCTGCCTCTCATGTTGGAGAGCTCGGCCAGAGCGTGGCTGAATCAGTTAGCACCCAGCAGCATTTACACTTGGGAAGATCTCGCCCGAGTGTTTTTCACTACATTTGAAGGAACATGCAAGCGACCGGCAGGACTGACGGAACTGCGGTCTTGCGTGCAGAAGCCGAATGAAACCTTGAGGGATTACATCCAGAGATGGATCACGTTACATCACACGGTAGAGAATGTGCCTGATCACCAAGCAGTCTGTGCCTTCAAAGAAGGCGTAAAGTACAGAGAACTGAATCTGAAATTCGGTCGAACCGGAGACATGTCTCTGAATCGGATGATGGAAATTGCCACCAAGTATGCTAATGGTGAAGATGAGGATCGACTCCGGAGTGGCAAGCACAAGTCAGTCGCCCAAGAAACCGGAGTAGGAAATTCCAATCGGAAACAGAAGCAGAAAGCCGAGCCAGCTGCTCCTGGGGAAGCCTTGGCTATAACTCAAGGAAAGTTTAAGGGGAAACCCAAAGGGCCTTGGAACCCCAAGAAAGTTAAAGATCAAGACGGAAATGATGTGTTGGATTTGCCATGTCACATCCACACCAAGAAAGATGAAGAGGGTAAGCTCATTTACCCGAAACATACCACTCGACAGTGTCGGCTCTTGATCCAGCAGTTCCAGGGCAAACAACCCAAAGATAAGGAAAAGGAGTCGGACAAAGTGGAGGACAAGGAAGATAGTGATGTTGGATACCCCCAGGTCAATTCCACCTTGATGATTTTTGCTCATGTTGAAAGCAAAAGTCGACTGAAAGTTATCAACCGTGAGGTGAATATGGTTGCTCCGGCGACACCTAGTTATCTGAAGTGGTCTCAGACTGTCATCACATTCGACCAGTCCGATCACCCAACACACATTGCCACCCCTGGGAGGCAAGCTTTGGTGGTCGACCCAGTTGTTGAAGGCACTCGACTGACCAAAGTCTTGATGGATGGTGGCAGTGGTTTGAACATACTGTATGCTGAGACGTTGAAAGGGATGGGCATTCCGATGTCCAGACTCAGTACCAGCAACATGAGTTTCCATGGAGTCATTCCTGGGAAGAAGGCTGAGGCACTTGGCCAAATTGCTCTTGATGTGGTTTTCAGTGATTCCAGGAATTACCGCAAAGAAAAGTTGATGTTCGAAGTTGTGGATTTCCAGAGTGCTTATCACGCTATTTTGGGCAGGCTAGCTTACGCACGCTTCATGGCTCGACTATGTTATGTGTATCTCAAATTGAAGATGCCTGGTCCCAAAGGTGTGATCACTGTTACGAGCAATCGGAAGAAAGCAGAAGAGTGTTTTCAGAAAGGCTCAAAGATCGCTGATGCTCAAATGGCAATGGTGGAGCTGCAGGAGTACCAGAAGACTGCAGACCCGAGTGATTTGTTGCGAGCCAAGAAGCCCGCTACAGAATCAGCTTTTCAGTCGTCTGGTGAAACGAAGCCGGTTCACATTCACCCGACCGATCCCAGTGCTGCTCCGACTCATATCTCGACAACACTCGACTCCAAATAGGAAGAAGCGCTCATCCAGTTCCTCCGTGAGAACTGGGACATCTTCGCATGGAAGCCTTCTGACATGCCGGGTGTTCCCAGGGGGCTGGCTGAGCACCGCCTACGAGTCAACTCGAAAGTGAAACCCGTCAAAGAACATCTCCGACGGTCCGCCATCCAGAAGAGAAAGACTATTGGTGAGGAGGTGGCTCGGCTCTTAGCAGCGGAGTTCATCAGAGAGATTTACCACTCCGAGTGGCTCGCCAACGTTGTCATGGTCCCCAAGAAGGACAAGTCACTTCGCATGTGCATTGACTTTAAACATATCAATCGGGCCTGCCCGAAAGATCATTTTCCTCTCCCCCGCATCGACCAGATAGTCGACTCGACTGCGGGATGTGAGCGACTGTCTTTTTTAGACGCCTATTCCGGGTACCATCAGATCCGTCTGTATGGACCTGACGAGATCAAAACAGCTTTCATCACTCCATTCGGGTGCTTCTGTTACGTTACCATGCCATTCGGCCTCAAGAATGCCGGAGCCACATTCATGAGGATGATTCAGAAGTGTTTGCTCACTCAAATCAGTCGGAATGTGGAAGCATACATGGATGATATTGTGGTCAAGTCACGGAAGGGTTCCGACCTGCTGACTGACCTTGCTAAAACCTTTGCCAACCTCAGGAGGTATGATATCAAGCTTAATCCATCAAAGTGCACATTCGGAGTTCCTGGCGGAAAGTTACTCGGTTTTCTCGTTTTTGAACGGGGAATCGATGCCAATCCAGAAAAAGTCGGTACTATACTCCGGATGAAACGTCCCGTGCGAGTGCACGACGTCCAGAAGCTTACTGGTTGCTTGGCCGCTTTAAGTCGATTCATCTCTCGTCTCGGTGAAAAGGCATTGCCTCTTTACCAATTGATGAAGAAGTCAGACAAGTTCGAGTGGACTCCTGAAGCTGATGCGCGTTTGCAGAGCTCAAAGCTCTGCTCTCCACCCAGCCGGTGCTTGCTGCTCCAATCAGCAAAGAGCCTTTGCTGCTTTACATCGCAGCCACGGGACAAGTCGTCAGTACGGTACTTACGGTCGAGCGGGAAGAAGAAGGAAAATCCTTCAAAGTTCAGCGCCCAGTATATTATGTTTCTGAAGTTTTGACCCCGTCGAAGCAAAGATATCCTCATTATCAGAAGCTTGTATATGGGATTTATATGACCACAAAGAAGGTTGCTCACTACTTCTCTGATCATTACATTACGGTCGTCAGCGACGCTCCATTGTCAGAGATCCTGAACAACAGAGATGCAACTGGTCGAGTGGCAAAATGGGCGATTGAACTCCTTCCTCTAGATATCAAGTTTGAGGCAAAGAAAGCTATCAAGTCCCAAGCAATAGCAGATTTCGTCGCCGAGTGGATTGAACAACAACTACTGACTCAGGTTCACTCGGAGCATTGGACCATGTTCTTCGACGGTTCCAAAATGCTGAATGGTTCCGGTGCCGGAGTAGTATTGGTCTCCCCCCGAGGAGATAAGCTCAGATATGTTCTTCAAATCCACTTTGATTCCTCCAATAACGAAGCAGAATACGAAGCACTTTTATATGGGTTGCGCATGGCCATTTCACTCAGCGTCCGTCGCCTCATGGTCTATGGCGACTCAGATTTGGTGGTTAATCAAGTGATGAAAGAGTGGGACATCAGAAGTCCGGCCATGACTGGTTATTGCAATACAGTGAGAAAGCTGGAGAAGAAATTCGAGGGGTTAGAACTTCATCACATACCCCGACTGAAAAATCAAGCAGCTGATGATTTGGTGAAAATAGGTTCCAAAAGAGAAGCCATTCCCAGCAATGTGTTTTTGGAACACATCCACACACCATCAGTTCAGGAGGATCCCTTCACTGAAGAAGCCCCGCAGCCAAAAAGTGCCACGGATCCGATTGAAGTTGAAGTTCCAGCTGTGGTCGACCTAATCATGGAAGTTTTGGTCATCACTCCCGACTGGACGGTACCGTACATCGCGTACATCCTAAGGAAAGAACTCCCAGAGGACGAAGAAGAGGCTCGACAGATCGTCCGTCGATCCAAGGCCTTTACAGTCATAAAGGGACAGTTGTATAGAGAAAGCGCGACTGGAGTCAGTCAGAAGTGTATAACACCAGAAGAAGGTCAGATAATCCTTGATGATATCCACTCGGGGACCTGTGGTCATCATGCGACCTCTCGGACCATTGTGGCTAAAGCATATCAAGTGGGATTCTACTGGCCAAGAGCGAATGAAATGGCGAAAGAGATAGTCGACAAATGTGAAGGATGTCAGTTTTACTCCAATATGTCGCACAAACCCGCGTCAGCCCTGAAAACCATTCCACTCATCTGGCCCTTTGCTGTTTGGGGACTGGACATGGTTTGACCACCGAGAACGGGCAGGAGCGGCTTCACTCATGTGCTAGTAGCAGTCGACAAGTTCACCAAATGGATTGAAGCTAAGCCTATCTAGAATCTTGATGCTTGCACTGCTATCAGTTTCATCAGAGAGTTGATATTCAGATATGGAGTTCTGCATAGCATCATCACTGACAATGGGTCAAACTTCGATTCCGACAAATTCAGAGCCTTTTGTGCCTCTCAAGGCACACGAGTCGACTACGCTTCAGTCGCTCACCCCCAGTCGAATGGACAAGCGGAAAGAGCAAACAGCTTAATTCTCAAAGGACTGAAACCCCGACTCATGCGCGATCTCAAGCACGCAGCAGGTGCATGGGTTGACGAGCTTCCATCAGTTCTTTGGGGATTGAGGACAACCCCGAACCGATCGACTGGAAGAACCCCATTCTTTCTGGTCTACGGAGCCGAAGCAGTTTTGCCGAGTGACCTGCTTCAAAACGCACCCCGAGCCGAGCTCTACTCTGAAGATGAAGCAGAACAAGCCCGGCAAGACGCAGTCGACCTCCTGGAAGAAGAAAGAGAAATGTCCATGATCCGATCGACCATCTATCAGCAAGACTTGTGTCGATTCCATGCCAGAAATGTGAAGAGTCGAGCCTTCCAAGAAGGAGACTTGGTCCTCCGAGTGGATCAACAGAAACCACACAAACTTGCTCCTACTTGGGAAGGTCCCTTCATAGTCACCAGAGTCCTCCACAATGGAGCGTACCACCTTTATAATGTCGATCGCCAGATTGATGAGCCACGAGCCTGGAATGCGGAGCTGCTCCACCCCTTTTATACTTGAATTCTCACTCGGATGAGATGTAATAAGAAAAACTTCTGTAGTTTATTTATCAAAGACAAGAGCGTTATAATTTTCCCAGTGATTGTTATTGTTTTTGTTTGCGTGAGAAATCCCCCAGTGGGTGGCTTAGCTGCGAATCCGTTTCGCCTAAGTTTGTAAAAATAATTTCCTACCGAGTGGTGAGCCAGCCTCCCACTCGGGGGCTTAGTTGCAGTCCAGTACTCGCCTAAGTATTTGAAAATCCTACTGAGTGGAGAGCCACCCTCCCACTCGGGGGCTTAGCTGCAGTCCAGTACTCGCCTAAGTATTTGAAAATCCTACCGAGTGGGGAGCCAGCCTCCCACTCGGGGGCTTAGCTGCAGTCCAGTACTCGCCTAAGTATTTGAAAATCCTACCGAGTGGAGAGCCAGCCTCCCACTCGGGGGCTTAGCTGCAGTCCAGTACTCGCCTAAGTATTTGAAAATGCTACCGAGTGGGGAGCCAGCCTCCCACTCGGGGGCTTAGCTGCAGTCCAGTACTCGCCTAAGTATTTGAAAATCCTACCGAGTGGGGAGCCAGCCTCCCACTCGGGGGCTTAGCTGCAGTCCAGTACTCGCCTAAGTATTTGAAAATCCTACCGAGTGGAGAGCCAGCCTCCCACTCGGGGGCTTAGTTGAAGTCCAGTACTCGCATAAGTATTTGAAAATCCTACCGAGTGGGGAGCCAGCCTCCCACTCGGGGGCTCAGCTGCAGTCCAGCACTTGCCTAAGTTTGAAAAATCCTACCGAGTGGAGAGCGACCCTCCCACTCGGGGGCTTAGCTGCAGTCCAATACTCGCCTAAGTTTGAAAAATCCTACCAAGTGGAGAGCGACCCTCCCACTCGGGGGCTTAGCTGCAGTCCAGTACTCGCCTAAGTTTGAAAAATCCTACCGAGTGGATAGCGACCCTCCCACTCGGGGGCTTAGCTGCAGTCCAGTACTCGCCTAAGTTTGAAAAATCCTACCGAGTGGAGAGCGACCCTCCCACTCGGGGGCTTAGCTGCAGTCCAGTACTCGCCTAAGTTTGAAAAATCCTACCGAGTGGAGAGCGACCCTCCCACTCGGAGTCTTAGCTGCAGTCCAGTACTCGCCTAAGTACGAAACACATCCCAATTCGCAAGGACGACGAGGTGCAGGTCGGCTACCACCTTCTCCTTCGGAGCTTCGCCACAAATACAACATGCACTCCATCCCAATCCGCAAGGACGACGAGGTGCAGGTCGACTGCCACCTTCTCCTTCGGAGCTTCGCCACAAATACAACATGCGCTCCATTCCAATCCGCAAGGACGACGAGGTGCAGGTCGACTGCCACCTTCTCCTTGGGAGCTTCGCCACAAATACAACGTGCGCTCCATCCCAATCCGCAAGGACGACGAGGTGCAGGTCGACTGCCACCTTATCCTTCGGAGCTTCGCCACAAACACAACGTGCGCTCCATCCCAACCCACAAGGACGACGAGGTGCAGGTCGACTGCTACCTTCTCCTTCGGAGCTGCGCCACAAATACAAAAGTTGTCTCGAGTGAAGAACGAGTTCCACTCGACGGAAAATTCATGAAGATATTCAACGATAAACCAAGTTCAGATAAATCCTAAAGGTTCCAGACCGCAGATCGAAGTGCTCGGGCATTCAGCCCGAAAGAGTGTAACGGTTACAAAAACCACTTAGCATTCTGAGGGAAATTTAAGGTGGGGCATAAAAGTTTGTTCACTCCGCAGGAGGAGGACTGGCAGGCTCGACGAACTCGTCCAGGTCGACGCCGTCGGTGATCCGAGTGGCTGCAGCAATAAAAGTCTCCATAAAAGATCGGAAGTCATGCCTCTGGGTGTTGGCGACCTTGATTGCTGCCAGCTTATCTTGTCGCACCTCCTTGCAGTGGAGACGAACCAAAGACAGACCCACATCAGCACCACACCGGGCAGAAGATTTCTTCCACTCCTGCACTCGACCAGGGATCTCGTTAAGTCGAGTCATCAGAGACTCGAGATCATTCTAGAGTGTGACCCCTGGCCAAAGTGCCGTGTTGATCCATGACGTGGTGACCTTCAGTCGAGCCAAGTAGTCCACAACACCGTCGATGCGGGATTCCAGTCGGAGCAGATTCATGGCAGTTTCATCTTTCACGGGAGAGTTGATGGGGTCCAAACCTGGCTCAATCCGCCCAGTCTCCTCCTCGAAGTTCTGGCAAAACTCTGCATTCACGATCCAAGGATAAGTCAATTTTCGTATGCTGAGTCGACAAAAAAAACATCAGTAAGAACAAAATGTATACCTTCAAGCTTCATGAACAACTTCTTGGCAAGGCTCCTCAGGTAACTCTCCAGATCGTCCCTCCTGCGAGCGATGCCTTCCATCTTCTCGTACAGGTTGACATTGTTTTTCTTCAAGCGCTTGCACTCCTTGTTGGCTTCGTTCAGGGCAGATTTCATCTTGGCGTTCTCTTCTTCCAATTGGCCGACTGAAGCCAGTTTCTGTTCAGCCAGAGCGGTTCTGTCGTCAGCTTTCTTTTGAGCAGCAGCCAAATCCTGATCCTTCTTCGCTAGAGCTTTGTTCAGTTTTTCTGCAAAGAAATGGTGCTTGATTCAGAAAGAGCAGAAGGGTACTCAAGCCTAAGACAAACCAGTCGACAAGCTCGTCTTACCATTGGCGTCGTCCTTGGCCTTTTGCAGCTCTGTCTTGGCCAATTCCAAGTCAAGGTTTAGCTGGATCTGCTGTTTCTCCAAGTCAGCAAAGCGAGCTCCAAGATCGCAAGATTTCTGCAAACAGGGAGGGGAAGTTATTTTACAGCGAAAAACGACAAAGACAATCAATACTAAGACTACAGTCGACTACCCGCAGTCCACCATAGTCTCGGGGACTACATCGAGTGGGTGCACTTTGCGTGCCCCCACCGGTTCGGTTTACACTCGACACGGCCAGACCAGATCGAGTGAAAGAATCAAAATACAAAGACTACAGTCGACTACCTGCAGTCCACCGCAGTCTCGGGGACTACACCCAGTGGGTGCACTCAGCGTGCCCCCATTAGTCCAAAAATTCAATCGACACACCCAGTGGGTGTACAGATGCAAAGATTTTTGGAAAGAGAGTCTCCAGATAGCATATCCTAACAGAACAAGCGGTGACCAGCTAACCTGAACATTGCTTTGGAGAGCCGAGCTGGCGTCATAGGCGGCCTGACTGGCGTCCCGCACCATCTTCACCTTCTCCATCATAATGCCCGCTTGGCGTATGGCTTCCTTGGCAGCATTCACTTCGTCCTCTGGGACATGATGGATCGCAAAAACTGAAGGTGGGTCAGCAGGAGCTTGAGCAGTCGATGAAGAAGGCAGGGCACTCGATAATGGTACGGCGAAGATAACAGAACCCCGATTGGCATCACCAGCGTCCTGAACGACTGGTTCCGCCATCGGCGTCGACTATGGCACCTTGCTTGCAGGAGCTTTCCTATTTTTCCTCGTCAAAGGCTTCTTAGGCTCTTCATCATCATCATCGGGGAGGTCAATAATGTTAGGAGCTGTTCAAAGATCAATCGCCAAAATCACATCACCCAATGGTACACATTGCAGTTGAGTCGACCAAATAAAGACAGAATGACAGAAATCATACCCAGATTGGAAGTGACTGCATCCTCATTACCTCATCCTCATCTCTGTAAGCTGAGGTCCCAAAAGTAGCAGCGCTGCCAGTTCCAAAGTTCATCTGGTTAAATCAAGAAAAAACAAACAGCACGGAGCGTCGAGTGAATACAAAGGGAGACACTCACGCAGAAGCGACGGGGATGTCAATCTTAATCTTTGGCAACGCCTTCCGAGGCTTCTGCTCTGCAACTTTGAGATGCTTTGACACTTTTTCAGTTGGGGTTGGTGAAGATGTCCGAGGACGCTTTGAAGACTGAAGAGTCTGAGCAATCTCCTTTTCACGGGCGCTCGGTCGTTCTTGGTCAAGCTTGGATCGCCTCTCCCTGTGAGGAGGCGACTCGACTTCTTCTTCGTCACTTGAGTCATCGCTTTCTTCGTCCTCTTCTCCGTCAGAATGCCATTCGCCACTGTCGCCGCCGCTCGCCTCTCCTTCCAGATCTTGCTCTTGCTCTCCGTTGGGCACTGAGTACATTTCGATAAGGGCCTGAAAGAAAGCAGGAAGAATAAAGTTAGTCAATGCAGTATAGACAGCTGCGCAAGTGAATTCAGATTATAATCAAAAGCTCAGAATCGGACCTTTTCTGGTTCGTGGGACTAATCGAATGGAGGAACTCTCCTGGCTCCCCTGGGATTGTCCTTGTTTCCGGTGATGCCCGACAGCCACCCCTCCAGTGTGTCATCATCGACCTCCTCCGGGTGAATCCGAGTGGTGTCGTCAAGACCCGAATACATCCACATCGGATGGTCTCGAGCTTGAAGAGGCTGGATGCGCCGCCGAAGGAAAACCTCCAAGAGATCCATACCAGTGACCCCGTCTCGGATAAGCTGGACCACTCGTTCGACCAGCACCCTAACTTTCACCTTCTCCTCCGGGAGCACCTTCAAAGAGAAGGGTTTCCTCACTCGGTCCATGGTAAAAGGAGGGAGGCCAGTCGACTGCCCTGGCGTCGGCTGGTCTTTGCAGTAAAACCAGGTCGACTGCCATCCGCAGACCGAGTCGGGAAGAATCATGGCCGGAAAGGAACTTTTCCCTCTCATCTGAACACCAAGACCCCCACACATCTGAATCACTTGTGTTCTCTCGTCACTCGGATTGGCCTTTTTCACCGTCTAAGGACGACAGGTGAAAATGTGCTTGAAAAGACCACAGCGAGGCCGACAACCCAAGAAATTCTCGCACAAAGACACGAAAGCAGCGAGATACACGATTGTGTTGGGAGTGAAGTGGTGGAGTTGTGCCCCAAAGAAATTCAGAAATCCCCGAAAGAAAGGATGAGGAGGCAAGGAAAATCCACGGTCGACGTGGGTGGCAAGGAGAACGCGCTCACCCTCCCGAGGTTGCGGCTTGGATTCCTTCCCCGGAAGCCGCGCCAATCCATGGGAGATCAGTCCTCCGTCTGCTAGGTCATCGAGGTCTTCTCGGCGGATTGCCGAGCGGATCCAGTCGCCCTGGATCCATCCCTTCGGCAGGCCGGCTCGTGAGGAAGATCCACCCCGACTGGTCGCCTTCCCCTTCTCCTTTGCCGTCGCCTTCTTCGCCCGCTCCAGAGCCGCCGTCTTCTCCTTCCCCATCATCGCCGGTGAGACGCGTACGGAGCGGCGGCGCTGGGGCGAGAGCGAGCGCGATGAAGAAGCCTGAAGAGGAGAAGAGGAAATGAGAACGCACTGTTCGAGAAACCCCGGTCCGACGCCTTATATGAGGTCGCTTCCGAGTGGCTGACTGGTAGGCCCGGACGATCATGTAAAATCCCGTAACAATCGCGCGCGCGATACGTGGAGAAAAAGGTGGCGCGGAGATCAAGGCGGCTCCGCCCTATCCCATCTGATTACTGCGGCCTCCCCCGTCCCGCGCGCTTCCCAAAATTCGAATCCCGCGAAATCCGCGGGCAGCAGAACAACTTGTCAGATGGAAGATCTCCTCCATACCGTCACTCGGAGCTTTTCAAGTAAAGAAACTCACTCGACAAAAAACTAAGAATGGATCAAGGTGACTGAAAAGGAAGTTGCTGTCATTACTCAGGTTCATTGATCCGAAACAAGATATGCTCATGGCATGAAAAATGAGTCGGAGAAGTTCTCAACTCCTTCCCCACTCAAACCTCGATCCATTCGGGGGCTAATGATGAAGCTATGTACCTAGGGTAGGGTCATGGACCTGTCCTAACTGCCCTACCCAAGGACATCTCTAGAAGAAATCACCTTTCAATCGACTTAGAGGTGTTCCACTCGACAGACTCGAAGACACTCGACCAAGAAGCAATCACTCGTCCAAGATCCAACCACTCGACGGCCAGGAGACCTAAAGTCACTCCGCACGCTAACGGTCGGTCATTACGTAGCTTTTATGGTCATCATAGCACTTTATTAGGGGAGTTACCAGTAACGCCCGACCTTAATGTATTTGAAACCCTACATAACTGAGGGCCGGAGGGGTCTGGCGAATTCTATATAAGCCACCCCCCTCCTCAGTGTAAAGGGTTCGGACCCCTGTAATTCATACACACATAATCCAGTCGACCGCCTCCGGGCTCCGAGACGTAGGGCTATTACTTCCTCCGAGAAGGGCCTGAACTCGTAAACCTCGTGTGCTTACAACTACTCCATAGCTAAGATCTTGCCTCTCCATACCTACCCCCCTACATTACTGTCAGACTTAGAACCACGACAAGTAGCTATCATTTTGTGCAGGTACGAGGGACTTGAGCGTGGCCTCCTACTGGATTGATACCTTAGTTCTCAAAAACTAAGGAAATACTTACGCTACTCTGCTGCATCATCCCTTCCTCTCCGGGGAAAACCAACGCAAGCTCAAGATGTAGCAAGAAGGATTTCTGGCGCCGTTGCCGGGGAGTCTACGCAAAAAGTCAACATACCAAGTACCCATCACAATCCCTATCTCTCGCATTACATTATTTGCCATTTGCCTCTCGTTTTCCTCTCCCCACTTCACCCTTGCCGTTTTATTCGCCCTCTCTCTCTCTCTATCCTCCCTCTCTATTTTGCCTCTTTTGAATGTTTGCTCTTGTTTGCTCGTCTGCTAGTTTGCTTTTCGTCATGGCTAGTCCTCTTTCTGCTCCTTTGTCCCCCGAGTTTGAAGTCCTTCACTTCAAACAAAAGCAAGGAGAAAACTTAAAGGATGCTTGGTTTAGAATGATGGAATCTTATCGTAAATGCACCCTAGAAGTAAATTTCAGAATTTTTCTTCGCAACTTTTATGTTGGGCTTAATATGTCTCATAGACAACTTTTGGATTGTGTTGCCAAAGGCAATTTTATTGAAATTGATCCCAGTATCGCGCATGAAATTATAGAAGGTATAGTAGGAACTTTACCTCAACAAAAGGGGCCCCATCATACCCAAGAGAAAACGCAAGTTTTTGAGAAAATTTGCGAAGTAACTAAAATTTTATAGAAATCTCTTGAACCTCTTAAGAGCGTTAGCGTAAATCTTCACCGCATGAATATGTTGATTACTCTTTGCAATAAGCGGTTGGATTCTTTAGATCTCAAGATCTCTGAATATGAAGGGAAACATAAGGAACCTCCCGGATTCGAGCATAACATCACTATAAGAATTAAGAATCAAGATGACAATACCTAGATCTATCCTCGCTTTTATGCCTAGCTAGGGGCGTTAAACGATAGCGCTTGTTGGGAGGCAACCCAATTTTATTTTTATTCCTTGCTTTTTGCTACTTATTAGTAATAAATAAATTATTTAGCCTCTGTTTTGGTTGTGTTTTTTGTGTTTAATTAGTGTTTGTGCCAAGTAGAACCATTGGGAAGACTTGGGGAAAGTCTTGTTGAACTTTCTGTAAAAAACAGAAACTTTAGTGCTCACGAGAACTGATGTAATTTTTATTTTAAGAGTGATATTTAGTTAATTCTTTTTGCAGATGATTAATAGGTAAATTCCTCACGTCCAGAAATTTATTTTATAATTTTTGGAGTTCTAGATCTTGCGCTAGCTACAGATTACTACAGACTGTTCTGTTTTTGACAGATTCTGTTTTTCGTGTGTTGGTTGCTTATTTTGATGAATCTATGGCTAGTAAAATAGTTTATAATCCATAGAGAAGTTGGAATACAGTAGGTTTAACACCAATATAAATAAAGAATGAGTTCATTACAGTACCTTGAAGTGGTCTTTTGTTTTCTTTCGCTAACGGAGCTCACGAGTTTTCTACTTTAAGTTTTGTGGTGTGAAGTTTTCAAGTTTTGGGTGAATTCTTTTGATGGATTATGGAACAAGAAGTGGCAAGAGACTAAGATTGGGGATGCCCATGGCACCCCCAAGATAATCCAAGGACACCAAAAAGTCAAAGCTTGGGGATGCCCCAGAAGGCATCCCCTCTTTCATCCACTTCCATCGGTAATTTACTTGGAGCTATATTTTTATTCACCAACATGATATGTGTTTTGCTTGGAGCATCTTGTATTATTTGTGTATTTGTGTCTTAGTATACCACAATAATCCTTGCTATACACACCTTTTGAGAGAGCCATACATGAATTAAAATTTGATAGAATACTCTATGTGCTTCACTTATATCTTTTGAGCTATGTAGCTTTGCTCTATGTTCTTCACTTATATCTTTTGAGCGTTATAATCTTGCTCTATGTGCTTCACTTAGATCTTTTAGAGCACGGTGGTGGATTTGTTTTAAAGAAACTACTTATCTCTCATGCTTCACTTAAACTATTTTGAGAGTCTCTTAATAGCATGGTAATTTGCTTAATAATAATATGCTTGGTATTCAAGATTTGTGAAACTTTCTTTTGAGTGTGTTGAATACTAAGAAAAGATTGAAGCATGATAATTGTTTTGACATATGGAGGTGATAATATTGAAGTCATGCTAGTTGATTAGTTGTGAATTTAAAGAATACTTGTGTTAAAGTTTGTGATTCCTGTAGCATGCACGTATGGTGAACCGTTATGTGATGAAGTCGGAGCATGATTTATTTATTGATTGTCTTCCTTATGAGTGGCGGTCGGGGATGAGCTATGGTATTTTCCTACCAATCTATCCCCCTAGGAGCATGCGCGTAATACTTTGCTTTGATAACTTCTAGATTTTTGCAATAAGTATATGAGTTCTTTATGACTAATGTTGAGTCCATGGATCATACGCACTCTCACCCTTCCACCTTTGCTAGCCTCTCTAATACCGCACACCTTTCGCCGGTATCATACACCTACCATATACCTTCCTCAAAACAGCCACCATACCTACCTATTATGGCATTTCCATAGCCATTCCGAGATATATTGCCATGCAACTTTCCACCATCTAGTTCATCATGACACATTCATCATTGTCATATTGCTTAGCATGATCATGTAGTTGACATAGTATTTGTGGCAAAGCCACCGTTCATAATTTTTTCATACTTGTCACTCTTGATTCATTGCATATCCCGGTACACCGCCAGAGGCATCCATATGGAGTCATACCTTGTTCTAGTATTGAGTTGTAATTATTGAGTTGTAAGAAAATAAAAGTGTGATGATCATCATTAATAGAGCATTGTCCCCAAAAAAGGCCAAAAAAGGCCCAAAAAATAAAAAAATAATAAAAAAGGGGCAATGCTACTATCCTTTTACCACACTTGTGCTTCAAAGTAGCACCATGATCTTCATAGTAGAGAGTCTCTCATGTTATCACTTTCATATATTAGTGGGAATTTTACATTATAGAACTTGGCTTGTATATTCCAATGGTGGGCTTCCTCAAATTGCCCTAGGTCTTCATGAGCAAGCAAGTTGGATGCACACCCACTTAGTTTATTTTTGAGCTTTCATATACTTATAGCTCTAGTGCATCCGTTGCATGGCAATCCCTACTCACTCACATTTATATCTATTGATGGGCATCTCCATAGCCCGTTGATACGCCTAGTTGATGTGAGACTATCTTCCCCTCTTTTTTGTCTTCTCCACAACCACCATTCTATTCCACCTATAGTGCTATATCCATGGCTCACGCTCATGTATTGCGTGAAGATTGAAAAAGTTCTGAAAAAGTTAGAGTATGAAACAATTGCTTGGCTTGTCATCAGGGTTGTGCATGATTTAAATACTTTGTGTGGTGAAGATAGAGCATAGACAGACTATATGATTTTGTAGGGATAACTTTCTTTGGCCGTGTTATTTTGAGAAGACGTAATTGCTTTGTTAGTATGCTTGAAGTATTATTATTTTTATGTCAATATAAACTTTTGTCTTGAATCTTTCGAATCTGAATATTCATATCACAATTAAGAAGATTTGCATTGAAATTATTCCAAGTAGCACTCCGCATCAAAAATTCTCTTTTTATCATTTACCTACTCAAGGACGAGCAGGAATTAAGCTTGGGGATGCCTGATACATCTCCAACGTATCTATAATTTTTGATTGCTCCATGCTATATTATCTATTGTTTTGGACTATATTGGGCTTTATTTTCCACTTTTATATTATTTTTGGGACTAACCTATTAACCGGAGGCCCAGCCCAGAATTGCTGTTTTTTGGCTATTTCAGTGTTTCAGAGAAACAGAATATCAAACGAAGTCCAAACAGAATAAAACCTTCGGGAACGTGATTTTCTCACCGAACGTGATCCAGGAGACTTGGACCCTACTCCAAGGAGTCAAAGAGGAGGTCACGAGGGTGGGGGGCGCCCCCCTAGGGCGTGCCCCCCTGCCTCGTGGGCCCCTCGGTGCTCCACCGACGTACTCCTTCCTCCTATATATACATACGTACCCCCAAATGATCAGAACAGGAGCCAGAAACCTAATTCCACCGCCGCAACTTTCTGTATCCACGAGATCCCATCTTGGGGCCTGTTCCGGAGCTCCGCCGGAGAGGGCCGTCATCACAGAGGGCTTCTACATCATCCTAGCCCCTCCGATGAAGTGTGAGTAGTTTACCTCAGACCTTTGGGTCCATAGTTAGTAGCTAGATGGCTTCTTCTCTCTCTTTGAATCTCAATACAAAGTTCTCCCCCTCTCTTGTGGAGATCTATTCAATGTAATCTTCTTTTTGCGGCGTGTTTGTTGAGACCGATGAATTGTGGGTTCATGATCAAGTCTATCTATGAATAATATTTGAATCTTCTCTGAATTCTTTTATGTATGATTGGTTATCTTTGCAAGTCTCTTCGAATTATACGTTTTGTTTGGCCAACTAGATTGGTAGTTCTTGCCATGGGAGAAGTGCTTAGCTTTGGGTTCGATCTTGCGGTGTCCTTTCCTAGTGACAGAAGGGGCAGCAAGGCATGTATTGCATCGTTGCCATCGAGGATAACAAGATGGGGTTTATTTCATATTGCATGAATTTATCTCTCTACATCATGTCATCTTGCTTAAGATGTTACTCTGTTTTTAACTTAATACTCTAGATGCATGTTGGATAGCGGTCGATGAGTGGAGTAATAGTAGTAGATGCACAATTGTTTCGGTCTACTTGTCACGGACGTGATGCCTATATACATGATCATGCCTAGATATTATCATAACTATGCTCAATTCTGTCAATTGCTCAACAGTAATTTGTTCACCCACCGTAGAATACTTATGCTCTTGAGAGAAGCCACTAGTGAAACCTATGGCCCCCGGGTCTATTCTCATCATATCAATCTCCATCACTTTAATCTTGCTTTGATTTTTACTTTGCCTTTACCTTTTTACTTTGCATATTTATATCAAAAATACCAAAAATATTATATCTATCAGATCTCACTCTCGTAAGTGACCGTGAAGGGATTGACAACCCCTAATCGCGTTGGTTGCGAGTAGCTATCGTTTTGTGCAGGTACGAGGGACTTGAGCGTGGCCTCCTACTAGATTGATACAGTGGTTCTCAAAAACTAAGGGAAATACTTACGCTACTCTGCTGCATCATCCCTTCCTCTTCGGGGAAAATCAACGCAAGCTCAAGACATAGCACCATCCTCTAACTGATATAGCGATTCGGTTTCTCCAGAAGACTCGTCGTTGGAGCAGACAACGGTTTCTCCATCGGATGCCGGTCCGTCCTCGTAGTCTGATCCATGGATGACACCTACAAAAACATGCCTTGCCACAGGCTGAACCGGGGAAGGGCTTGCACGCTGAGCCGTCTCGATGATGTTGGTGCAAGTGTCCGGCTCAGGGCCCGGTTCGCCAATCTTGCCGATGAAGACGTGAATCCCACCAAAGGGGACCCGGTAACCGTATTCGATTGAATCGGCCTCGGGGCCCCATCCTACGTTGTCGATGTAGAACTTGCCGCAACGACTCTTCGTCAACCGGCCCACACCGTATCCCTTGAGTCCATCAAAGCTGCCCTTTAAGAACTCGAAACCATCGTGCGATAGCCCCATGGTGGGCGCCAACTGTCGTGGGTTTGTCACGGCAGATGTCCTCGTGAAAGGACTTAGTCGTGGAGCCATCGCTATGGGTTAGCTTAAAGGGGTTAAACCGGACAAGGGGGACACGAGGTTTTTATACTAGTTCGGCCCCTTCGATGAAGGTAAAAGCCTACGTCTAGTTGTGATTGGTATTGCTAGGGTTTCATTGACCAGGGAGCAAATCCGCTTTGCCTGGCTCTCGAGTTGTTGTCTCTCGTCCTCAAACCGATGTCGGGTCGTTCCTTTGTATACTCAGGTTGACGCCCTCTGGTTTGCAGAGTCCCGAGGCCGGATCATAAACGTGTCCGGCTCGGTCTCTATCCTTTCTACCTTACAATACAAGTTTACATACTAATGTCGATTTACTTCTACAGGCCTTAAACCGGTTCTGGGCCTTGGGCCTTCATAAAGCGTCACCGTCCTTCTCTTCATAGGCTTCAGGTACAGTGAACCATTAAATAGTTAACCCGGCCTCTCCTGGCCGGTTTACACCCAGTAGCAATATCCCCAACAGATAGCGTTGGAATATGTCCAAACGGCTAAGAATTTGGCAGATCCCTTTACAAAAGGGCTATCTCGTGTGGTGATAGATAATGCATCAAGGGAGATGGGTATGAGACCCACATGAGTTGCCATGGTAGTAACCCAACCTATGTGACCCAACCTATGTGATCAGAGATCCCGTGAAGTAGGACCTGGGAAAACAAGCTAGTGGTTAACTGAGGAGAGTATTTTAGCTAACCCACTCCGTTGGAGATGCACAACTCTCGGTAACTGTATGGCAGGTTGACTTTTGTCTTAATGTGTTCCAAGGCTTGTAAAAGCAAGATGCTATCCTACAGAGCAATCTTTGGAGGAACACACCTATATGAGCCTGACTACTGGTCATAGTCTATGAGATTAGGGTGATCTCTAGTAAGTTCATGAACAGGCCAGGAGTGACCAATATGCTCCACCCGAGGGGTCAGCCTTCGGCAGCCTAGTACTGGTAAGACACTTGGTGAAACTTCTTCACGCCAAATTGACAATTCAAGGCCTAGTCCATTGTTCAGTTGTGGAGGAGTGTAGCTATTTGTTCTAGGTGGATGTTCAACCTTAACGGGTCTCCACTAAAAATACTGGTATATCAAAAAAGAGTTTGGAACAGAGGACAACACCATGGGCCTTTGGGATCTGGTGGGGGATTGCTGAATATTAGTTGGGCTACAAGCCCATTTAACAATTTTAGAAAATCCCCAAGGGCCCATGCTGTAAATTGAGTGGTGGGAAGTTTAGTCCCACATGGCTAGTTGAGAGAGGTGTACACCAACTTATAAGGTGAGCTCTTCTCCCACTAGTATGAGTTGGTGTGAAGGAAGGAGAGGTGTTCCACACGCGCGCTCCTCCTCCGCCGCCCGCCTCGTCACGACGCGCGTCGCGGGTTGCGGGTTGCGGGACTGAGCCGAGCCGATGCAATGTTTTGCCGGTCAAAATTGGAGAGTCCATTACAGACACAAAATGAATGTGAGACGTCATATTCATTACGGAAATTAAAACATCCATAATAAATATGTTTTATTGTGGAGATGGAAACATCTGTAATTAAATGCGTTTTTATGGAGATGAAACGTCCGTAATTAAACGCGTTTTTATGGAGATGAAACCTCTGTATTTAAACACGTTTTTATGGAGATGAAACGTCTGTAATTAAACGCGTTTTATTGCTGGACCGTTCTCCTACCCGACTGGCTATATATATGAGACATCGCAGCTCAGTCCATGTGCTTCACACCTCCACTACTCCCTGGTCGTTCCTTTCACTGCTGCTGCCCTCGGTGATCCCATCCCGTCTACCGCGTACACGGCTAATGGGAGAGCAGGCCTCCGAAACCCCGCTTCTCCAGATCCTGTACGGGAGAGAGGCGATTAGGTTTTTGGGGAGCGTCTCCTACGCGACTGCTCGCCTTGGTTCAACTACATCATCTATGTCGACTACTTCTGTGTCACCTTCGTCTTCACCATGAGCACTGACTCCGATCATGCGGCTGCCGAGAAGGCTGCTGCGGACAAGAGGATTGCAAACGAGGCCAATGCCTCCGCTGCTGCTACGGCCGACTGGCCCACTGGAGGGTATAACACATTTACACCGCTACTGTTTACTTTCATGTGTGCAGTACTAGTAGTTTGCATAGATTTTTCTACTATCTGCCTAGTACGTGCGTACATCATCAAAATTCAGTATGTCATTAGCACTGGCTATGTCATGTTCATGATTTATTATTGGATTAAATTAATCGAACAATTGCTTAATTTCTCAACAGTGTTGTGCCATTGTCATTTGAATTGGCAGTATTATGTTGTGTTGTGCTGTTGTTCTCCTCTGAAAATAAATAGAGGCATATAGGTAGTATTGTACTGTGTTGTGCCATTGTCTCTGAAAATAAACAAAGACAAATGACAACTACTTGAGGGGCAGACAATATTGTGTTGTGTTGTTTCCATGAAACTACCATCGTTCATGTCATGAAAATAAATAGAAGCTACTTGATAGACAGACCATAACACAATAGATATGTGAACAACAACTCCATTTGAACATAAAAACTAGTGCTCTTTCACAAGCATCGATTACTTGATCTTTCACAACCATAGCTTAGTAAGACAAAAGACTAGATGTCACTCATGTATCACAACCATGATAAGATATGTGTGGTCAACTAATCATTTAATGTATCACACAAACTAACATCACAAAAGACTAGTTCTCTCTTCTGACTCACGGCTCGTAATATGATCTACTCATGTGACAAGTGAAATGATGTATTCTGACGACTGGTAATCTGAGTAGTATCACTGTTCTACCTATGTCCATCACCAAATAGTGTGTGCTCCCATGTATTTTGCACATGTCCCTCTTCCTCTTGCAGTAGTCCCTCTTCCTCTTCCTCTTGCACAATACCTCTTCCTCTTGCACCAGTTCCTCTACCTCTTGCACCATTCCCATTTGTGCTAGTGCTAGCAGTAGCACCTCTCCTTCTAGATTTTTTTCTCCCTCTCTAAGAACTATTAATCCTTCTCTTGTCACTGTTGACACCCTGGCTACTGGTATGGAAGATCTATGAGCAACAACAAATGCAGACCCTGTAGGGAATGGAATATCTTCTTCAATCTAAATATGTGGGGCATGTATAGTGTAGTTGGAAAAGAACATTAATATGTGGGGATTGCTCACACATGAAAGAACATGAAAAGAAATGTGTTGGTTGTATTTAACTCATGTCCTAGCTATGAAACCATACTAGATCTGACATGCATTAGATCTAGCCTGGGATCTAGGTCGACCTCATCAATGTGTTGTGTACAAACAAGAGAAGAAGACAAAAGATTATGCAAGATGCATGATCTTTACAAAATGAAGATAAAGGAGTTGAAAAAAGTGTATGTGAAGTATCTTTGGAATGTCTAAATCTCCATTTTCATCAATTTTTATGGGCTCTCCATTAATATTTTGCATGCTCATTTGTCTGTGCACCATTCTTCATTTCCTCCTTGGTCTTGATTTGGTTGAGTTTCATTGACCATTCTTGAGCTTGTTCCTGTGCATGCCTCTGAGCTGCTGATTCGACCTGTATAACGGCTTCAGTCTAGGACACCCACCCCTGTTGTGAATAGGAGCTCTACAGTATCCATAGTTTATTTTCACCCCATGTTTTCTCAATCTTGTCCCAGCTACTTTTTCCTTATGAAATTTTCTCTACTCTCTGTTGGCCTGCCTACTTTCTTCTCATAAGATGGAGGCAAAATGGTTGGCCCATTTACATGTTGCCACTCTATGTGGTCTCTCAAAGGCATAATATTTTCACCACATTCTGCATATAAGTATGTTTGGAGTGACAACTATAAACCATCTTCCCAGGCTTAATCCTCTCAGATCTTAAGCATGATATGGAGTAGCTACATCGAATGCCAGTTAGTTCCCATCTATGACATGGGCATGCTACTAGGTTCAACTCCACTATGTATGAAATATCAGTGCTTTTAGCATCAAATGTTTCTCTACTATATGCAAGTGGACAATAGTTTGCTGCATATTAAGTGTTTTACTCTATTTTCTGCCTAATTTTAGGACCTACATGTCTTGTCCACTACTCTACAATTTCTTTTTGCTTCTTGTAATATATATTGCCGATTTGGTATGCTATGTTCTCAAACATGGGCAAAATAGGTGACACGTCGCAAACATATCTATATTTTTTATCGTTTTATGCTATTATGTTATGACTTTTATATACTTTTTATAACAATTTATATTATTATTCTGAACTAACCTATTAATTTAGTACCCAGTGCCAATTCTTGTTTTTTGCTTATTTTTGGTTTCGTAGGAAACCAATATCTGTGGAGGTCAAAATCACTTGCCAGTTTAATATAATCTTTTTGGGTAACAAGAAACCTGCAAAGCTTCGGGGGAGATCGAGAGAAGCTGCCAGGAGCCCACATGGGCACCCCGCACGGCCTGGGGGAGCGCCACCTGGTCATGTGGGCCTGCCTGCACCGGCTTGACTTCAGTCCAGCACCATAATTTCCCATAAATATCGAAACCCTCTGACGTATTTTCACTTCTTTAGAAGAATTTTATCGCCGCCGCAAGCTCTTGTTCCGAAAGATCCCATGTCGGTGTCAAAACCGGTAGATCTCGGGTAGGGGGTCCCGAACTGTGCGTCTAGGCCGGATGGTAACAGGAGACAGGGGACACTTTGTTTTACCCAGGTTCGGGCCCTCTCGATGGAGGTAATACCCTACTCCTGCTTGATTAATATTGATGATATGTGTAGTACAAGAGTAGATCTACCACGAGATCAAGGAGGCTAAACCCTAGAAGCTAGCCTATGGTATGATTGTTGTGTATGGAGTTGATTCTGTCCTACGGACTACAACCCTCCGGTTTATATAGACACCGGATAGTGTTAGGGTTACACAGAGTCGGTTACAATGGTAGGAGATCTTGAATATCCGCATCGCCAAGCTTGCCTTCCACGCCAAGGAAAGTCCCATCCGGACACGGGACGAAGTCTTCCATCTTGTATCTTCATAGTCCAGGAGTCCGGCTGAAGGTATAGTTCAGCTACCTGAACACCCCCTAATCCAGGACTCCCTCAGTAGCCCCTGAACCAGGCTTCAATGACGACGAGTCCGGCGCGCAAAATCGTCTTCAGCATTGCAAGGCGGGTTCCTCCTCCAAGTCCTTCATAGAAGATTGTAATCACCAAGAGTAGTGTCCGGTTCTGTAAGATAAGTTTCCACATATTGCCATAGAGAGAATAATATTAACACAAATCAAATCTACTGACGTATTCTGCAGTGCACCATCACATTACAGCCAAATCCTTTACTCAAATCGTTTTTACTTTTCCACCTCAGCACGTTTTGCGAGGCGGTTTCCTTAGCACGTCTTGTCAAAGCAGAGATCGTGTACCCCCCTTTCACGGGATTCTCATCAATACGGACGTGGGTAACCCAATCGTGCTCGTTAGCACTCTTTCTCGATTAAAGGTGAGTCCCAAACAGTAACGGGGAGGGCTCTTGGTATTCGACCTCTTATAAAGAGACCAAGGCCTTACTCCTTTTTTCCAATCTCAAACGAGTTCGCCCGTCACCTCGAGTTCCAACACCCTAGGCTTCAGATTCCGGGCGCTTCGGACCTTCGACAATGTCCGGTTTCAATCTTCAAGGCCGATGGATGCCTTCCTCCATCACGGAGGAAGACGTGCTAAAGTTGAGAGAGGCTAAGTTCTTGACCGCCGAAATTCCGCATAGGTTGCCTGCTCAAGGGCAGGCTATTCCCAATCCCCAGCCCGGCGAGAGCGTAGTGTTCATGTCTCACCTCCTTCGGGGGTTAGGCTTCCCGATAGATCCCTTCTTGAGGGGGCTGCTATTTTATTACGGGCTGGAATTTCATGACTTAGCCCCGGAGTCTATCCTCCACATTTCCTCATTCATCATCGTGTGTGAAGCATTCCTCCGTGTTACCCCTCACTTTGGATTATGGCTCAAGACTTTTTGAGTGGAGCCGAAGATGATCGAGGGACGGCACGCAGAGTGCGGAGGTGCTGTCATAAGTAAGAATGCCAATGCTCCATGGCCTGAGGGTTCCTTTCAAGAGGAGCTCGGCTTGTGGCAATGAGAGTGGTTCTATATCACCGCTCCCAGGAGCGCCAAGTGGGCGGCGCCTCCTGCCTTTCGCTTGGGTCCCCCACCACGGCTAGCGTCATGGGTTAACAAAGGATTAGATTGGGGGTTATCCAAAGACGTGCCCCTGTTGCAGGGCCGCATTAGGGATCTCTTAGAAGGAGACCTCAACCTGGTCAAGGTGACGCAGGTCATGCTGATTCGCCGAATATTGCCCGGCAAACGTCGCCCCCTTCGCCTGTGGGAGTTTAATCCAGAGGGACCGCGAGCTCTCCAGGACTTCATGGGTGCAATGCCCGCGGAGATGTATAGACTTTTCTTCGGATCACAAGAGATGTGTCCGGACTTAACCGAGGACATAGGTCTAACCTGCAATCGCCCGGATACTCAAGTAAGCAACCTTGTGCCCGGACCTTCTATCCGTATAATTATCATAAACGTGCCCCTAAAAGAGCCGTCTTTTTAAACAGGAGTGGATAGCAAAGGCAAAGCTGATCAGGTGTCCGGCTCCCCTTCCTGAAACCAGGCCGGATCCAGTGCTAGTCAGGATGCTGGAGATAGCGCCTTTGGAGCGGGAGGACAAGGAAGCTATGGCCTCCTCGAAGGAGGCTGCCCCGAAGGGAGGAACCGACAATTCCTTTCTCGAGGGGAAGAAGAGAGCCGCCTCTGACGACCCAGAAACCATGGCCTTGAAACGGGGGAGAAAATCCTCATCAGAGGGTCCGGCGCTGAGGAATTCCTCGGCCGGACTATGCCCTCAAGGGGATCAGCCCTCCAGTGAGCCGTAAGTAGAGAGAGGTTTTCCTTTTGAGGGATGAGAGAAATATTTGATTTATATCTGAGAAGATTAACCGAAATCTTACCTTGTAGCTCGGACCTCAGCCCTTCTCAGCAGAGCTCGTCTTCGGGGGATCTTCTTCCGGAGATGATGGAGAGCGGGACGCCTCCCCCTGCAGTGCCGCCTAGCGAAGCAGGCGACCCTGAGGTGTCGTCGCGGAGGGTTTCTCCGAATCCGGCAGGGGCGGAAGGTGGCAGTGCGGCCCCCCCAAGTTCTCTGCGTCCGGCCTTCAAAAGAGGCCATAGGACAAGTCCGGCACCGTCCGGTGCTCGGCTGGAGGAGCTAAAGATTCTGCTGGGGCGAGCTTCTATCTCAGAGGAGCACCATGCATTGATGGGCACGGTGATTGAAAGGATTTCATCCGCAGAAGACGGATTGCATGAGGCCGTCAAAAGCTTGCTGACGGGTTTTGAGGTATGTTAGATGATGTACACTTTTGTCAGTTGCGCATAAGTAAGATGCGCCCTGTGTAGATAGTAGCCCCCGAGACTCTGCGCGTTGTCAAGAAATGACGGCACGTGGAGGATCATAATCCCTGGTCTAAGATGTCGCCTTTGAATTTAGGTGGCGGGGTGTTCGGAATCGAGCCGAACTGATGAATTTGCCGAACTAAAGCGGCAACTGGACGTGGCAGATGCCGACATCGCGCTTGTCAACAAGCGGCTTGATGAGGCTCAAGGTATGTAATTCTTCGGGCAGCGCCAGGTAAGAGGAGCTTCATGCCAGTGTCTTACAATGTGTGTGCTTGACGCAGATGGTACGGCCGCCGTGGAGAATCTTAGGGCAGGACTTGCCCGAGCTAAGGAGCAAGCCAGAAAAAGCGATGCGGCTGCCCAGAAGGCCCTTGAAGAGCTGAGAGCCGAACAGGCTGCTCATTGCCGAAGCAAAGAGGAGATGGCCGAGATGGCCAAAAAGTTGAAAAGCGCTACCGACCGTTGCAGGCTTCTTGAGAAAGAAGACCAGGCGAAACAGACGGACTTAGAGAAGGCCGTCGCCAATGCCAAGGACGCGCGCTCTGCGATGAGAGCTGCGAAGGAGGAGCTGCGTCAGGCCGAACAGATTGTGGCTGGAAAGCCCTTTATGCTGCGAAGGAAGGTTTGTGATCCGAAGTTTGCTCCGTTGGACCGGATGTGGAGTGCGGAGGACACCTATCTGGATTTGGCAGCGAGTGCTGCTGATGCAACCGAACACTTTCGAGATCAGAAAGATCGCGAAGTGGAAAGGCTTTTCTGGTCGCAGTTTCACAATCCAGAGCATCCACTGGCAGTGGATGATCGTTTGGCTCAATGGGCCAAACTGAATAGGTTGTCTGGACTCTCCATGAAGTACGTCGTGGGTCACCTGTGGCCGGGGAGTTCGGAGCCGAAGAGTTATTTCAGCTTGGTGCGGCAATTCCTTGACGCGGTGCCGCGTATAAATGCAATTAAGAGGTCAGCATGCATAGAGGGCACTAGGATGGCTCTGGCCCGTGTTAAGACATATTGGGCAGAGATGGATACCACCGTTGTTGCGTCCCGAGACTCGGACCAAAGCCGAGTACCCTCCGAGCACTATTTTCAGGAAGTTCTTGAAGGCGCTCGTGTAATAGAGACGCAGTGCCCGAAAGATGCTATGTTATGATAGCGTATGTAATTATAAAGTAATATTTTGATAAACTGTAGTGGCCTTTTTTATACTTGTGCCTCCAAGTATTGTAAACACCTTCTATGCGTTTACAATACTTGGAGGCACAAGCATATATATATGTATAGAATTTGAAAGATGGCAGTCGTTGGCTTCAGCCCCCATGCACATAGTGCGGGGGTGCTCGCAGAAGACGCATTTTCACACTTAACCCAACGTCTTGGTCCTATAAAGGAGGTGATAGCGCAGCGGGCCAGGCAACCGGACTATAATGCTTTAACACTTTCACTTAGCCATAGGAGTTTGGAAATGAGACTCTTTAGGTAGCTCCTTGGTGGCAACTGCGCTCGTCCGAATTCGGGGCACGTATGTGCCTGACCGGGAAGCGGCCCTTCGTTAAAGTGGAGGAATCCGATAGATTCCGATCGGTCATCGAGTGGCTGACCAGTCTCACGCTACATCATGACAGTCAGTTTTCGGCTTTCTCTACTGAGGTGCTCGCCCTGGCCGAACCGGGGGCACAATCGCAGTAGTTCTCCTGGTGCTACCTTAGCCGATAGAGCGGAACGTAAGGTAGCCGAACTCAGGAGCCGGGCAACCCAACATTTGACCAAAGACATGATTCGGAGCTGATGCATATAATGCCAAAACTCGCGACGCCGAACACTCCCTAAGGCGTTCGGTCTTTATGAGTGCGGGCCAAACAACACTCTTGATTAAAAAAGCCCCTAGTGTCCAGGTACGTGCAAAAATTCTGACGTGGCCACATGCCAAGACGCCAGCCTCCTCCTTGGTTATACTGGAAAGAAAAAACCAGGGGATGTGTAGCAACAAGAGACAGTAAAAAAAAGGTTTACGCAGGGTATTAATCTAAAAAGAATCCTTTAGGACGGGTCCCTACTGCACGTTTGCGCTTGTGTCTCCGTTGTGCCGTATCCTGGACAGGCGCCGCACGACGTTCATCTGTAAAAGAGAGGAACTGAGTTTGAGAACGGGTCGTGCCAAAAAAGTTAAAAATAAGCAAAATATAAAGTAAGATATGGAAGTTTGAGCTTTATTGTCTCTTATTGTATATGCGTGGAGCCCCTTGTGCGGGGGTATATGGCTTCTAAGCCTGCATCAATGGTGATTTTGCACCGAACTCGTCTATCCGCGTTCGTGGTCTTTAAATGACCTATTTTGGAGTTTTTTGGCTGGTGAGGCCATTTTGCTGTGGGGATGTTAAAGCGGCCGCACTGTCCTCCGCTTGGGGAGGCGCACTTTAGTGTTTTCCCATCAAGGAGATGATGCCTTGTGGACCGGGCATCTTAAGCGTAAGAGATGCATAATGCGGTATTGCGTTAAATCGAGCGAAAGCTTCGCGTCCCAGTAGTGCTTGATAGCGACTTGAGAACGGGACGACGTGGAAGGTCAGCTTTTCGCAGCGGAGGTTATCGGCAGAGCCGAATGTGACTGTGAGCCGGAGAAAACCCGTACAATGGGTGTCCGGACCGGGTATTACCCCTTGAAAGGAGGTTTTGCTGCGACGGATTCTTGCTGGGTTTATCCCCATGTGCTGTATTGTATCCTGATATATCAGGTTTAGTCCGCTGCCGCCGTCCATAAGGACATTTGAAAACTTGAGTCCGCCAATTATTGGATTGAGTATCAAGGCAGTCCATCCTGCATTCTTGATATTCCTAGAATAATCTAACTGATCGAAGGTGATCGGTTTTGACAACCAGTGGCAGGACCCTTTGGGGATGGGCCGTGTGGTGCGTACCTTTACGGGCACCGCATGTTTTGTTATGTGAAGTGAGTTCACTATTTTTACTTCTTGCGGGAAGTTCTTTTGTTTCCTGGTGCTCTTCTGTTGGGGTTCGTCCTCGTCTTCGCTTGGTGTGTCGAGCCCCTTGTGTTCGGCATTGAGTCTGCCGGATTGTTTGAAGACCCAACAGTCTCTGTGGGTATGGTTCGCAGGCTTCGCGGGAGTACTGTGTATCTGACATATCCTGTCCAGGATTTTATTTAGGTTGGATGGATCGTCCCTGTTATCCCGGGGGGGGCGGTTTTTCCTGATTTTGTCGTGAGCCTTTGAATCCGGCGTTGACTGCCGTGCTCTTCGGACTTTTGTCCTTAGTCCGGCGACGATCCTTGTTACGTCGCGGTCTTCCGTTTCCATCCCTGGTTTCAGATGTACTTGGGTCGCTGGGGCTGCACCTTGCCAACCAGCTGTCCTCCCCTGCACAAAAGCGGGTCATGAGGCTTGTAAGTGCGGCCATTGTTCTTGGTTTTTCTTGGCCAAGGTGTCTGGCGAGCCATTCGTCTCGGACGTTATGCCTGAAAGCTGCTAAGGCTTCGGCGTCCAGACAATCGACTATCTGATTCTTTTTAGTGAGGAATCTATTCCAGAATTGCCGAGCTGATTCTCCGGGTTGTTGAGTTATGTGACTAAGATCGTCTGCATCCGGAGGACGGACATAGGTCCCTTGAAAGTTTGCTCGGAAGGCATCCTCGAGTTCTTCCCAGCTTCCAACTGTGTTTTCTAGAAGGCTTTTAAGTCAATGTCGGGCTGGCCCTTTAAGCTTAAGGGGTAGATATTTTATGGCGTGGAGATCATCTCCTCTAGCCATGTGTATGTGGAGGATATAGTCCTCGATCCAGACTCCAGGGTCTGTTGTTCCATCATATGCCTCTATGTTTACGGGTTTGAATCCTTCTGGGAATTCATACTCCAGGACCTCATCGGTGAAACATAGGGGGTGTGCGGCACCCCTGTATTTGGGTATGCCGGATTCTAATGATTGCTTCATAGTGTTGCTTACGAGAGCTTGCTTTCTTGGCCCATAAATGGACCTGACTGGGCCATGATGTGAATCCTTAAGTGGGTCGCATGCTGATTTAGGTGCGGCGCCGCTTGTCGTTTTATGGGGTCGTCCATCCGACCATGTGGCTTTTTCATTTTCCGAATGCGAGGGCTCTAGGGCCTCTTCGTCGAATTCAGGCAGTAGCTTTCTTTTCGGATAGCTTCTAGTGCGGCGACTGTCGCCGTACTTATCTGTGGCATTGATTACCTTGCTCCATCTGATCCGGAGTGCGTCTTCCGCTGTTTTTAGCTTCCGCTTCTGCTTTTTTAGGCTGTGTGCAGTTGCAACGAGCCTCTCATGGAGATTCTTCTGCTCCATGAGTTTATTCGGCGTGAGGTCGTCCGGAATGCCATTTTCGCCAGAGGAGGGATGCTCGGTTTCTCTATCCGTGTTGCCCTGTTCGGACGGTTGCTCTAAGGCCTGCCCGTCGTTTACCGGCTCGTCCTGCTCTATGGCTGGGTTTGTGTCGAGGCGGAGCTTAGGTTGGCGTTTACGCCGACGCCTTGATTGCTTTTCGGGGGGTCGATCTCTTGTCTCCTCCCCTTTTTCCTCGTTGTCGTCTCCCTTAGGGGTGTCCACCATGTACACATCGTGAGATGAGGTGGCTGTCCAATGCCCTATGGGCGTTGGTTCGTCGGTATCTCCTCCATCGTCATCCATGCTGTCGATGTCTTCGGAGCCGAAGTCGGGCATGTCGGTTAAATCGTCGACAGTGGCTATAAAGTGGGTGGTGGGTGGGTTTTGGACTTCTTCGTCGTCCGCATCCCAACTTTGCTGACCGTAGTCCGGCCAGAGCTCTCCTGACAACGAGAGAGACTTTAGAGAATTCAGGATGTCGCCGAAGGGCGAGTGCTGAAAGATGTCTGCGGCGGTGAACTCCATCATCGGTGCCCGATCGGATTCGATTAGCAGGGGCGCGGGGGGTTCGGAGTCCGGGGTGGAGTCCGGACCCTTGGAGTCACGGGTTGTGCAGAGTGCGGGGCTAGCGTTTGGCTCGATCACTTTTGGGATCGCAGCCCCTGAGGTGACGTCCAACCACTCATCCTTGATTGGCGTAGTGGGCTCCGAATTAATGGTCGGAACCGGTGCGTGTGCGGCCTCCAAAGCGCTGTTCGGCGGCAGAGCTATATCATGCCCATCAAGACAGTGCGGCGCGCTTGGCTGTGGCTTGAATCCGTCGAAGATCAAGTCCTCGTGGGTGTCAGCCATGTAGTTTAGGCTTCCAAGCCTGGCCTGATGGCCAGGGGCGTAGCTTTCGATCTGCTCAAGGTGGCCAAGCGAATTGGCCCGTAGTGCGAAGCCGCCGAAGACTAAGATCTGTCCGGGGAGAAGAGTCTCAACCTGGACTGCATCGTTGTTGATGATCGAAGGAGCCATCGGTCCTAAGGGCGACGACACAGAGGAACTCTCAATGAAAGCACCAATGTCGGTGTCAAAACCGGCAGATCTCGGGTAGGGGGTCCCGAACTGTGCGTCTAGGCCGGATGGTAACAGGAGACAGGGGACACTTTGTTTTACCCAGGTTCGGGCCCTCTCGATGGAGGTAATATCCTACTCCTGCTTGATTAATATTGATGATATGGGTAGTACAAGAGTAGATCTACCACGAGATCAAGGAGGCTAAACCCTAGAAGCTAGCCTATGGTATGATTGTTGTGTATGGAGTTGATTCTGTCCTACGGACTACAACCCTCCGGTTTATATAGACACCGGATAGGGTTAGGGTTACACAGAGTCGGTTACAATGGTAGGAGGTCTTGAATATCCGCATCGCCAAGCTTGCCTTCCACGCCAAGGAAAGTCCCATCCGGACATGGGACGAAGTCTTCCATCTTGTATCTTCATAGTCCAGGAGTCCGGCTGAAGGTATAGTCCGGCTACCCGAACACCCCCTAATCCAGGACTCCCTCATCCCATCTAGAGGCTTGTTCGGGAGCCCTGTTGAAGGCCATTGCCAGAGCCAAATTCATCAACCTTGCTGCCTCCATGACCATGTGCGAGAAGTTCTATTAGGACCTACGGGTCCATAGTGGTAGCTAGATGGTTCTCTCTCTCTTTTTGGATCTTCAATACCAAGTTCTCGTGAGCCTTCTCACATGACCGGGATCAATTCGATGTAATCAGTGGCGTGTTTGTTAGGATATGATGAATTGTCACTTTATGATCAGAGTGCTCATTGAAATCAATTGAATTTTTTGAGGTTTTGTTGCTACATAATTAAATAGCTTTGTGTGCTCTCTGATCTATCTATCTTCTTTGGCCAAGTTTGATGGGTTTTTTTAAAAGGGGTTGGTGCTTTATAGTGGGTTCAATCTTGCGGTGCTCTAACCCAGTGACAATAAGGGCCAATACACATAATGTACTGTTTCCACTAAGGATAAAACGACGGAGTTTGCCATATTGATTGACTTCTTCCCGTGTTTCTTGCAAACTTACCTTGAGACGCATGCTGGATAGCGGTTTTAGGGTGGAGTATTAATAGTAGATATAGTTGAATTGACGGTCTACTTATCACGGACGTAATGCCTATATGAAATTATGCCATGAATGATCATAGTTATGAATTATGCAATTGGGTCAATTGCCCAACTATAATTTGTTTACCATGCTAGTTGCTATTTTTAAGAGAGATGACACTAGTGAACCTATGGCCCCGGGGTCTATTCTCCATTACTGAATTCTTCTACAAAATTTCTCCTTTTATTTGTCGTTCTACTTTGCTACTATCTATCTCTATCATTTGCATTTAATCTTGTAACTCACAGGACAAGGGGCTTGACAACCCTCTTGGCAAGTTGGGTGCAAGTTTTTAATTGTTTGTGCACAAGTGATATTTACATTGTTAGCTTGGGAGACTCCTACTGGATTGATAACCTTGGTTCTTAACTAAGGGAAATATTTGCTTCTGTTCTGCTTCACCCTTCCTCTTTCGGTAGTCCCATCAGCTCCTACGGGAGCAAGCAAAAGATTTTTAGCATCGTTCCTAGGTAGTATTCTACTTAACAAAGAGGTGCCTTCACACAAACACATTACTTACTTTTTCTATTTTGCCTAGTTATGCTATCCTTATCCTTGACACACACAAACAGAAAGTAAAAATAAAAATATTGATATGGATCCTTGTCCACGAGCTGGACTTTTCAAACAGTCTAATTATGATAAAGCAATAGCTAATAATGAAGAAAATGCTATTGGGTAAGATTTTTGAAAGAAAAAATGAAGTTGAGTGTTTTTCTTTATATTTATTAGCGAAAGGGCCCGTGGGTCGCAATAGATAACACGCGAAGATGTCCTCGGTACCAATTGACAATATCTCACAGAGCTGTGAGGACCCACTTGCCACCCTTCCTGCCCATCGACACGGATCCTACAAGTATACACTTGAGATAAATACACTGGTGGTGCTTCAACTTGTTCTGCACGGTCACTTTAGTGCATAAAGTTGCAAAATACGTGAAACTGGTGTTCGAACTTGTCAGACCGTGCAAATACGGTGCCTCCATTCGTATCCAGACGTACATCCAGCCCGTGTGGCGTGCCAACGGGGCGGTGGCCCAACTGTCGGTGTCTAAGAGGCGCTGGGTGGCCCGCATGTGGGGATTTTTTTACACTCCCCCCCTCGCGTTTTATTTAATCGATAAAAAAGCCATCAAAAACACTGTATGCTAGCGATAAATAACATGAAAAACATATCTCCATGGAGGGGTATCAAACCTGTCACGTCATGTTCAAGAACGGCACGATTTGGCCAGCCGACCGGAGTATGCTTTGAATTAAACTCTTAGCTACAAAGCTGTGTAAATACAATCTATGTATCACTCTGCAATTTTCTTCTTTTTATTTTTCCAAGTTCCTGTTTAGTCTCATAACACATAAAATTTCCCATATGAAAAATACAATTATCAATATACAAATATTTTATATTTTAAATCTTTTTCCATTTTCATTATTGTGTACTTCAAAGAGGTTGACATGAACTTAATTTATGTGGATTTAAATATTTTAACTGATATTAGAAATTATTGTCTAAATTTATGAATCTTCATTCGGGACAAACAAACACACACAATTATTGTTTATCTTCATTATATTTCTAAAATACCCAATTAGTAACAAATTGATGACATTGTATTTTGTAAACTATTCTACTGTATTGAAAAATTATTGTGGAATAATATTAAATTCTAGTATCAAACATGTAAACTGTGTTTGTAGAAATGTAAGGATAATTTACACAATAATTTTTTAACTCACGTTGAACTCTTTAAAAATGCATGTTGTAAACTTTTTTAACGCACGCCGAACATTTTTCAGAAATGCATTATAACTTTTTAATAGTGTGAAACATTTTCCAAAAACATGTTGAACATTTTTCAAATGCACTAACACTTTCTTTAAGTTTATGGCAGTTGTATTTTGTTCCTACATTTCTTTTCCAAATGGTAAATATAATACGAAAAATAAAAATAAAGAACCTGGAAATTAAGTCTGCAGACCCATACGAGCGCCAACATTAGTAGCAACTGAGCATGTTTGAGAGGTGCATAGCAACCAGAGAGGAATTTTTGAACATGGTGGCCACTGAGCACGTTTTTTCTTGAAAGTTTAAAAACTGGCTAAAAGTTTCATAATTTTTTTAAAAATTTCACACTAAAATGTATGCATGTGCTCTAAGTGACTTTCAAGTTTTGTTTGAAATTTTGTTATATTATACCCTGCAAAAAAAACGAAAATCCTGTCAAAAAATTAGCTGTTTTTTGCATGTATTTGTCTTTTTTGTATCTCTCACATACAAATACAGATTTGAAAAAAAAACACAGATATATCACACTTCTATGTGTGCATGTACAAAAAATGTTAGAAGTTTTTTAGCTGTAAAAATCCGTTTCTTCAACCTTCGAAAAAATGGGCACAATGTCCCGGTGCTCCAAAATTACATTTTACATAGCAACGCAATATATAAAGTTTGACCTAGTCTATATCTACTAAGCACAGTATGCCCTGATGGACAGCCTATGCGTGCAATATAATCCGTAAATTTATGGGGCTTTCCTATGTGATTAAATAAAATTTGAGTTTTACTTTAAATATCCTCATGTTCGGGTCACCCAGCGACTTCCACACTTCCGGCCACCGACAACTCGGCCACCACCACGTTGACACGCCACACGGCTGGGCGTATGTCTGGATACGAATGGAGGCATTGTATTTGCACGGCCGGACAAGTTCAAACACCTATTTTATGTATTTTGCAAATACACTAAACTGATCGCGCAGGACAAGTTGAGGCACCCCCAACGTATTTAACTCTATACACTTCATCCACGTGTCACGTGGCTCAGACATCGATGATAGTCCCGTGCTTCCCTACGGAGCAATCATCAATTACCTCAACACTAAAGTGGAGACCGATGTTGGGCAATCGATCAAAACCCTCCTCTACCTCAATTTTGGTGTTGGAAGTCGGTCCAACACCTAATAGGTGCACTAAGATCATCGTCAACGTCCGTGGCCAGCCCGTGTTCCTCCTTCTCGACAGCCAGCACCTAGGCTCCCTCTTTCTCAGTCTCCCATCCTCCCTCAACCCCTGTCCAGCACATTCCTCCTCGAGGCCCATGATGCCACATCAACCACAACTTCTGGACGCACATGGAATTGCGACTCAGACGCCACCCACAAGCCGAGGACACTGACATTGGTGTGATCTCCAGGGTGCTTGGATCCAAAGGACTATTTTTAGTCTGACTAAAAATAGTTTTTTTTAGAGGCTAAAGTTCCAAGCACCCCTGACTAAAAAGAGGTTAGGACTAGTCTTGAGGCTAAAATTTTTTAGTCATAAGAAACCTACTAAAATATGTATTAGCCCTCTCTCTCATCATTTAATGCCTCTCCTTTAACACATGCGAGTTCTGGATTGGAGGGGTTGAAAGATAATAAATGCTCAATAACTTGATTTTAGTCTTTTTAGTATTTGGATCCAAGCATGGGTGAGGCTAGCAAATTTTAGTCCCACTACTTTTAGTCATGGGACTAAAACGTATAAGCATCCTCCTTCTCTTGCGCCAGACAGGCTCCTCAAGTTGTCCGTGTCGATTGCCATGATTGTCATTGCTAGCCTCATCCGAGGTGGGGCGAGTTGGAGTGATTGAACGCGCAGTTCCTGACTTCCGCATGTCTTCATGGTCTGCATGCACAAGAACACGTGTATTGCCTGGCGGCAGTGCAAACACCAACATGTGTGGTGTGGAACACCTCCGAGGTCGAGTGCGCTCGATCAACAGCTGCGTCTTTGGGACTCTAGCAGAATAGCGGGCGGGTTGTTCGGAGGCTAATCACCAGCGGCACTAGGTGCATGGCAAGACGAGCATACTAGTGGCGTGGTCACGACCCCGCACTAATACCTCTGCATGCATGTGTTTTGCGCCAGATCGAGTGTGTATTCACTTGTGTTGTTTGCTTGTTCAGTCAATGACATAAATTCTGGCTAGCACGGCGAGATTAATCTAGGTGTGTGCTTAGTACTTTGGACGTCCATGTTTTTTGGCAAGGGAGGTGAGCACGCACATGGATGTCCCGGACTCACGGGAGGTCGTCGTATTGTGCCAGTCTGCGGCCTTGATGGATGGCAGAGTGCCCTACCACGGCAACTGCCTCCACCACCGCCTTGCTCTCCATTTACGACAACTTGGCCGATGGCCGCATGCCATGTATAATCTCCTCGTGATGCATGCATATAGGAAAATGGTAGTCCTAGTCTGCTCCACACCACAAACCGGTAACCACTAAGAAAAAATCAATCAGATATGTGTCGACTTATTATTTGATTTTAAATTTTTATGGCAGGTGCGCTAGGCAGCTACTGGGAAATTGATCGTGACCGGGTTTCTTTTTTGCGGGAATAGATGCATGAATATATCCATCTATACGTGCGGGAAGGAATCCATCAGAAGGATCAATTGATACATCTACCGGTTCTTGATGAAAGATGAGACGTATATTAGAAATCATTACTTGTTTTAGATATCTTTTTATAGATAGGAGAAAAAAGAGAGAAAACTTCCTCATTTTAAATCTCAACCATCAATCTTTGTGGTTAATATAAAATTAACGAATATAAAGGGATGACGGAATGAGAACTAATAAATCTTCCTCCCTTTATTATTAGGTATGGATATGGATAACGTTTTTCTTGAAAATGGTGAATCTGATTATTGTTATGAAGTTTTGAAAGAAGAATTTTATAAAGTGATTGATGATAGTTCCATGAATGTTAAGCATGATTACAATGATATTGGTACGATTCTATGAATATCGATCGTGCTAATGATATGCAAAGTTATAAGCTTGGAGAGTGTGAGTTTGATGGACATTATAATTTTAGCCCCCTACTAATAAGGAGGTTGTAAAAGAAAAACATGATTTGGATAAACATGGTAATCTTTATGATTCAAGTGATGAACATGACACACTTGATGAAAATACGCCTTTTTATTGTGACACTATGCTTGTAGGCACTATTTATGATGATTTTGTTATGCCTACTATGGTTTATGATGATCATGATTTGGGAGATAATTATGACGATTCTTGTGATCTTAAAAATTTATTTGAGCCTCATGATGAATCTATTACTTATAATAATATTTGCAAAATTGTTGAAAGTGGGTTTGGAAGAGTGCCTACTTTAGGTAAAAAGAATCCCACATGTCCGGAGAATATTCAATCTTATGATTTTTTGATAAAAGTAGGCTTGGAGATGTCAGGACTTTAATTGATGTTAATGCCACAATCTTGAAAGATTATAAAATTTGTATGCATGTGGATCATAAAGAGAATATTTTACACAAGGCAAGCATGGTTATAGAAATCTTCATATTACTAAGCTACGTCTCTTAGTGTTAAGATCATTAATGTTTCATTCTTCTCCCTTGCATATGCTAGGTATTGCTTGCGCTAATAATTTGTTTACTTATAAGAGTTAGGGCATATTTCTCTTAATAGTTTTGGTGATTGATGACAATGCTATTTGCGGACTAACTATGTGCATTAAGCATTTCAAATATTCTTATATATGGCATAAGACGGTTTATTCCCCTCGGTGATAGAGAGTAAAGACGGTTTTCTCACATTTCTTTTTCGATGGATTTGAGTCGTAGGAAAACCATACTATTAAGAGGGGGTTCGCTTTGGAAAGGAATGGGTAGAATCAACACGTACACATACGCATATGCACCTGATACGTCTCCAACGTATCTATAATTTTTGATTGCTCCATGCTATATTATCTACTGTTTTGGGCAATATTGGGCTTTATTATCCACTTTTATATTATTTTTGGGACTAACCTATTAACCGGAGGCCCAGCCCAGATTTGTTGTTTTATGCCTATTTCAGTGTTTCGAAGAAAAGGAATATCAAACGGAGTCGAAACGGAACGAAATCAACTGGAGAAGTTATTTTTGGAAGGAAACACACCTGATGGACTTGGACCCCACGTCAGAAGATACGGGAGCTGCCCACGAGGGTGGGGGGCACCCCCACCCCCCTAGGGTGCGCCCCCTGCCTCGTGGGGCCCTCGTGGCTCCCCTGACGTGCTTCTTCTACCTATATAACTCCATATACCCTAAAACTTCCAGAACGCAACATAGATCGGGAGTTCCGCCGCCAGAAGCCTCCATAGCCACCGAAAACCAATCTAGACCCGTTCCGGCACCCTGCCGGAGGGGGCAATCCTTCTCCGCTGGCCATCTTAATCATCCCGGTGCTCTCCATGACGAGGAGGGAGTAGTTCTCCCTCGGGGCTGAGGGTATGTACCAGTAGCTATGTGTTTGATCTCTCTCTCTCTCTCTCTCTCTCTCGTGTTTTTGATTTGGCACGATCTTGATGTATCGCGAGCTTTGCTATTATAGTTGGATCTTATGTTTCTCCTCCCCCTATTCTCTCTTGTAATGAATTGAGTTTCCCCTTTGAAGTAATCTTATCGGATTGAGTCTTTAAAGATTTGAGAACACTTGATGTATGTCTTGCCGTGGATATCTGTGGTGACAATGGGATATCACGTGATTCACTTGATGTATGTTTTGGTGATCAACTTGCGGGTTCCGCCCATGAACCTATGCATAGGGGTTGGCACACGTTTTCGTCGTGATTCTCCGGTAGAACTTTGGGGCACTCTTTTAGGTCCTTTGTGTTGGTTGAATAGATGAATCTGAGATTGTGTGACGCATATCGTATAATCATACCCACGGATACTTGAGGTGACATTGGAGTATCTAGGTGACATTAAAGTTTTGGTTGATTTGTGTCTTAAGGTGTTATTCTAGTACGAACTCTAGGGCTGTTTGTGACACTTATAGGAATAGCCCAACGGATTGATTGGAAAGAATAACTTTGAGGTGGTTTCGTACCCTACCATAATCTCTTCGTTCGTTCTCCGCTATTAGTGACTTTGGAGTGACTCTTTGTTGCATGTTGAGGGATAGTTATGTGATCCAATTATGTTAGTATTGTTGAGGGAACTTACACTAGTGAAAGTATGAACCCTAGGCCCTATTTCCTATCATTGCAATACCGTTTACGCTCACTTTTATCACTTGCTACCTTGTTGTTTTTATTATTTCAGATTACAAAAACTATTATCTACCATCCATATACCACTTGTATCACCATCTCTTCGCCGAACTAGTGCACCTATACAATTTACCATTGTATTGGGTGTGTTGGGGACACAAAAGACTCTTTGTTATTTGGTTGCAGGGTTGCTTGAGAGAGACCATCTTCATCCTACGCCTCCTACGGATTGATAAACCTTAGGTCATCCACTTGAGGGAAATTTGCTACTGTCCTACAAACCTCTGCACTTGGAGGCCCAACAACATCTACAAGAAGAAGGTTCTGTAGTAGACATCAAGCTCTTTTCTGGCGCCATTGCCGGGGAGGTGAGTGCTTGAAGGTATATCTTTAGATCTTGCAATCGAGTCTTTTAGTTTCTTGTTTTTATCACTAGTTTAGTTTATAAAAGAAAAACTATAAAAAAATGGAATTAAGTTTGTCTCATATGCTTCACCTTTTTAATATCTTTCGTGAGTATGATGGAAAGGATAATTGTGCTCAAGTGCTAGAAGAAGAAATCTATAAAATGTTTGGCACTAAATATTTGAATGATGAGCATGATTGCAATGTTGTTAGTATGAATTCCTTGAATATCCATGATGCTAATGATATGCAAAGCCACAAGCTTGGGGAAGCTATGTTTGATGAAGATGGTATTTTTTGCCCCCCAAGTTTTAATGAGCAAATTTATTATGATGAAAGCATGCCTCCTATCTATGATGATTATTGTGATGACACGTATGCTTTAAAGAATAATTATAACCATGAAACTTGTCATCTTGATCTTAATTTTCAATCACATGATAGTTATTTTGTTGAGTTAGCTCCCACTATTATTCATGAGAAGAATTTTGCTTATGTGGGGAGTAATAAAATTTCTATGCTTGTAGATCATGAAAATAATGCTTTAGGTTCTGGTTACATTGTTGAATTCATTCATGATGCTACTGAAAATTATTATGAGGGAGGAACATATGCTTGTAGGAATTGCAATGATATCAAGTTTCCTCTCTATGTGCTTAAAGTTTTGAAGTTATGCTTGTTTTGCCCTCCTATGCTAGTTGATTATTGTTCCCACAAGTTGTTTGCTCACAAAATCCCTATGCATAGGAAGTGAGTTAGACTTAAATGTGCTAGTAATATTCTTCATGATGCTCTCTTTATGTTTCAGTTCTTATCCTTTAAGTGAGCATCATTGAAATCATCATGCCTGGCTAGGGGCGTTAAACGGTAGCGCTTGTTGGGAGGCAACCCAATTTTATTTTAGTTCCTTGCTTTGTGCTCCTGTGTAGTAATAAATAATTAATCTAGCCTCTGTTTAGATGTGGTTTTATGCTTTTAATTAGTGTTTGTGCCAAGTAGAACCTTTGGGAAGACTTGGGGAAAGTCTTGTTGATCATGCTGTAAAAAACAGAAACTTTAGCGCTCACGAGAACTGCTGCCATTTTTATTTGGAGAGTGATATTTAGTTAATTATTTTTGCAGATGATTAATAGATAAATTCCTCAGGTCCAGAAATTTATTTTAGAATTTTATGAGTTCCATAAGTATACGTTTTATCCATATTACTACAGACTGTTCTGTTTTTGACAGATTCTGTTTTTCGTGTGTTGTTTGCTTATTTTGATGAATCTATGGCTAGTAAAATAGTTTATAAACCATAGAGAAGTTGGAATACAGTAGGTTTAACACCAATATAAATAAATAACGAGTTCATTACAGTACCTTTAAGTGGTGATTTATTTTCTTATACTAACGGAGCTTACGAGTTTTCTGTTAAGTTTTGTGTTGTGAAGTTTTCAAGTTTTGGGTAAGGATTCGATGGACTATGGAATAAGGAGTGGCAAGAGCCTAAGATTGGGGATGCCCAAGTCACCCCAAGGTAATATTCAAGTATAGCCAAGAGCCTAAGCTTGGGGATGCCCCGAAAGGCATCCCCTCTTTCGTCTTCGTTCATCGGTAACTTTACTTGGAGCTATATTTTTATTCGCCACATGATATGTGTTTTGCTTGGATCGTCAATCTATTTTGTTAGGATTTTATTTTTGTTATTTAGAACAATGTTTTGCATCTTTTATTTCAATAAAAGTGGCATTGATAGTCTTTACTATGCCTATGTTACAAGTCTTCATGTTGCTGTTTGAAAACAGAAAGTTTACCGCTGTTGCAATAATTCCCTAGAAAAGTCAGAATGTGATAAAATGTTGAAACCTTTTTCATATTAATCTCTGATAAATTTACTACAGTGGGAATTTTATTTCATAATTTTTGGAGCTAGTGAAGTATGGATGTTGTAGCATTCTTTACAGACTATCCTGTTTAGGCAGATTGCTGTTATGTTTGCATTGTTTGCATATGTTTGCTTCTTTAATGATTCTATTTGAGGATAGGACTATTAAATATGCAGAGGCATTTAGTATGCAATGTTGAACAATAATTTTAGTGATTTTCTACAGCAGAGTATGATAAGGTTTTTGCAATGGTTTATAGTAACTTATCTCACGAGTCCTTGTTGAGTTTTGTGTGGATGAAGCTTTTGAGATTTAGGGAGACCGTGATATGAGAGGAATTAAGGAGACACAAAAGCTCAAGCTTGGGGATGCCCAAGGCACCCCAAGATAATATTTCAATAAGTCTCAAGCGTCTAAGCTTGGGGATGCCCTGGTTGGCATCCCACCTTTCTTCTTCAACAACTATCGGTTAGTATCGGTTGATCCTAAGTTTTTGCTTCTTCACATGATGTTTGCTATTCTTAGATGTCATTTCATTTTGCTTTGCTTGCTGTTTGAATAGAGTACCAAGATCTGAAATTATTAAATGTTAGAGAGTCTTCACATAGTTGCATAATTATTCGACTACTCATTGATCTTCACTTATATCTTTCGGAGTAGTTTGTCATTTGCTCTAATGCTTCACTTATATATTTTAGAGCATGGTCGTAGTTTTATTTTGAAGAAATAGATGAACTCTCATGCTTCACTTAGATTATTTTGAGAGTCTTAAATAGCATGGTAATTTGCTTAAAATTCTAATATGCTAGGTATACAAGATTAATAATAAAATTCTCTTATGAGTGTGTTGAATACTATGAGAAGTTTGGTACTTGATGATTGTTTTGAGATATGAGGATGGTAATATTAGAGTCATGCTAGTTAAGTAGTTGTGAATTTGAGAAATATTTGTGTTGAAGTTTGTGATTCCCGTAGCATGCACGTATGGTGAACCGTTATGTGATGAAGTCGGAGCATGATTTATTTATTGATTGTCTTCCTTATGAGTGGCGGTCGGGGACGAGCGATGGTTTTTTCCTACCAATCTATCCCCCTAGGAGCATGCGTGTAGTACTTTGTTTTGATAACTAATAGATTTTTGCAATAAGTATGTGAGTTCTTTACGACTAATGTTGAGTCCATGGATTATGCGCACTCTCACCCTTCCACCATTGCTAGTCTCTCTAGTACCGCGCAACTTTCGCCGGTACCATAAACCCACCATATACCTTCCTCAAAACAGCCACCATACCTACCTATTATGGCATTTCCATAGCCATTCCGAGATATATTGCCATGCAACTTTCCAGCGTTCCGTTTATTATGACATGTTTCATCATTGTCATATTGCTTAGCATGATCATGTAGTTGATATTGTATTTGTGGCAAAGCCACCGTTCATAATTCTTTCATACATGTCACTCATGCATCATTGCACATCCCGGTACACCGCCGGAGGCATTCATATAGAGGCATATCTTGTTCTAAGTATCGAGTTGTAATCATTGAGTTGTAAATAAATAGAAGTGTGATGATCATCGTTAATAGAGCATTGTCCCAAATAAAAAAAAGAGAGGCCAAATAAAAAAAGGCCAAAAAAAGGAAAGGCCAAATAAAAAAAGGAAAGGCCAAAAAAAGGGGGGGCAATGCTACTATCCTTTTTCCACACTTGTGCTTCAAAGTAGCACCATGATGTTCATAATAGAGAGTCTCCTATGTTGTCACTTTCATATACTAGTGGGAATCTTTCATTATAGAACTTGGCTTGTATATTCCAATGATGGGCTTCCTCAAAATGCCCTAGGTCTTCATGAGCAAGCGAGTTGGATGCACACCCACTTAGTTTCTTTTGTTGAGCTTTCATACACTTATAGCTCTAGTGCATCCGTTGCATGGCAATCCCTACTCACTCACATTGATATCTATTGATGGGCATCTCCATAGCCCGTTGATACGCCTAGTTGATGTGAGACTATCTTCCCCCTTTTTGTCTTCTCCACAACCACCATTCTATTCCACCTATAGTGCTATATCCACGGCTCACGCTCATGTATTGCGTGAAGATTGAAAAAGTTTGAGAACATCAAAAGTACGAAACAATTGCTTGGCTTGTCATCGGGTTGTGCATGATTTAAATATTTTGTGTGTTGAAGATGGAGCATAGCCAGACTATATGATTTTGTAGGGATAGCTTTCTTTGGCCATGTTATTTTGAGAAGACATGATTGCTTAGTTAGTATGCTTGAAGTAATATTGTTTTTATGTCAATATGAACTTTTGTCTTGAATCTTTCGGATCTGAATATTCATATCACAAGTAAGAAAAATTACACTGAAATTATGCCAACTAGCATTCCACATCAAAAATTATCTTTTTTATCATTTACCTACTCGAGGACGAGCATGAATTAAGCTTGGGGATGCTTGATACGTCTCCAACGTATCTATAATTTTTGATTGCTCCATGCTATATTATCTACTATTTTGGGCAATATTGGGCTTTATTATCCACTTTTATATTATTTTTGGGACTAACCAATTAACCGGAGGCCCAGCCCAGATTTGCTGTTTTATGCCCATTTCAGTGTTTCAAAGAAAAGGAATATCAAACGGAGTCGAAACGGAACGAAATCAATTGGAGAAGTTATTTTTGGAAGGAAACACACCTGATGGACTTGGACCCCACGTCAGAAGACACAGGAGCTGCCCACGAGGGTGGGGGCGCGCCCACCCCCCGGGGCGTGCCCCCTGCCTCGTGGGGCCCTCGTGGCTCCCCTGACGTGCTTCTTCTACCTATATAACTCCATATACCCTAAAACTTCCAGAACGCAACATAGATCGGGAGTTCCACCGCCAGAAGCCTCCGTAGCCACCTAAAACCAATCTAGACCCGTTCCGGCACCCTGCCGGAGGGGGCAATCCTTCTCCGGTGGCCATCTTCATCATCCCGGTGCTCTCCATGATGAGGAGGGAGTAGTTCTCCCTCGGGGCTGAGGGTATGTACCAGTAGCTATGTGTTTTATCTCTCTCTCGTGTTCTTGATTTGGCATGATCTTGATGTATCGCGAGCTTTGCTATTATAGTTGGATATTATGTTTCTCCTCCCACTACACCACGAAAAACTTCGGGGGCAATTAACTGCCGGGAAAGGTAAAGAATCCGAGTCAGCTACATTGCCGGGAAAGCTTTAACTGCCGGAAAAAAATATACAGGGCGTGCTATCTGCCGGCAATAGTTAACTTAGAAGGGCAATCTATGTGTCGGCATCTTTAGGGTCAGGCAATCTTCCCCGAAAAGCAAACGAGGGCGGGCGCACTACCGGTATGCGCGTTGGCAGGGGCGTAAATTTCAGGCCCAAAAGCCCACAAGACAGCCGCGGAGACGCGAATGGTAGAAGTCACTAGAAGCGCCACACAACCCTAATGTCTTTCCCCTTCCCTCAGCCGCCGCACTCACCATCACCATCGTCTCGCACAACAAGCAGTGCCGCCGCCTCGGATCCCCCACCTATGCCGCCGCCCCAGATCCCCCACCTACGCCGCCGCCCAGTGCCTCGCCCCCATCTTCTTCATCCATACTACACCGCTCATCGTCGCCGCCCCATCCCTTCATCGCCCACGCCGCCGCCTAGTGCCGTCGCCCTCGCATCCCCCGCCCACGACGACGCCTCTGCATCCCCCATTGACGCCGCTGCCGTAGGTCAGCGGCGAGTTCGGAGGCGACCTCCACGAAACGCTTGACGATCTGGCCTCCATCCAGAGCACGCAGTCGATGTTGGCATCGGCAGATTCGTTCACCATGGTGGCAGCGCTGGCGTGGTGAGCCTGGCCTTGGGCGCCCTCTACCCGCCCTTCATCTCTCGTTGCCTATGGTGTGCCACTACCATCTCGGGCAAACCTGCAGGTCCAGAGTCCACAACCTCTGTTCTGCTTTCCTCATCATGTGTTCCTCTGTTCCGTCTTCTACCTTTTTGTTCCTCTGTTCTGCTTCTTGCGATGCAAAAGGCCCTTTTGATTCTGGCATCATTGCCTTAGAACAAATAATCATTCTAGTTGTTCAAATATTTTGCTTGCAATTCTGCATATACAGGGAGCCAATAGAAGTGACAGAACATGGGCTTTTGTGGGTTGTGCAGTAATGCATTGCTCAGGTTTGCCCTGACTAGAAGCTGCTACTGGCAAATGCGTATGTAGCTAGATGCCATCATGTCAATTGAGTTTGAGTCAGCTAGCATGAAGATTTTGCTCTCAAATGCGGTTCTTTAGTTATACTTAATCACACATTTTATGCCCTGGTGTGTTTGCGAGATACTGAGATGTCTTGCTTCTTTCATTGCATTTCTAAGATGGTTGGGAGCTTGGAGAACTGCATGTCATATCTGATTTTTGTATATATGATATTGTTGCTCGCCCCCTCCCTGAAAGTACATGGTCTAATTGAATTATCTACATTTAACAAGACAAAGTTGGGGAATTGTGTAATGAATAGATTTGATTAGTACAGATAACAAGATATATTTATATGTCTCTATTAAGAGGTAATGAATAGATAACATGCATGCTTCTTAGACTGGGTTGTGTATTTTGCTTTTATGAACCTGATATACATGATTTTTGAGTGCTTGTATCTTGCTATTACGAAAGTGATGATGCTTTTTAATGATGTGATGCAGTTGTAGCGGTGTTAACATGTATTCATTTTAATATTTTCGTAGTTGTGGAGACTGGTTAGTATTTTGTGTTTCATGACTGTAGATGGCCTTTTCTCCTAAAGTTTACATGTGGGTGAACAAATTGACCAGAATACCATGTGCCATAAATTCACCTTTTCTCCTAACAGAATTATACTTAGCCTATAATCTATTGATCTTTGTAGAGAAAACTTGATCGGTCCAAAGCTTTCGAGATGCATTGTGAATGATGGCTGAGATGTGGTGCAAAACAGAACGGAAAGAAACTTCTTGTGATTTCAGAGAGCAGAAGTGGATGTGATCGCCGGTCACCGTCAAGAGAGTGCTTCCTTGGCTTGCTACCAAAGGAAAATGGTGAGTTTGTTACTTGAGTAAAACTATCATCTTTGTTCTTAATTTTTATTGGCTCTATAATGAGTAGATACTACAATACTAGGTGGTGTAGTATCTTGGCACCTTGTTAGGATTAAGAAAGACATCTATTGGTTCTCTAATCAGTACATATAGTATTTGCTCTCTCTAAGAAATAGCTGAACAATGCCAAACTGAAAGTAACAATAATCTTGGTACTCGTTCATTTATAGTTCTATATACAATATGCCAAAAACTGGTACTTCATGCTCTGGCTTGTAACATACGGAAACTTTATGCTGTTTGTCACTATGGAACAGCATGGGTACCTAATGCTTGTGCTCTGCTCATGCTCCTGGCAGATCCTTTTGGGTCAAAAAGCTTCTGTGTTCTGGTATGCTCCTTGGTAATTTTTATTTCGTAGTGGCTAGTTTCTACTCATTTCTGTTTTTGTCTTTTAAGAATAGTCTGCAAATATAAATGAGGATGTGTTACTTTGTGCAACATCTGTAAGCTATGTTGTTCAATATTGCTTCTTAAATTACTTCTAAGTTAGGTACTTTTTTCCCGGTGTATTGCTTTAAAGAAATAGGCCTTAAAGGGTGTGTTTTTAAAACTCTACTAGTCATGTTGTACATGTACTAGTCTTGTTGCTGTTACTAGGCATTTTTAATACATTTATTTGATATTTAGAGAATAAGTGCTCCCTCCGTCCCATAATGTAAGACGTTTTTCGACACTAAAACGTCTTACATTATGGGACGGAGGGAGTAATTTATATGTATTATATGCTGGACGAAAATATTTCCATATATAAACATGCCATGGCTAATTGGTAATCTTACTACATGTTGGATGCTTTTTTGACCTTCTGGGAGATATGATATACTCCCTCCGTCCCATAATATAAGAACGTTTTTGACACTACACTAGTGTCAAAAACGTTCTTATATTATGGGGCGGAGGGAGTATGAGCAAGTGTTTCAAACTTTTGACCCTTTCAGTTAAGTTTATATGTAAACTACTACCCTTTGAAGATATGAGAATGAATGCCATGTGATACAAGTTAACCTTGCGTACTGTACTGTGAACTGAACCTGCCTTTTGTCTCTTGGGATGATGTTGATATTTCACCAGTATATGTATCACAAGTCAAACTAAACTTGAGAGTTTCATCCATTGGACAAAATCTCTGACGAGAGCTTAGCTAATCACTACAACTATGTTGTTCTTAAATTACTATCTAGTTGGAGCGATGTAGTCTAGTGACCAGGTTGTGCTTTGATTAAATACTTCTAAGATGCCGTAATTGGTTTGCTTCTTTTTTCAGGTCTGCTTTTGCACCCACAAGTTTATGGATCTGTGTTTTGTGATCTAAAAGGACCTCTTGCTAGAATCTAACTCGGTTTTTGGTTTTAATATCTATCTGATGAAGTTGCACTCTAGGATGGAATCACCTTGTAACTGAAACAAGATGTTATATTTAGTGATGTTATACTGGAGGCATGAACCTACAAATGCATGCATGTATACATGATGGATTGTTGTCCTTTTGGCTGTGATGTAGTACTGGACTTGTGAACCTGTATGTATGCTGTGATGCAGTACTACACTTGTGAACCTACAAATGTATACATATGTATGCATGCAGACACAATGTAATGTTGAGATATATATGTTATGATGCAATTTTAATTACTCTACATGTGTGATGTTCTGTGTATATATTGTATTCTAGCTTATGGTACAATTGAGTGGAGAGAAATGATAGGTCAAATTCGAAGGGAATTTGTGCGTTGGCAGTGTACATATTTTAGGGCACATTCACTGCCAGGAATTCTTCTAACTGCCCTGTATTGTCAATCTGCCGGGAAATTCTAGGTGCCGGGAATAGTTCTAACTGCCGGCAAAAATCTTAGCAATGTAGGTCAGAGGTACTGCCGGGGTTTCTTATAACTGCCGGGAATGGTATTTCCCGACGGGACTTTCAAGGGCAGTTTGTATTTGCCGGCAAAAGGCATTCTCGGCAGTTCTTCTGCCTCCACTAGTTGGTTTTCCCGGCAGATAAGGTGACCTCCTTATTTTTGTCATGGTGTAGTGGGATCCCCCTCTTCTCTCTTGTAATGAATTGAGTTTCCCCTTTGAAATAATATTATCGGATTGAGTCTTTAAAGATTTGAGAACACTTGATGTATGTCTTGCCATGGATATCTGTGGTGACAATGGGATATCACATGATTCACTTGATGTATGTTTTGGTGAACAACTTGCGGGTTCCGCCCATGAACCTATGCATAGGGGTTGGCACACATTTTCGTCATGATTCTCCGATAGAACTTTGGGGCACTCTTTGAGGTCCTTTGTCTTGGTTGAATAGATGAATCTGAGATTGTGTGACGCATATCGTATAATCATACCCACGGATACTTGAGGTGACATTGGAGTATCTAGGTGACATTAGGGTTTTGGTTGATTTGTGTCTTAAGGTGTTATTGTAGTACGAACTCTAGGGCTGTTTGTGACACTTATAGGAATAGCCCAACGGATTGATTGGAAAGAATAACTTTGAGGTGGTTTCGTACCCTACCATAATCTCTTCGTTCGTTCTCCGCTATTAGTGACTTTGGAGTGACTCTTTGTTGCATGTTGAGGGATAGTTATGTGATCCAATGATGTTAGTATTGTTGAGGGAACTTACACTAGTGAAAGTATGAACCCTAGGCCCTATTTCCTATCATTGCAATGCCGTTTACGCTCACTTTTATCACTTGCTACCTTGCTGTTTTTATTATTTCAGATTACAAAAACTATTATCTACCATCCATATACCACTTGTATCACCATCTCTTCGCCGAACTAGTGCACCTATACAATTTACCATTGTATTGGGTGTGTTGGGGACACAAGAGACTCTTTGTTATTTGGTTGCAGGGTTGCTTGAGAGAGACCATCTTCATCCTACGCCTCCTATGGATTGATAAACCTTAGGTCATCCACTTGAGGGAAATTTGCTACTGTCCTACAAACCTCTGAACTTGGAGGCCCAACAACGTCTACAAGAAGAAGGTTGTGTAGTAGACATCAGCACCCATTAACCATTCCGGCAAGATGGAGGAATCCACTATTTTTGCTTGGCAAGTTTGAAGCACTCAAGCGGTAGTACCTCTTGGCGGTACCACCGCAGACCAGTCCCATACCTACTACTACTTGTTTTGGGCCTTCTGTTGGCCATCTCACAATTGATGGAAGTAGCACGATAGTAGAGAGGCAGTAACGCTTATTGCGTACTTCTGCATTCTACTGCCGCTGCCACTACCGCTTATTTTTGGGGCCTCTGTTGCCCTTTGCAACATTAACTAGGACGGTAGTTCAGCAGTAATACCGTTTCGTGCAGTACTACCGCTCTGACGCCTCTCCAGTATGGCGGTTCCACTGGGGCATGCGACCCTAAGCAGTAGTACCACTCGGGTGGACGGTAGTACCGCTCCAGTACTCTGTACTCGCTAGCTTTTGACTGGTACTATGACCTTGAACAATATTACCGCTCCTAGGAGCGGTAGTACCGCTTTACAGCAGGTTGGGCAGATAACAATTGGATTTTTGTCTTACTTTATAAAGGGGGTCTTCTTCCCAAGAAAGACTCACCTATATCCCCCAAGCTCCATTGTTGCCCTAAAGCTCATTTTCTCCTGATCTCTCTCCCTAGCCATCAAAACTTGTTTATCATCTAGGGTTTGGAGGAGAGGGCTGAGGGAGTCCTGGATTAGGGGGTCCTCGGGTGTCCGGACTATTTGATATGGGCCGGACTGATGGGCTGTGAAGATAAAAGCAGAAGACTTTTTCCCCCGTGTCCGAATAGGACTCCTGTATGTGTGAACGACAAGTTTTGGTGTCTGGATGTATTATTTCCTTCCTCTGCAAACCGACTTTGTACAACCCTAGGCCCTTTCGGTGTGTATATAAACCAGAGGGTTCAGTCCGTAGAGGCTATCAGAATTCTCATAGGCTAGATAGCTAGGGTTTAGCTATTACGATCTTGAGGTAGATCAACTATTGTAACCCCTATACCCATTGAATACAATCAAGCATGACGTAGGGTTTTACCTCCTTTAAGAGGGCCCGAACCTAGGTAAACATTGTGTCCCCATCATCCCTTGTTACCATTGATCCTTAGACGCACAGTTCGGGACCCCCTACCCGAGATCCACCGGTTTTGACACCGACATTGGTGCTTTCATTGAGAGTTCCACCATGTTGCCAATAGAAGGATCGATGGCTTGCCTTGTCATCAACGACGATGTTGTTTTCAGAGAAACCTTTCTTCCCGACCAACTCTTCATGTTTGGCGTCTTTATGCTACGTGCCAACTCGACCGGCCACCTTGAGCAGGTCGACAGCTATACCCCTGGTCATCAGATCAGGTTTGGAAGCCTGAACTACGTAGCCGACATCCGAGGAGATCTGATCTTTGAGGGGTTCACGGCCTCGGCCGCCACTCCCCACCCATATGAAGAAGGCCCCTTGGATCCATCATCAAATCCCGTTTTGGGATCGACTCTCATACCTGCCATGGCCTTAGATCCGGGGCAGACTGCTCTGTCCGAAGACGGGAGGATAGACCCCGTCGAACTTTTCCCCATTACGGAGCTTCCTTCCGGAGAACCAGATGTGACCGTGCCGCGAGCGGGCCCGGAGTCAAACGGGACCCTCCCTGTCATCGGGAAGCTGAACTCATCTCTGGATGTCAACTCCAAACTCTCGAGGTCTGCATCCATCGAGCTAGGGCAAGTGGTTATTACCGGACCTAGCTCCGCAGGTCCTCACACGCCCGTCTAGCTTTCGCTCTTAAACAAAACACTAGACCTAATGCGATCTCTCGCCATCACGGAAGTATCACTTCCGAACTACGCCCAGCTTGAGCTGGGGCTAAGGGTAGGGAATTTTATGTCCCACCCACCACCCACTTAATAGCCAATGTTGAAGATTTAACCGACATGCTAGACTACGCCTCCGAAGACATTGATGGCATGGACGATGATGTCGAGGCCAAACCAGGCCAAAATCCGCCCGTCACTGGGCGTTGGGCGGCCACTTCTACTTACGATGTATACATTGTGCACACACCTGAGAAGAAGGAAGACGATGGCCCTCAAAATCCAGATGAGGATAAGCCCATCGATGAACCACCACAGAGCCAACGTCAGTGGCGCCACTCATGATCACGTCGGGCAAGGGAAAGTAATATGGACACCGGAGATAATAACACTCCATACAATGCCGAAGATCCCAACCACCCCGTCGAGCCTGCATTCGAGCAGGATGAAAGGGAAGAAGGTCAATACAACCCCGAACACGCTGACCACGAGGATTCGGAGGATACTAACTACTTACCTGCCTCCGAAGAGGATGTTAGCCTCGACAACGAAGATTTTATGTTCCCAGAGGAACCTCTCGAGCAAGAGCGCTTCAAGCGGCAGCTCATCGCCACCGTGCGAAGCCTGAAAAAGAAACAACAACAGCTTCAAGCTGAACAGGATACGCTCAACGATAGATGGACCAAGGTCCTGGATGCCGAAGAATATGGCTCCGAGCGTCCGCCAAAGAGCTACCCAAAGCGCAGGTTACTACCACAATTCGGTGATGAGGCCTTCGCGACAGTACCGTCAAAATACGACCATGCCGATCAACAAGACCGACCACCACGTGGACGGGACAAAACGGCTACTTACGCCGAATATCAGCCTACGCCCCCTCGTCGTAGAGGCAAGGAGACAACGGCTCCGGGCTATACGTACGACCTACGTCAGGACCTGAACAATAGAACCGATCAGACTCGATCAATTTATGGATCAAGAGGGCGTGCTCCAACACGAGATGATGGCCATCAGTCCCGAACTCAGATGTCATCCAAACTCCATCGCGATGTTGCCTGGTATAGAGGTGCCGCACACTCCATGTGCTTTACCGATGAGGTAATGCAACACCAGTTTCCGGAAGGGTTTAAACCCATAAACATCGAGCCATACGATGGAACGACAGATCCCGCTGTATGGATTGCAAATTTTCTTCTCCACATTCACATGGCTCGTAGAGATGATCTCCATGCCATTAAATAACTCCCTCTAAAGCTAAAAGGACCATCACGACACTGGTTGAATAGCCTCCCATAGAACTCCATTGGCAGCCGGAAGGACTTAGAGGACGCTTTTTGGGACAACTTCCAGGGCACTTATGTCCAGCCACCGGACGCTGATGACCTGAGTCACATAGTCTAGCAACCCGGAGAGTCAGCACGCAAACTTTGGACTCGGTTCTTAATTAAAAAGAACCAAATTTTCGACTGTCCAGACGCCGAAGCCTCAGCGGCATTTAAGCACAATGTCCATGATGAATGGCTCACCCGACACCTCGGTCAGGAAATGCCAAAGACTATGGCAGCCCGTACTGCACTTATGACCCGCTTCTGCGCAGGACAAGATAGCTGGTTGGCTCATAGAAGCAATAGTAGCAGCGACCCCATCACCTCTGAGGCCAGGGATGGCAATGGAAGGCCACAACGCAGCAAAAATAAACGTCAGAACAATAACAAGGAAACCGAGGATACGATGGTAAACGCTGGATTCAGCGGCTCTAAACTCGGTCAACGGAAGAAGACGTTCAAAGGAAATAGGGACGATCCATCCAATTTGGATAAAATACTGGATAGGCCTTGCCAGATTCATGGCACCCCTGACAAGCCTGCCAACCACACCAACAAAAATTTCTGGGTTTTTAAACAAGCCGGTAAATTAAATACCGAACATAAGGGGAAAGGACCTCAAAGTGAGGACGACGATGAGCCCCGCCCTCCGAACACAGGGGGACAGAAGAAGTTTCTTCCCGAACATGATATATGTCACCCACATCCCCAAGAGGGAGCACAAGCGCGCATTAAGGGACGTCTACACCGTAGAGCCTGTTGCCCCAAAATTCAACCCATGGTCGGCTTGTCCGATCACCTTTCATCGCAGGGACCACCCAACCAACATCCGTCACGGAGGTTCGGCGCCCCTGGTGCTTGATCCCATCATCGACGGATACCATCTCACTAGGGTCCTTATGGATGGCGGCAACAGTCTCGACCTGATCTATCCAGACACTGTCCGCAAGATGGGTATCGACCCGTCATGAATCAAGCCTAGTAACACTACCTTCAAAGGGGTGATACCCGGCATGGAGGCCCGCTGCACGGGTTCCTTAACACCAGAAGTAGTATTTGGCTCTCCAGAAAACTTCTGAAGCGAGGAGTTGATCTTCGATGTCGTTCCTTTCCGCAGTGGCTATCATGCATTGCTTGGACGAACCTCTTTCGCTCGCTTCAATGCAGTCCCACACTATGCTTATTTGAATCTCAAGATGCCCGGACCGTGCAACATCATAACAGTAAATGGAAATATGGAGCGCTCCCTCCGTACTGAGGAGCACACCGCGGCCATAGCAGCCGAGGTACATAGTGGCCTCCTCAAGACGAATAGCTCATTGGTCATCAAGACCCATGACACTGCTAAGCGAGTCTGATCTGCATTACAGAGCGATAGCTCGGCGGATCCGGAGCTGGAATAGCAGTTTAGCTTCCACTGATTGCCCTATAAGGTTGTGGCATACATACCGCGTGTACATAATTACGCACTTCAAATACCTTGGGCATCGCCAGAGGCACACCGCAGAAAAGGTCTATAGTACGGCTTGACCCTATTCGGACCTCAATATTTTTCCCACTAAAGGTTCATTAAAAACCTGCCCACTCTATGGTTGTATAAGGGCTCTTTTCTAGGTCCTTGTTTCTTATAGACGACCATCGGTCTCTCCTCTCAGAGGATTTCTCACCAAGGAGAAAAGGCACAGACGTGCGGCAGGGCATCATTGGGATCTTCAAACCACTACTTTTAGGCCCCGTGTAAAACCTTCCCTTGTGTAAACTCTCGGCATGTAAAATAGCCTCGATATATATGGCATTATCAGTAATAACACGTCTTGACATATTAACTGGGGTATAAAGGAAACAGTTGATCACCACTTTCGTTTGGTACTGATTTACTTCATGTTGACACATGTATTCCCTCGTTAATTCAGATTGCCACACGTGCTTTAGTCCGGCCTTAACACCGGGGGTTGTATTTGGCTCTTCAGCATCCCGGATATCGCATTATATGCATCGGCTCCGAGTCATGTCTTTGGTCTATAGTTGGGTTGCCCGGTTCCTGTGCTTACCAACTTATGTTCTACTCGTTCGGCTAAGGTAGTAAAGGGAGAACCACAACAATTGTATTTCTGGTTCGTCCGTTCAAGTACCTCAGTAGAGAAAGCCGAAAACCTGACTATCATGATAAGCGAGAGCTGGTCGGCGATTCGGCTGTTGGGGAACGCAATAATTTCAAAAAAATCCTGCGCACATGCAAGATCTATCATGGTGATGCATAGCAACGAGAGGGAAGAGTGTTGTCCACCTACCATCTTAGACCGTAAGCGGAAGCGTTATGACAACGCGGTTGATGTAGTCGAACGTCTTCATGATCCGACCGATCCTAGCGCTAAAGGTATGGCACCTCCGCGATCTGCACACGTTCAGCTCAGTGACGTCCCACAAACTCTAGATCCAGCTGAGTGTCGAGGGAGAGTTTCGTCAGCATGACGGCATGATGATGGTAATGATGAAGCTACTGGAACAGGGCTTCGCCTAAGCACTGCAACGATATGACCGAGGTGGATTATGGTGGAGGGGGGCACCGCACACGGCTAAGACAATTGTCAGCTTGTGTGTTCTAGGGTGCCCCTACCCCCGTATATAAAGGATCAAGGGGAGGGGGCCGGCGGCCTCATAGGGTGCGCCCCAAGGGGGAATCCTACTCCTACTAGGAGTAGGTTCCCCCTTTCCTAGTCCAACTAGGAGGGGAAGGAAATAGGAGGAGGGGAGAAGGAAAGAGGGGGCCGGTCCCCCAAGCCCTAAACCAATTCGGTTTGGGCCTAGGGGGCGCGCCCCACAGCTTCCTTGCTGCCCTCTATTTCCACTAAGACCCATGAAGGCCCATTGACCCCCCGGGGAGTTCCGGTAACTCCCCGATACTCTGGTATTTATCCGATGACCCCCAGAACCTTTCCGGTGTCCGAATCTAACCTTCCAATATATCAATCTTTATGTCTCGGCCATTTCGAGACTCCTCGTCATGTCCGTGATCACATCCAGGACCCTGAACTACCTTTGGTTCATCAAAATACATAAACTCATAATACCGATCGTCATCAAACGTTAAGCGTGTGGACCCTACAGGTTCAAGAACTATGTAGACATCACCGAGACTCACTTCCGGTCAATAACCAATAGCGGAACCTGGATGCTCATATTGGTTCCTACATATTCTACGAAGATCTTTATCGGTCAAACCGCATAACAACATACGTTGTTCCCTTTGTCATCGGTATGTTACTTACCCGAGATTCGATCGTCGGTATCTCAATACCTAGTTCAATCTCGTTACCGACAAGTCTCTTTACTCGTTCTGTAATGCAACATCCCGCAACTAACTTATTAGTCACATTGCTTGCAAGGCTTATAGTGAGGTGCATTACCAAGAGGGCCCAGAGATACCTCTCCGACAATCGGAGTGACAAATCCTAATGTCGATCTATGCCAACTCAACAAAACACCATCGGAGACACCTGTAGAGCATCTTTATAATCACCCAATTATGTTGTGACATTTGACAGTACACTAAGTGTTCCTCCAGTATTCGAGAGTTGCATAATCTCATAGTCATAGGAACATGTATAAGTTACGGAGAAAGCAATAGTAATAAACTAAATGATTATAGTGCTAAGCTAACAGATGGGTCAAGTCAATCACATCATTTTCTAATGATGTGATCCCGTTCAACATATGACAACTCATGTCTTTGGTTAGGAAACTTAACCATCTTTTGATTAACGAGCTAGTCAAGTAGAGGCATACTAGTGACACTCTATTTGTTTATGTATTCACACATGTACTAAGTTTCTGGTTAATATAATTCTAGCATGAATAATAAACATTTATCATTATATAAGGAAATATAAATAAAAACATTATTATTGCCTCTAGGGCATATTTCCTTCAGTCTCCCACTTGCACTAGAGTCAATAATCAATTTCACATCGTCGTGTGATTTCACACCAATAGTTCACATCTTTATGTGATTAGTTCACATCTTCATGTGACTAATACCCAAAGGGTTTACTAGAGTCAATAATATAGTTCACATCTCTATGTGATTAACACCCAAAGAGTGATCATGTTTTGCTTGTGAGAGAAGTTTAGTCTACGGGTCTGCAACATTCAGATCCGTACGTATTTTGCAAATTTCTATGTCTACAATACTCTGCACGGAGCTACTCTAGCTAATTGCAACCACTTTCAATATGTATCTAGATCGATACTTAGAGTCGTCTAGATCAGTGTCAAAAGCTTGCATCGACGTAACTCTTTACGACTAACTCTTTTATCACCTCCATAACCGAGGAATATTTCCTTAGTTCTCTAAGGATAATTTTGACCGCTGTCCAGTGATTTACTCCTAGATCACTATTGTACTCCCTTGCCAAAATCATGCTAAGGTATACAATAGGTATGGTACATAGCATAGCATAGTTTATAGAATCTATGACTGAGGCATAGGGAATGACTTTTTATTCTCTTTCTATTTTCTGTCGTGGTCGGGTTTTGAGTCTTTACTCAACTTCACACCTTGCAACACAGGCAAGACAACTGATCCATTTTAAACTCCTTCAAATTTTTTGTCAAGGTATGTACTCATTGAAAAAACTTATCAAGCGTCTTGATCTATATCTAGATCTTGATGCTCAAAATGTAAGCAGCTTTACCGAGGTCTTTCTTTGAAAAACTCCTTTCAAACACTCCTTCACGCTTTCTAGAAAATTCTACATCATTTTCGATCAACAATATGTCATTCACATATACTTATCAGAAAGGTTGTAGTGCTCCCACTCACTTTCTTGTAAATACAGGCTTCACCGCAAGTCTGTATAAAACTATATGCTTTGATCAACTTATCAAAGCGTATATTCCAACTCCGAGATGCTTGCACCAGTCCATAGATGGGTCGCTGGAGCTTTGCACACTTTATTAGCATCTTTAGGATTGACAAAACCTTCTGGTTGCATCATATACAACTCTTCTTCAATAAATCCATTAAGGAATGTAGTTTTGATATCTATTTGCCAGATTTCATAAAATGCAGCAACTGCTAATATGATTCGGACAGACTTTTAAGCATCGATACGGGTGAGAAAATCTCATCGTAGTCAACACCTTCAATTTGTCAAAAACCTTTTCCGACAATTCGAGCTTTGTAGATAGTAACACTACTATCAGCGTCCGTCTTCCTCTTGAAGATTCATTTATCCTGAATGGCTCACCGATCATCGGGCAAGTCAATCAAAGTCCATACTTTGTTCTCATACATGGATTCCATCTCAGATTTCGTGGCCTTAAGCCATTTCGCGGAATCTGGGCTCATCATCGCTTCCACATAGTTCGTAGGTTTGTCATGGTCAAGTAACATGACTTCCAGAATAGGATTACCGTACCACTATGGTGCGGATCTTACTCTGGTTCACCTACGAGGTTAGGTAGCAACTTGATCAGAAGTTTCATGATCATCATCATTAGCTTCCTCACTAATTGGTGTAGGAATCACTAGAACTGATTTCTGTGATGAACTAGTTTCCAATGAGGGAGTAGGTACAATTACCTCATCAAGTTCTACTTTCCTCCCACTCACTTGTTTCGAGAGAAACTCCTTCTCTAAAAAGGATCCATTCTTATTAACGAATATCTTGCCTTCAGGTCTGTGATAGAAGGTGTACCCAACAGTCTCTTTTGGGTATCCTATGAAGACACATTTCTCCGATTTGGGTTCGAGCTTATCAGGTTGAACCTTTTTCACATAAGCATCGCAGCCCCAAACTTTAAGAAACGACAACTTGGGTTTCTTGCCAAACCATAATTCATAAGGTGTCGTCTCAACGGATTTTGATGGTGCCCTATTTAGCGTGAATGCAGCTGTCTCTAAAGCATAACCCCAAAATGATAGTGGTAAATCAATGAGAGACATCACAGATCGCACCATATCTAATAAAGTGCGGTTATGATGTTCGGACACACCATTACATTGTGGTGTTCTAGATGGCGTGAGTTGCGAAACTATTTCACATTGTTTCAAATGAAGATCAAACTCATAACTAAAATATTCTCCTCCACGATCAGATCATAGAAACTTTATTTTTTTCTTGTTATGAAGATTTCCCACTTCACTCTGAAAATCTTCGAACTTTTCAAATATTTCAGACTTGTGTTTCATTAAGTAGATATACTCATATCTTCTCAAATCATCTGTGAAGGTCAGAAAATAACAATACCTGCCGCGAGCCTCAACACACATTGGATCGCATACATCAGTATGTATTATTTCTAGTAAGTCTGTTGCTCGCTCCATTGTTCTGGAGAACAGAGTCTTAGTCATCTTGCCCATGAGGCATGGTTCGCAAGCATCAACTGATTCATAATCAAGTGATTCCAAAAAGCCCATCAGCATGGAGTTTCTTCATGCGCTTTATACCAATATGACCTAAACGGCAGTGCCACAAATAAGTTGCACTATCATTATTAACCTTGCATCTTTTGGCTTCAATATTATGAATATGTGCATCACTACAATCGAGATTCAATAAAGCATTCACCTTGGGTGTATGACCACAGAAGGTTTTATTCATGTAAACAAAATAGCAATTATTCTTTGACTTAAGTGAATAACCATATTGCAATAAACATGATCCAATCATATAATGCTCAACGCAAAGACCAAATAACATTTATTTTAGGTTCAACACTAATCCCAAAGGTAAAGGGAGTGTGCGATGGTGATCTTATCAACCTTGGAATTACTTCCAACTCACATCATCACCTCGCCCTTAACTAGTCTCTGTTTATTTTGCAACTCCCGTTTCGAGTTACTACTCTTAGCAACTGAAGCAGTATCAAATACTGAGGGGTTGCTATAGACACTAGTAAAGTACACATCAATAACATGTATATCAAATATACTTTTGTTCACTTTGCCATGCTTCTTATCTGCCAAGTATCTAGGGCAGTTCCACTTCTAGTGACCATTTCCTTTGCAGTAGAAGCACTCAGTTCCAGGCTTGGGTCTAGCTTTGGGCTTCTTCATGGGAGCAGCAAATTGCTTGCTATTCTTCTTTGAAGTTCCTCTTTATTTTCCTTTGCCCTTTTCTTGAAACTAGTGGTCTTGTTATTTCTTGATTTCTACCTTCGCCGATTTCAGCATCGCGAAGAGCTTGGGAATTACTTTTGTCATCCCTTGCATATTATAGTTCATCACTAAGTTCTAGTAACTTGGTGATAGTGACTAGAGAACTTTGTCAATTACTATCTTATCTGGAAGATTAACTCCCACTTGATTCAAGCAATTGTAGTACCCAGACAATCTGAGCACATGCTCACTGGTTGAGCAATTCTCCTCCATCTTGTAGGCAAAGTATTGTTAGAGGTCTCCTACCTCTCGACACGGGCATGAGTATGAATACCAATTTCAACTCTTAGAACATCTTATATGCTCTGTGGCGTTCAAAAACATTTTGAAGTCCCAGTTCTAAGTCGTAAAGCATGATGCACTAAACTATCAAGTAGTCATCATACCGAGCTGGTCAAACATTCATAATGTTTGCATCTGCTCCTGCAAAAGGTCCATCACCTAGCGGTGCATCAAGGACATAATTCTTCTGTGCAGCAATGAGGATAATCCTGAGATCACGGATCCAATCCGCATAATTCCTACTATCATCTTTCAACATAGTTTTCTCTAGGAACATATCATAAATAAAATGGGGAAGCTATACGCGAGCAATTGATCTACAACATAGATATGCAAATACTATTAGGACTAAGTTCATGATAAATTTAAGTTCAATTAATCATATTACTTAAGAACCCCCACTTAGATAGACATCCCTCTAATCATCTAAGTGATCACGTGATCCATATCAACTAAACTATGTCCGATCATCACGTGAGATGGAGTAGTTTTCAATGGTGAACATCACTATGTTGATCATATCTAGTATGTGACTCATGCTCGACCTTTCGGTCTTAATGTTCCGAGGCCATATCTGCATATGCTAGGCTCGTCAAGTTTAACCCGAGCATTCTGCATGTGCAAAACTGGCTTGCACCCATTGTATGTGAACGTAGAGCTTATCACACCCGATCATCACGTGGTGTCTTAGCACGAAGAACTATCGCAACGGTGCATACTAAGGGAGAACACTTGTACCTTCAAATTTAGTGAGAGATCATCTTATACTACTACCGCCGAACTAAGAAAAATAAGATGCATAAAAGATAAACATCACATGCAATCAATATGAGTGATATGATATGGCCATCATCATCTTGTGCCTTTGATCTCCATCTCCAAAGCACCGTCATGATCACCATCGTCACCGGCTTGACATCTTGATCTCCATCGAAGCATCGTTGTCGTCTCGCCAACTATTGCTTCTACGACTATCGCTACCACTTAGTGATAAAGTGAAGCAATTACATGGCTGAGGGAGTCCTGGATTAGGGGGTATCCGGACAGCCGGATTATATCCTTTGGCCGGACTGTTGGACTATGAAGATACAAGATTGAAGACTTTGTCTCGTGTCCGGATGGGACTCTACTTGGCGTGGAAGGCAAGCTAGGCAATACGGATATGTATATCTCCTCCTTTGTAACCGACCTTATGTAACCCTAGCCCCCTCCGGTGTCTATATAAACCAGAGGGTTTTAGTCCATAGGACAACATACAATCATACCATAGGCTAGCGTTTAGGGTTTAGCCTCTCCGATCTCGTGGTAGATCTACTCTTGTACTACCCATATCATCAATACTAATCAAGCAGGATGTAGGGTTTTACCTCCATCAAGAGGGCCCGAACCTGGGTAAAACACCGTGTCCCTACCTCCTGTAACCATCCGCCTTAGACACACAGTTCGGGACCCCCTACCCGAGATCCGTCGGTTTTGACACCGACATTGGTGCTTTCATTGAGAGTTCCACTGTGCCGTCACCAGAAGTAAGGATGTCTCGTCTCGTCTTTAAAGACGGTACTACTATTGGGGGAGCTTTGGCTGTCGACCAAACTCTCCGGCTAGGCCGTTTTGTCATGACCGCCTGTTCGGCCGCCGCGCCGACGATGACTTCTCGGGTCATCGAAAACAGCCTCCACGTCAAATCGGCACTCGCCGAACAGATGGATCCAATGGAGCTCGCCTCCTTAAACGAGCTCTTGGATCGCATCGCCGCCTTGGGAGTCGCTACGGACTATGATCGGATTGGGCTTAAACCCGATCAAAGGGAGATTAACTCTCCATCGGTCACCCATCACGTTGCGGTGGTGGAGGAACAATGCGGCAACTCTTCCTCTATTTTGAGGACTAACTATGTCCGGATTCCTGAGCTCTCCGAGCCGGATACCCGCTTACGGGAGGACATTACCCAAGCCCTGAACCTAGAATCAGGCAGCGGGCCAGGATTATCGGGTAGCACCCCGGAACCAGAACTTCCAAAATTGGAAACTCCTCAGCCCCTGGATCCCAGATCGGGTAAGGTTTCGGATTCAATCCCACCCACCCACCCAAACATAAGCGATCTTTCCCACATCAGGCAAGAGCCCCAGGAAACAGTACATCACTATTGGGCCAGATTCCTCCTTGCAATAAACAAGGTTAAGGACTGTCGCGAGGAAGACGCAACCCTATTTTTCTGCAATAATTGCACGGACAAGGGAATCCTTAACGCCATAAATCGCCGTGAGATAACACGCTTCGCTGACTTGGCGTCCATAGTACGAAAGTACTGTGTGATGGAAAGTGCCTGGAAAACCGAAACAAACTTTTGGGACAATCCGGCCCTGAATACAAACCCAGTCCGAAATAAAAGGGTGCATTATCACAATACACCCGGGTCAACTACCAAAAAGCAAAAACCCTCTACGGGGCATGGAACCGTACTGGAGGGATGGCTCAACGGACCCTGCAAAATTCATAGTACAGCGGATACAATACCAACGCACAGCCTTAGAGCATGTTGGATACTCTGGTAGGTGGCCAAAAGTGGTGAGGATCTTCTTCTCCTGAATACCACAGAGCACCATCCCATGGATAACAATACGGTGTTAACAGTCTTTGAGACCTTCGCGTCAAATAATAGGCGCAAGCGAACACTCCACAGCATGGCCGGAATCGGCCACGTAGCAGCAATAAATCCATGGAGTGACACGGCTATTACCTTCAATGCCAGTGACGAACCTAAATTCCGAACAGCCCGAGCACTAGCCGCACTGGTCCTCAGTCCAATCGTGGACGGCTTTCGACTCACTAAAGTACTCATGGACGGCGGCAGCGGATTAAACCTCATCTATGAGGAAACTCTTCAAAAGATGGAAATAGACTGGAACCGCATTGAGGAAAGTAGCACAACCTTTAGAGGAATCATCCCTAGTCGGGAAGGACGCTGTGCTGGGAAAATCACACTAGATGTGGTATTCGGCACGCCGGATAATTACAGGTCCAAAGAAAATACATTCCAAGTGGCCCCGTTCAGCAGTGGTTATCACGCTCTTTTAGGACGGGAGGCGTTCACAATCTTCCAAGCCGTACCCCATTACGGGTACATGAAGCTCAAAATGCCCGGGCTCAACGGAATCATCACTCTCGCTAGTGATCCGGACGCAGCACTCTGCGCCGAAAACAAAACAGCCGCATTGGCCCTCGAGGCATTATCCGAAGCCCTCGAGGCCGAGGAATTAACCACGCTACGCTCCACAGTGGACAGGGACGACGAGAAACTCGACAAGAGATCCAAGTCCACCTCTTTTAAACCAGCGGATGAAATAGTCAAATTCCAAGTCCACCCAACGGACCCTACAAAAACATCCTCCATCGAGGCACAATTAAACCCCGTTGTGGACGCCGCACTACGAGAGTTCCTGCGCGAGAACTGGGACATATTCTCCTGGCATCCCTCAGACATGCCAGGAATCCCACGCAGGCTGGCCGAGCATAGCCTCAATATCCTAAAGGGATTCAAGCCGGTCAAGCAAGCTCTTCGGTGTTTCTCTAAACCTAAGAGAGAGGCCATGGGAGAGGAACTAGCCAAGTTATTGGAAGCCGGATTCATCAGAGAAATAAAACACTCGGACTGGCTAGCAAACTTGGTGATGGTACCAAAGAAGGACAAATCCTGGTGCCTTTGTGTCGATTTCAAAGACCTCAATAAAGCTTGCCCAAAGGATCCCTTCCCTCTCCCACGCATCGATCAAATCATTGATGCTACCGCAGAACACGAGTCATTGTGTTTCCTCGACGCATACTCCGGTTACCACCAAATCAAGATGGCGGATTCCGACCAAGCCGCAACGGCATTCATCACACCATACGGTCCCTTCTGTTTTAACACCATGCCTTTTGGGCTCAAGAACGCCGGCGCAACATATCAGCGCATGATTCAGACATGTCTGGAGAAACAAATCGACAAAATAGTAGAAGCATACGTAGATGACGTGGTCGTCAAAACCAAACACGTTTCCTCTTTTATAGACGACTTGAGGCTCACATTCGACAACCTCTGAACATACAACATCAAGCTCAATCCGGAAAATGCGTTTTCGGCGTACCAGCCGGAAAGCTCCTGGGTTTCATTGTCTCCAGTAGAGGTATTGAAGCTAATCCGGCCAAAATCCGAGCTTTGTCACAGTTGGCTACCCCAACAGACCTCAAACAAATCCATAAGTTAACTGGATGCGTGGCGGCTCTAAGCCGCTTTATCTCCCGCTTAGGAGAAAAGGCTTTACCCATTTATCGCCTTCTTCGGCGCACCGAACACTTTGAGTGGACGGACGCTGCCACAGCTGGATTGGAAGAAATAAAGGCCATTTTGGCAACCAACCCAATCCTGGCCGCACCAAACATTGGCGAACCAATGCTGTTGTACATTGCGGCATCTCATCAAGTTGTAAGTGCAGTGCTCGTCGTCGAACGAGAAGCTGCCAGACATAAATTCCCTCTTCAAAAGCCGGTATACTATGTATCCACTGTCCTCACTCCATGCAAATCACGGTACCCACATTATCAAAAGATAGCCTATGCGGTATTCATGGCGTGCGGAAGCTACGACACTACTTTCAAGAGTGTTCGATTACAGTAGCCTCGGAAGTGCCACTTAATGATATTATAAACAACTGCGATGCTATGGGACGGATTGTAAAATGGGCCATTGAGCTCCTCCCGTTTGACATAACATACAAACCTCGACGAGCCATTAAGTCGCAAGTATTGGCTGACTTCGTCGCTGAATGGACGGAGGCCGAACTCCCTAAAGAGTACGGCGCATACTCCAACTGGATCATGCACTTCGACGGTTCTAAAATGCTGGCCGGTCTAGGGGCTGGCATCGTCCTGACGTCCCTAACTGGAGATACCGTTCAGTACGTACTACAAATATTGTATATAGACTCCAACAATGCAGCCGAATACGAAGCTCTGTTGCATGGTCTTCGGATGGCAGTCTCCATGGGCATTCAACGCCTGGAGGTGCATGGGGATTCAAACCTCGCAATATCCCAAATAAATGGAGACTTTGACGCCAAGGATCCGAAAATGGCGGCCTATCGAAACACCGTCCTAAAAATGTCAGCTCGGTTCGAGGGGCTCGAATTTCACCATGTGGCTCGGGAAAACAATCAGGCGGCGGATATTCTCGCCCGCATCGGCGCAAAACGCGATGCGATCCCCCCCAACATATTTCTGGAAAGACTGTTCAAGCCATCCGTAGTATGGGAAGGGTACACCGGTAACAATAGTCCGGACCCGGCCAAAATGCCCGATACCGAATACTCTGACACACTCGGAGGCTCTGCCACCGAAATAACACCTTCAGCCCACATAATAATGACCATTATTGCCCCGTGGACAGAACCATTCCTGGCCTACCTAACTAGACAGGAACTTCCGGAGGACCAAAATGAGGCACGCTGCATAGTGCGGCGATCCAAGGCTTACAGGGTCCATGAGGGAGAATTGTACAAAAAAAGCACTACCGGAGTCCTTCAAAGGTGCATCTCCGAAGAGGAAGGGTGGAATCTTTTGGCAGAAATTCATGCCGGACTCGGCGGTTATCACGCCGCAGCCCGGGCCCTTGTAAGCAAGGCCTCCCGTACAGGATTCTATTGGCCAACGGCCCGGGCAGACGCACAGGACTTGGTCCAACGTTGCGCCGGTTGCCAGCTCTTTGCAAATCAAAGCCACATGCCACCCACCTCCCTCCGAACAATCCCCATTACATGTCCCTTTGCGGTTTGGGGGCTTGACATGGTTGGACCCCTTAAAGGGGGAACCCACAAGAAAAAATACTTACTGGTCATGGTGGATAAATTCACCAAATGGATAGAGGCCAAACCTGTTAAAACAGCTGAATCCGGACCGGTGATAGACTTCATATCCGGGGTTGTACACCATTATGGCGTCCCCCACAGCATCATCACTGACAATGGCACGAACTTCACGGCCGACTAGGTAAAACTCTGGTGCAGCAAAATGGGCATCAAGCTCGATTATGCTTCAGTCTATCACCCACAAACCAATGGTCAAGTCGAGTGAGCAAACGGTCTTATAATGAGCGGCATTAAACCCAGATTAGTGCATTCCTTAACGGAGTCTGACACGCACTGGGTAGAGGAGCTCGACTCCGTACTCTGGGGGCTACGGACCACGCTGAATCGTAGCACCGGATATACACCCTTCTTTATGGTGTACGACACAGAGGCAGTCTTGCCCTGTGACATAATTCATGACTCACCTCGAGTGCGCATGTACGAAGAAAGAGAAGCCGAGCTCGATCGGCAGGACAGTCTGGACACCTTGGAAGAGGAGCGCGACGTAGCCAAAGCACGTTCCGCATTTTATCAGCAACAGGCTCGTAGGTACCAAAGCAGAGAAGTACGGGCCAAAACTTACAACGTTGGCGAACTAGTTCTACGCCTGCCGGATAAGAAAAAGAACAAGCTCGAGCCCAAATGGGAAGGTCCCTTCATTATTGACCAAGTTCTGACCGGTGGACCGTACTGACTGCGGGATGCATCGACTAGTCGACTCGAGCCGAACCCATGGAACGCGTCCAGGCTCCGAAGATTCTACGCCTAGCACCGACTCTATGTTAGTCCCCTCCCTTTGTCCATTTTTTGCATATACATCATCTGTCTTGTTTCTTTCTTTCTTTCTTTCTTCCTTTTATTATTTCTCTAGACCTTCAAGGGTCACCTTGTGCCTCGCTTGCACATTACAGATGCGCTAGCCGCACTCTTCATACCCGAGGGCTTCTTTCACAGAAGCTTAAATTATTTATCTGGGCCTCATGCCCAACACATGTGTTATAATTCCGCATGTACCTTTTTTCACCATTATATGCATCGATATGACTTAAGTTTTGGCCAAGATGGGTTGCCTGGCTCTTGTATTTATGCCCTACGTTCCCGTTAATTTGGCTAGGGCATAAGGGGAGCACCTCTGCGATTGTTACTACCGGGTCAGCCGGATGTGTACCTCAGACTGGGTGAAGCCGAAAGCTAGCGTTCTTAAGGGAATATTCGGCCGGTGAACAAAAGATGATTTTTATTTATTGTCCATATCTGCCCCCAGATGTTTTTCCTGCGTTTCCTATCGTAGTCCGAACATGCACTTTAGGGCATGCTTACCCAGGGAAAGGAACCCTTAACGGAACTATTCTCCCTGGAAGATGTTTCTTACTACCCATGTAATATAACATAACTAGTTGGGCACTTGTCTAATAAAGCACTAATGACCCATACGCCTGGTCTCCATGCATACCCCGGTTCTTATATAACTGAGCGGGTATTCGGATACACTCCGGACTATTGGGCCCAGAGGTTGAAGCGAAAAGGTCCGCAACGACAAATGATCTACAATCCGGCTAGAAGGCATTATACATGTCACTTTAATTACATAGTCATGCAGACTGACTAAATTCCTCCTCTATACCATCCAACAGGCGGTCTAGCTTACAATCCTGTTGAGAATACTTTGCGGCTAATTCTACTTGCTCATAAACTAAGCTAACGGGGATCTCTTTTCCGTCGGGCCCCACAGGTCCGACCTCGGCCATGTGATTTGGGTCTGCCTTGGTATACCGCGTCTTCACCATGGCCCAGGCTTCTCTGGCACCCTGTCGGCAGGCTGATATCTTCCATAATCGGAAGCGCCACCGTGCTCCCTTGAGCTTCTCCGCAAGCTCTGCAACGCCCTCTGGCAGGGAGACGGACGGCCACAAGGCCTGGGCAACACCCTGCATCGCCTGCCGAACTTGTTCGTGCAGATGTGACAGCTCGGACAAAAGATCACCCGCAGACCCGGGCATCTCCTCTGCGGGACGACCCGTCAGCATACCTACAGACATAACGCTATTAGTCGGCTTCTTCGCCGAACTCCTTTAAAAGGATTCGTTCAAGCACTTACTGAAAATGCCGCGCCGAAGCCGCTTATTCTCCTTCTCGGAGTCTGCAAGCTGGCCCCGAACGTCTTTTAGTTCCACGCTCAGCTTAATATTGGCATCTTGGAGATTGTTTTTCTCCTGCCTAACCTCAGTCAGCACGCATTTGCCAGCCTCTAGCTGTCGCATAACATGCTGGTCCTCCGGATTCTCTCCGGATTCATCTGCAACATCTGCTGTTAGATCTGCAGCCATGCCGCACGTTATATGGTAACCATCATTCTTTAAAGTAAATGTTACCAGCAGGTGACTTTCTCGGTTCCTGCAATGCGGCCACAGCAGCCCGTAGTTGGGTCTTGCATTCCTCCAGCTCCTGTGACAGCCTAGTATTCTTCTCTGTAAGAACCTGCACAATAAAGATGATCCTTAAATCAGTTCTGCTAGCTGTTTCAAGTCTCAGGGGCTACTGCTACATATAAATCACCAGATTTACTCACCCGTACATCCTTTACATACTGATCTATGGCTCTGGCTAGACCATCTTGAGAAGCATGGAGGTATGCCTCTCCAGAATTGAAGGCATCAAACGCCTCTGGTGAGAAACAAGCATCACGGAGTACGGCCCGGCGGCGCCTATGGTTCATGGTGCTTTCCACTTCTGAGTTTGTAGCGGTTAATCTATCCGCATCCTCTGTAGGGGGATTATCCGGCGCCTGCCCCATATCGGCTTCTGCCTCCATGTCCGGTCCTGGCGCCCGACTGGTGGAAGCGTGATTGGCAACATCGCCGGACATATTCTGGCAAGCGTTTTTTCTGTTAGAGAAACACAGGCGTCATTACATTTCGAGAAAGACGACGACCACGGAGCGGGGTTTGTTATACCTTTGCGCCGGCGTCTCCGTCCTGACCGCCTTCCTTTTTGGCCTACCCAGCCTCGACGCCTCCTATGGGCGCGTTGCTGCGGGTTCGGCAGGGCGTCCCGAATGCCTTCCCTATAAAAATGCCATGTGTATATGGTGGGTGAAGTGCATAAAAGGGGATCCTAGTTTTGGAGCTGGGATTTTTGTTTTTTCTTACTTGCGATGCAGGGAGCAGTCCGGGATAGTCGGCCATAATGGCCACCATGGCATCGTCGCAGCTTAACTGATAGAACTGCCGGTCTATCAGCTCCACGAATATAACCGAATCTTCTTCAAGTCCAGAGTCGAGGGCCCGGTCGGGGTCCTCTGGTTGTGGAGAAGGCCTGCTGACCTCCTTTATGGCTTTTCGCAGTTCCTGCCGCAAAGTGACAAGGTGAATACTTACTACAAGGAATGCGGGAAAAATGGGAGCAGGGAGATATAACTTACCCAGCTTGGAGGATTGTACATGGAGAATCCATCCCGTGGCTTGATGCAGGTGAACTCCTCTTCCTCACCCTTGAACAGTTCGGACAGAATTTTCGCTAGAGCGGCAACATTATTCGGACCCTTATGCCCGCAAAGGGTGGCGTCATCCACCCCGTTATAACACCACAAGGGGTGCCCACGATATTGAAGTGGCTGCACTCCCCGCATTATGCAAATCGACATAACTTCGATTATTGTCAGTCTTGATCGAGCCAGTGCTTTAATCCAGTTCATCAGATAGAGGACTTCTCCATTGTCTTCCGCCTGGGGGCTCCGTGGGCGCCAACTTCGGCGTTTCTTCAGAGGAGCAGTGTTGAACTCAGGAAGACCCCGCCGATCAGGGTCCGGAAGGGGGACGTCCTCCATATAAAACCATTCTGAAGGCCAGTCTTTGGATAACTTCTTCGGGGTACCGGACAGGTATCCGGTATCGGCGATGCACCATATTTCGGCTCCTCCCACCTGATAAAGTGACCCCCTCTGTGTGTGAGGGACGGGGCAAAATAGCCTTTTCCACAGCTCGAAGTGAGCCTCACAGCCCAGGAACAACTCACAGAGGGCAACATAGCCGGCGATGTGTAGAAGGGAGGCAGGGGTGAAATTGTGTAATTGGAGGCCATAGAACTCCAGGAGCCTGCGGAGGAACAGATGAATTGGAAATCCGAGTCCCCTTAGTAAATAAGGAACAAGGCAGACCCGTTCCCCCATAGAGGGACAGGGAAAGCTCTCCGCTTGCTCCCCGCCATTGTAGGTGGCGAGCCCGGCTCAAACGGACACCATGTACGCCGGAGGGAGAAATCCCTTAGTCTGCAGTTCGACTAAACGACTGTGTGGGACTGAACACCTCTCCCAATCACCGGGCTTAGGGCTTCGGGGCGGGAGGAGGAGCTGCGGAGGTTGGCCATGCTGGAATGGATCTTTCCGGAACGCGCTCTGATGGACTCTCGCTGGGGGAGGATGGTATGGATCGGATCTAAGGATCCCCATCCCTTTAATAGACAATTTATTTATCTGGCTAGGGGGGCAAATGTAAAAATGCCCTGGCGCCTCGTATTCATTCGAAGCGTGGGAGAAAGCCCTTATTGGGCACAGAAGCCAAGAGGTCCAAACATTTATGGGACCGGACACTGCTTTACAAACGTTCGGAAGATGGAGAAGAACCCGCCTTGCAATGCCGAAGACAATACTGCGCGCCGGACTCATCCTCATTGAAGCCTGGTTCGGGGGCTACTGACGGAGTCCTGGATTAGGGGGTATCCGGACAGCCGGATTATATCCTTTGGCCGGACTGTTGGACTATGAAGATACAAGATTGAAGACTTCGTCTCGTGTCCGGATGGGACTCTACTTGGCGTGGAAGGCAAGCTAGGCAATACGGATATGTATATCTCCTCCTTTGTAACCGACCTTATGTAACCTAGCCCCCTCCGGTGTCTATATAAACCGGAGGGTTTTAGTCCGTAGGACAACATACAATCATACCATAGGCTAGCGTTTAGGGTTTAGCCTCTCCGATCTCGTGGTAGATCTACTCTTGTACTACCCATATCATCAATATTAATCAAGCAGGACGTAGGGTTTTACCTCCATCAAGAGGGCCCGAACCTGGGTAAAACATCGTGTCCCCTGCCTCCTGTAACCATTCGCCTTAGACGCACAGTTCGGGACCCCCTACCCAAGATCCGCCGGTTTTGACACCGACAATGGCGATTGCATTTCATACAATAAAGCGACAACCATATGGCTCCTGCGAGTTGCCGATAACTCTGTTAAAAAACATGATCATCCCATACAATAAAATTTAGCATCATGTCTTTGACCATATCACATCACAACATGCCCTGCAAAAACAAGTTAGACGTCCTCTACTTTGTTGTTGCAAGTTTTACGTGGCTGCTACGGGCTGAGCAAGAACCGTTCTTACCTGCACATCAAAAACCACAACGCGGTATAGTGATTGCTTTTTTATCTTCAGAGAGAACCCTGTTCATTGAATCCGATTCAACTAAAGTTGGAGAAACTGACACCCACTAGCCACATGTGTGCAAAGCACGTCGGTAGAACCAGTTTCACGTAAGCGTACGCGTAATGTCGGTCTGAGCCACTTCATCCAACAATACCGCTGAATCAAGAATCAACTAGTGACGACAAGCAATATGTATATACCCATGCCCACAACTCCTTTGTGTTCTACTCGTGCATATAACATCTACGCATAGACCTGGCTTGGATGCCACTGTTGGGGAACGCAGTAATTTCAAAAAAGTTCCTACGCACACGCAAGATCTATCATGGTGGTGCATACCAACGAGATGGAAGAGTGTTGTCCACGTACCCTCGTAGACCGTAAGCAGAAGCGTTATGACAACGTGGTTGATGTAGTCGAACGTCTTCACAATCCGACCGATCCTAGCACCGAAGGTATGACACCTCCGCGATCTGCACATGTTCAGCTCGATGACGTCCCGCGAACCCTAGATCCAGCTGAGTGTCGGGGGAGAGTTTCGTGAGCACGATGGCGTGATGACGGTGATGATGAAGCTACCAGAACAGGGCTTCGCCTAAGCACTGCAACGATATGACCGAGGTGGATTATGGTGGAGGGGGGCACCGCACACGGCTAAGACAATTCTCAACTTGTGTGTTCTAGGGTGCCCCCTGCTCCCGTATATAAAGGAGCAAGGGAAGTGGGCCGACAGCCTCATAGGGTGCGCCCCAAGGGGGGAATCCTACTCCTACTAGGAGTAGGTTCCCCCTTTCCTAGTCCAACTAGGAGGGGAAGGAAAGAGGAGGAGGGAAGAAGGAAAGAGGGGGCCGCCCCCAAGCCCTAAACCAATTCGGTTTGGGCCTAAGGTGGGCGTGCCCCACAGCTCCCTTGCTACCCTCTATTTCCACTAAGGCCCATTGACCCCCCGGGGGGTTCCGCTAACTCCCCGGTACTCTGGTATTTATCCTGACCTCCGGAACCTTTCCAGTGTCCGAATATGACCTTCCAATATATCAATCTTTATGTCTTGACCATTTCGAGACTCCTCGTCTTGTCCGTGATCACATACGGGACTCCAAACTACCTTCGGTTCATCAAAACACATAAACTCATAATACCGATCGTCATCGAACGTTAAGCGTGCAGACCCTACGGGTTCGAGAACTATGTAGACATGACCGAGACTCACTTTCGGTCAATAACCAATAGCGGAACCTGGATGCTCATATTGGTTCCTACATATTCTACGAAGATCTATATCGGTCAAACCGCATAACAACATACGTTGTTCCCTTTGTCATCGGTATGTTACTTGCCCGAGATTTGATCGTCGGTATCTCAATACCTAGTTCAATCTCGTTACCGAAAAGTCTCTTTACTCATTCTGTAGTGCAACATCCCGCAACTAACTCATTAGTCACATTGCTTGCAAGGCTTATAGTGATGTGCATTACCGAGAGGGCCCAGAGATACCTCTCCGACAATCGGAGTGACAAATCCTAATCTCGATCTATGACAACTCAACAAAACACCATCAGAGACACTTGTAGAGCATCTTTATAATCACCCAGTTACGTTGTGACGTTTGATAACACACTAAGTGTTCCTCCGGTATTTGGGAGTTGCATAATCTCATAGTCATAGGAACATGTATAAGTTATGGAGAAAGCAATAGCAATAAACTAAACGATCGTAGTGCTAAGCTAACGGATGGGTCAAGTCAATCACACCATTCTCTAATGATGTGATCCCGTTCATCAAATGACAACTCATGTCTATGGTTAGGAAACTTAACCATCTTTGATTAACGAGCTAGTCAAGTAGAGGCATACTAGTGACACTCTGTTTGTCTATGTATTCACACATGTACTAAGTTTCCGGTTAATAAAATTCTACCATGAATAATAAACATTTATCATGATATAAGGAAATATAAATAACAACTTTATTATTGCCTCTAGGGCATATTTCCTTCATCAGCGACTTACTACAAATCGTTAGCGATTCATTCTGTGTTACACGAAGGGCTGGTCTTCGCCCAGCTGCGTGGAAAAGGCACTATAGTTCGGATTGCCACACCCGCACCAGGGGCTAGTACTTAGCCCCACTGTCAAACTCTTATGGCTAAGTAAAAGTAATAAAGCCGCATAGTCTGATTTCCTGGTTCACCTCGCGGACACCTCCTTTATGGACCAAGACATTGGATGAAGAGTGGTCACGCGTCACGACGAACACCCCCGTAGCATCTACGTTGGGGCTGAAGCCGACAACTAGCAACTTTTATAAGTAAAACAGCTGCACAAGAGGAAAAATCACTTAAACAAAAGGTGCAACACATAGATATATTGCAAGCATGGTTTCATAAAATAGTTTTTACAACCCGAAAACATCTATTCAAATATGACGTCCTTAGAACATTGGCGCTCTAATATCCGGGCTCCCTCCAGGACGTCATCGAAATATCTCTCTAGCTTCGAATGATCCTTGCCTTCGGGCGGGCCTGCGATTGCCACTTCGGTGGCCTTCATCTTTTCCCATTGCATCTTGACGCGGGCGAAGGCCATCAGGGCACCATCTATGCAAGCTGAGCGCTTCATAGCATCAATCTGAGGCTACGCGTCAACCAGCCACTTTACCATACCAAAGTAGCTGCTAGGGATCGGCTCAACTGGACAGAGCTGGACTATTAAGTCCTTCATTGCCAAACCAGCTATCCTATGCAGCTCCGTTAGCTGCTTCAGCTGGTCGTTCAGCGGTGTCGGGTGTTGAGGCGCGAGAAACTGCAACCAGAACAGCTTCTCGGTTGAGTTCCCTTCCTGGGCTCGGAAGAATTGCACGGAGTTGGCGGCACTCTTCGGAAGATCTGCAAATGGGCCTAGAGAACTCCACACTCGGGTGAGCAACGCATACTTATGACCTCCAAAGATACTCTGCAAAAAAAGGCCTTACCAGCCGCTATCTACTTCGCCTGATGGATCTCTTCGCAAGCACCCCGAGACTCGGTCCGCTCTTCCTTGGCATCTTAGAGAGCCTTGGCATGGTCGGTTGACTGGGCCGAAGTCTTCTCCTCCAAAGCCTTGCATTTGCCGATGGCATCCTTCAGCTCCTGCTCGACTTCGGCGACCCGAGCTTCGTGTTGGAGGCGGGTAGCCTACTCGATCTTCAGTTCTGCAACCGCTTTATCAGCGGCTGCCTTATTCGCCCCGCCTCTTTTGGGGCCTAGGTTGTTGGGGAACGTAGCAGAAATTCAAAATTTTCCTACGTGTCACCAAGATCTATCTATGGAGAGACTAGCAACGAGGGGAAGGAGAGTGCATCTACATACCCTTGTAGATCGCTAAGCGGAAGCGTTCAAGAGAACGGGGTTGATGGAGTCGTACTCGTCGTGATCCAAATCACCGATGATCCTAGTGCCGAACGGATGGCACCTCCGCGTTCAACACACGTACAGCCCGGTGACGTCTCCCACGCCTTGATCCAGCAAGGAGAGAGGGAGAGGTTGAGGAAGACTCCATCCAGCAGCAGCACAAAGGCGTGGTGGTGGTGGAGGAGCGTGGCAATCCTGCAGGGCTTCGCCAAGCACCACGGGAGAGGAGGAAGAGAGAGACAGGGCTGCACCAACAGGGAGAGATCCAATCGTGTCTTTTGTGCAGCCCCTAGGCCTCATATATATAGGGGAAGGGGAGGAGGGTGCGCCCCCTCTAGGGTTCCCACCCCTAGGGGGGGCGGAAGCCCTAGATGGGAAAGGGGAGGCGGCCAAGAGGGGGAGAGGGGGGCGCCCCCTAGGGTGGGCCTTAGGGCCCATCTAAGCCTAGGGTTTCCCCTTCTCCTCCTTTGCTGCGCCTTGGGCCTTGTGGGAGGTGCACCAGCCCACTCAGGGGCTGGTCCCTCACCACTCTTGGCCCATGCAAGCCTCTGGGGCTGGTGGCCCCACTTGGTGGACCCCCGGGACCCTCCCGGTGGTCCCGGTACGTTACCGATAAAACCCGAAACCTTTCCGGTGACCAACACAGGACTTCCCATATATAAATCTTTACCTCCGGACCATTCCGGAACTCCTCGTGACGTCCGGGATCTCATCCAGGACTCCGAACAACATTCGGTAACCACATACAAACTTCCTTTATAACCCTAGCGTCATCGAACCTTAAGTGTGTAGACCCTACGGGTTCGGGAGACATGCAGACATGACCGAGATGTTCTCCGGTCAATAACCAACAGCGGGATCTGGATACCCATGTTGGCTCCCACATGTTCCACGATGATCTCATCGGATGAACCACGATGTCGAGGACTTAATCAATCCCATATACAATTCCCTTTGTCTATGGGTACGATACTTGCCCGAGATTCGATCGTCGGTATCCCGATACCTTGTTCAATCTCGTTACCGGCAAGTCTCTTTACTCGTTCCATAACACATCATCCCGTGATCAACTCCTTGATCACATTGTGCACATTATGATGATGTCCTACCGAGTGGGCCCAGAGATACCTCTCCGTCACACGGAGTGACAAATCCCAGTCTCGATTCGTGCCAACCCAACAGACACTTTCGGAGATACCCGTAGTGTACCTTTATAGCCACCCAGTTACGTTGTGACGTCTGGCACACCCAAAGCACTCCTACGGTATCCGGGAGTTGCACAATCTCATGGTCTAAGGAAATGATACTTGACATTAGAAAAGCTTTAGCAAACGAACTACACGATCTAGTGCTATGCTTAGGATTGGGTCTTGTCCATCACATCATTCTCCTAATGATGTGATCCCGTTATCAACGACATCCAATGTCCATGGTCAGGAAACCGTAACCATCTATTGATCAACGAGCTAGTCAACTAGAGGCTTACTAGGGACATGGTGTTGTCTATGTATCCACACATGTATCTGAGTTTCCTATCAATACAATTCTAGCATGGATAATAAACAATTATCATGAACAAGGAAATATAATAATAATCAAATTATTATTGCCTCTAGGGCATATTTCCAACATAGGTGAGGGCGCCTCTGAGGGTCTCGACCTCAGCCGCACTCACTATGATTATAACCAAAAGCATATCATGAGTTAACCTCTACATATGCATATCACTTCTGATATAACAATAAATTACTCTTTACACATTATACGCATACCTTGCGTGTCGTCAAACCGCTTAGTGATGCGGTCGATTTCTTCATCGGCCACCTGAAGTTTCCGATTGAGTTGGAAAACTTCTGCGGCCTGAGCGGTCGCTGCCAACAGGGAAGCCTGTCACAATAATAGTACGCCATGTTACTCTCCCGAATACTATGTGGATCCTCTGATCGGGTTTCTTTAAACCGGACAGAGGCTCAGGGGTACTGACTATACACTGGTATATATATATATCTCTATACGGAAAAAATGTTTAGGACATTACGTCGCATACCTCAAAGCCTGTTAGCAGGCTGGTGCAAGCTTCGTTCAGTCCACTTTTTGTAGACCGAACCTTCTCCACCACCGCACCCATCAAGGTGCGGTGCTCCTCCACGATGGAAGCATGTTGCAGTGCTTCCTCTAGAGTGTTCGGTGCCTCCGAATTAGTGGAGGTCGCGATGGAGCCGATGCTCCTCCCCCCTCTTTCAAAAGGGGCTGCTCACCCGATCCCGAAGCCGCTTTGGTCTCCGAGATGGTGTCCGGTTGGGGCCCGGATTGTTGAGGGTCCCCACCGTCAGTTGTCATAGGGTTCGCCTCCCCTAGGTCTTCGACGACCGAGGTATTAACCTCGGGTACTTTCTCGACGGCCTCGTCCACCCCCCTTGGCCAGGAGAGGTCCTTCGAGACAACACCTCAGTGTCATCTGTGGTAATAGGTGAGGGGGCTAGCGACGTCTCGCTCTCTGCCATCTCGGGTGGCAAAGAGTTCCCCTCCGACAACGGAGTTTGCGGGAGCACGCGGGGAGGGCTTAAAGGCACATAGCAAAATAACTTACATAATGGAAATAGGAAAGCCGAAGATAAGCGGTCAGTATCTGAATACTTATGATTCGGCCAGGGGTTTCGCCCTAGGAGGCTTTTTGGGGACCAGTTCGGCATCTGAGTCCGAACTATCCTGGAGGATCACCTTCCCTCTCTTGGGCGCCTCCCCCTTCGGGTCCTCGGAGGCCCTCCTCTTCTTCTTCCTCCGCTTATGAGGGGAGTTGCTTTCCACCTCCTCCTCCTCTTCTTCTTCCTCGTCTCCCTCATGGGAGGAGAGGGCTTCCGTCTCTTCGGACACTGTGTCCGAAGGATCCTTGTGGCAGGGGCTGCCCTTGGCCTCCTTGCCCTTCTTCTTCTTGGCCTTCTTCTCCGGCGCCTAGTACGGCGCCGGGACCAACATCTCCGTTAGCTGGGAGGTGGCCGGGTTCTCCGGTAGCGGAGCCGGATAGTTGATCCGCTCTTTTTTTTCTTCTGTGAGAGTCACGGTTTTGCTTCTGCGAGAGGCACGGTTGTGATTTCGTGAGAGGCACGGGCGTGCCTCTTTCGAAAAGGGAAAAAACCGTGCTCCCGGTTCAGTTTTTTCGTCTGGTTTTTTCGTGAAAAAAAGTTCGTCAAAACCTATCAACATGGGATCAAGTTTTGAAGATCTCGACGCGAGGAATCCAACAGTGAAAGCGGTTCGATATTTGGACGCACGGTTTGAGAGATAAAACGTTTTGAATAAATGGATCTATGAAAAAGGGAAACTTCCGGGTTGCGACAAGTGGCGCTGCATGTGCGCCACTTGTCGCAACCAGGAGAGTTGGAGTGATCTTTGCAACGAGTACTCCTCAACTAGTGATTTCGGGGGAGGGGCCCCTAGACTTTGGGGGCCCGGGGCGGCCGCTCCTGCTCCTTCCCAGGGCCGGCCCTGGCTGCAAGCTTAAACCCCAAAATACAAACTGGTGCCGCTGGACTGGTCAAACGTATAGTTAGAGCATCTACAACACATACCTCCAAAATCAAAGTAAATCTCACCTTTTTTTCATAGTACACAATGCAAACGTAAAATTAAGCCACATACTATATCATACACAAAACAAACTACCTTAGTTTTACTCGTCATCGAGGATGTTGATGCCCTCCTGCCGGAAGTGCCAGACCGACCGACCTTCTGGTCGTCGGTCGTGGCTCGCAACTCTGGTTACTCATGGGACTCCACGCCCGCGAAGAGTTCATCGAGCTTCACATCCGTCTCTCGAAGGTAGCAGTGGTTTGTTGCGGCATCGAGCTCTGACTGAATGGATTCGAGGATGGTCTGGTGCTCCGCCGCCTCCTTTGCTGGGTCGACCTCGAACTCGACCAACGTGTCGTCCATGGCGAATCTGGCAACAGAAGGCACCAGATCCTCCTTGCCTTCCTCCTCCTCCTCGTCCCCCGTCTCCCCGTCCGACGGCCCCTGCTCCGATACCTCGTGCTTCGCCTCATCTTGATCCAGAGAGTTCGAAGGCAGGACTGCTGCAATGCGAGTGGTGCGTAGACAACCGCATCCCCTCCTCGATCTCCGTCCGATGCTATGCAGTAAGCATCTTGTAGTAGCCGAACCACTGACGGATCATGGTCATCGGCGGATGCAAGCTCGAAGTGGATTAAGATTGGCGGCACACACGAAAAGCAGAGGGTAAAAATGGGACTAGTTGAGGTTGAGACTCGCCGTCCGGTTTAAATAGCTGGATTTGGCCCCTTGGGCGGCGCGCCGGAGCAGTGACATGAATGCGCCTTCATGGGACAAATGGGTTTCGACGTGTGTTCACGTGGGTCCATGTATGAACACGACCGGGCCTCCGTATATGAGTTGAATATATGAGGTGCCGATCAATCTGGATATATGGCCGGTTTCAGAAGTCCGGCTGGGTCTTGATCTGGTGACCACGCCAGTCCGCTCCACACGTAGAATTTGTGGAGCCCCGGTGCAGATGCTCTTGCATTCCGATTTGAAAAGTGCTGGGGGTACAGTCCAAACACGCTGTCATGTCAAAGTCAGACAATGGAATGTCCCAGTCCCACACGTCCGTCCACTCCCTCGCGGCGTTGATGCGGCAGGCAGGAACTGTCAAAGCCCGCCGCGACTCTGCTGGACTCCAGCCGGCCACGCCTCCCGAGGCACCGCCGGACGAAGGCAGCCGCACGCCGCACGCCCGTGTCCCCCCTCCCCATGCCACGCGCATTAACGACGCCGACGCCCGGCCCGATACGCGCACAGCGCAGACGGCGCCCAGCTAGCTAGCGCATGTTGGCCTGGGTCGTCCCCCACGTCGCCAGGTTCGTTGCGCGTCGGGATCGGAGCGGCGCGCTCGGCTCGGGGCGCGCGGAGTCCCGTTGCGCCCGCCGCTCCGGCTGGCTTCCACGGTGTCCGCGGCGCACGCGTCCCGGCGCCTCTCACTCGCTCGCTGCTGCTGCCAGTCGATCGATGGGACGTGGGCGCGGCATGCACGCACGCACTGTGCGGGCCGCTGGTAGGCAAGCAAAGCAAAGCCCCCAGCCGTGCCGCCCGCGCGCAGGGGGGGCCCGCAGACAGAAAGAGACCCGACCGGAGGCGCGGCAGACGTGGCACAATAAAGAAAGACACGCGGAGCCGGAGAGAGTCTGCCTGCGCGGTGCCCGCCGGTGGTGCCTCGAGACGAGAGAGAGAGGAGGAGCAGAAAGCGAGGGGGGGTCAACTCGGGGGAGGCGGGCAGGTACAAGGGCGCACGGCTCGAGGCGACGCCCCTTCCTTCCGCTTCATTATTGGGGGCCCGGACTTCCTCAGCAGTCACCCACTGCAGCTGCAGCGGCAGCGGCGCCCCTTCGGATCCTGTTCCCGATCGTCCCGCTTTACTTTCCCCTTTCGTCGCGACAGTGCCGTCTCGTGAGGATCGTCGCGTGCATCCCTCGACCCCCTCATCACGCTGTCATGCGGGCTGCATGCCCGTGCAGGTGCACTGCGCCGTGCGTGCCGAAATCCGCGGCTGCATACTGATACAGTGCTGTGAACTCCACTCCATACCATCGGCTTGGACATGCACCAACACTCTTCTTTATGTTAGGCCAACTCCATCCCGCGATTCCAGACGGATGTCCGTTTTGTTCAGATTTTGTTTTTTGGGTAGGGCAATGGGTCGTGTTCGGACCGTTTCTTGGATGCGGTGGCCGTGCGTCCAACACGTGGCCGCATCCCGGCTGCATCTTCTCCACATATTTTTTTTCTTTGCAAGCCCTTAACTATTTTCATCATTCATTTTTGGTATATAGGAATACATGATCAAATTTAGACTAAAAAAGTAAGACCAAAGAAAACAAAAATCACAAGAATACATTTTAGAAGATATCTAACTTTCATAACTGCTCCTGTAAGTTGGATTAGTGCCTTCTCGATGCATTCATTGTTTATCTGCGGAGGAGGCTCGATCTTGCGTGCTTCTTTCTTCTTCGAGTCTAAAGAAGTAGAGGTTGCTTCCTCGCATCTAGTCTCGTGTCTAGCCTCCAATCTAGCAACAAGTGCACTAGTCTCATCTATAGCCTCTATGCTTGCTAAAAGTGCACGAACATTTACTAAATTGCGCTCTATCAATATATCGATGTACTCTTCTTCCCAATACCAAAACTTGCATCCATGCTACACAATAAAATTTAAAGTTAGCACAACTAGTCAAATCTAGAGTACAAACCAAAGCTAAAAAGATCACATACCCCATCGTTTAAGCACTTGATGAACAACCATCCGGGATGTTCCGGCGTTGTAGACACGCAGCGCACGACCTTCTTTGGACAGTGGCCGCACTTAATGAGGACCAACGGTGCGCCGACGAGCTTTTGGGCTAGCACCGAGCCCGGCCGACCGCCATTCGTGTATCTGCCGGCGGACCACTGACGGTGTAGATCCGAGTGGCCAGAGGAAGGAGCCACTACCTGCATGTGGCCTTGCAGCCCTGCCAGGGCCTTCCGGCCCGGTGCCCGGCCAGTCCATGGCACGACGCGGCCTCCCACAGTCGGGCGAGCTCAAAACCGACCGGATCAACCCCAGATCCGGCCGGCGGGTGCGCAAATCAGGTGGCCGTGGTTGGGTAGCTCGGGGGCGCCGAGGGGAAGGGGATGGCAGCGGCGGCGGTGAGGGAAGAGCGGGAAAGAGTGGAGGGGTGCGGCCGGAGGGAGGGAGGGGCGGATAGAAAAAGGCGTCCCTGTGCCACCGACGGGCGGGCCAGGAGAGGACACGCGCAGACGGCCCGCCTGTCCGTGTGCTGTCCGTTTCACCCCAAAAGCGGCGCAAACTTGGTTCGTCTGCGCCCATGCGTTGGGCCGTCTAGTTCATCCGTTTTACCCCAAACGGACGCGCGCAGACATAATGGGGTCGCGCGGTGGAGTTGGCCTTAGAGCATCTGCAGCCAGACCTACAAATCCAATCCCTCAAATGCCCCAGACACGCCCTAGCACGCTCCGCGGACATTGACCGGTCCGTCTCAAAAAATGCAATCCACATATTTCAAATTAGAAATCTCAAATCAATAGCATTACATGCAACGTAGTGGTCTTTAAGCGAAGCTTGTCCGGTCGCCGTGGCCATGTCCGCTCTATATTTGGCCTAGATATGAGATTATGAACGGTGCCGGTTAGCCCGAGTGTTTGAAGGTTGTTTGAGGGGACCATCTGGGTTAAATTTTTGCGACCGGTTAGTGACCAGATGGCCGGCCCATACGCATGATGCGTGATTGAGACGCGCAGCTGTAGATGCTCTTATGGTGCACACCTTCTAAATCTAGGTGGAGACATTACATGTGGGGAACCAACGAGCACGTTCTAATTAGTTAGGAGAAAAATAAAAAAAATGACAAACCATGCCACAGTTATTTGAATGCACCTTGACTTTAACACTAATAGAAAACAGGGCTTTGGTCCTGGCTAGATCAGAGCATTAGCTCCGATCGTGTTACGAACCGGGACTAATGGAAGTACCGGTCTCGGTTCGTGAGGCTAGAACGCCGGCCGGGCCTCGGCAGACCAGTCTCGGTTCGGCTAGGACATAGTCCCGGTTTCAGCCGCCAACCGGGACTAAAGGGGTTGTTGTCGCCCTTTAGTCCCGGTTGATGTACGAAACTGGGACTAAAGGGTAGACCATTAGCCTCGGTTTTGCCACAAACTGGGACAATAGTTTTGCCTATATATATCCACCCCTCCTTCAATCTCCTTTGTTTTTTTGGCCGTGGAAGGGTGGAGGTGTGGGCTACTCTGTGTTTTGCCTGTATATGCACATGAGGTGTTTAATGAAATGCGGGAGCCACGCTTAAGCTTTCTCCTCTGTTTTTCCTCCAAGCTTCATTTTCCTCGAAATTTGTCTAGGTTTGGCAATGCACCAACTATCCCAGTGTTTTAAAAAGGTTAGCAACTTCATCCTTTCATCTCTAACCGCTAATTTAGCTCATTTCAAATGCTTTAGAAATAGTGTGGTTTGTGAGTTTTAGTGGAGGAGTGTATATACGTGTGAGTTTAGTTGATTTAGATGCACAATTTGACCACCATAGAGGGGATCAGATCCATTCCACACTGACCACCTCACTAGCTCATCGAGCTCAAGGACACCTCACCTCCTGAGGTTGTTCACCTACTGTACTAGTTCATTCTCAGACCCTCGAGGCAATCCACCACAAAGCTGGAGTAGGGTATTACACCGCAAGGTGGCCCAAACCAGGATAAACTGCCGTGTCTCTTGTCCCGCGGGTTCGTCGAGCTAGACTGTGGAATCGTTGGGCCGATAGGTTGGGAAGAAGGAGTTCTTCGTACGCACCCCAGTGTTCGAACCTCTCAAGGGTCTACGGAGACCTGAATCCGACATTTGGCGCGCTAGGTAGGGGTGCGTCAAAGCTTCTCTTCCATCGATCGACTCGCCGCCGCTCCACCGTCTCCATGGCTGATGCTCGCCGAGCCCATGATGAGCGTCGAGCCGCTCTTGCCGCATGCGTCGCCCAGACGGCGCCCGTTGGCGGACCTCCCCGTCGTTCTCCATCACATGCCGCCAACGCCGTCACCGGCCCGGCGGGGCACGAGCAGCAAGCTTCGTCGCAGCATCCCTCCGTACGGCGGGATGGACGCACCGCCACCCCGTCGCTGACTCCGGCCAGCTCGTCGTCCCACGCTTGTCACGGTCCGGCGAACGCACATGCTGCGTTGCTAATGGCGCGGGAGCTCCTGCGCTACCGCCCAGTTGACGAGCTCTACAAAGACTGGCTGGACCGCATCGCCGAGCTAGTCAGCGCGGCTGGGGGCTTGCCTGCACCGTTCCTCTCGTTACCTCGTCCGCCGCCTGCTACAAGCGACGTAGCCCATGGGGCGCCTCCACCACCTCCCAGTCAGGACGTCGCCCTTGGCCCAAGACGCGTGGCTCCGCGGCATGACCCGCCGCGCCAGGCGCCCGCGCGCGAAGAAGAAAGCTGTCGGGGGATCCTGCGGCCGCAAGAAGGTGCTCCAGCGCTCCCTCCACCACCACATCAAGACCGAGTGCCGCCTAAAGTGGTGGCGCGCGAGCACCAAGATCAGGCTCCGCATCCACGACGAGCCCCGGTGACCACAGCGGGCTGCCGCGCCTTCACCCCTGAGCTACGCAGCACCGTCTGGCCGGACAAGTTCAAGCCTGACCTGCCTCCACGCTACGACGGCACCCCCGACGCTGCGGAGTTCCTGCAGCTCTACGGGCTGAGCATCGAGGCCTCTAGCGGCGACGAAAAGGTCATAGCGAACTGGTTCCCCATGGCCCTCAAGGATGGCGCGCGCTCGTGGCTCCTGAATCTGCCTGCGGAATCGATCTCCTCCTGGGGTGAGATGCACGAGCGTTTCATCTCCAACTTCTAGGGCACTCGCGCCCGCCCGCCTGCCGCGGGAGACCCGCGGCGCATCAAGCAGCAGCCTGGGGAAACCCTGCAGAAATACATAGCATATGCCTCAAAATCCCCAAGGTTTCAGACGAGCCCATCATCTCGACGTTCTTCGATGGTATCCGCGATGTCAAGATGAAGGAGGAGCTCGTCATCCACGAGGACCTGTACACGGCCCTGGAAATGTTCAACATGGCTACCAAGTGCGCGAGAGTTGAGGAGGGGCGCCTCTCCCCTCGAGAAGACAAGAAGGCCAAGGCCAAGGACGTGAAGCGTAAGGGGGCTGCCGTGCTTGTGGCTGAACCAGAGATGAAGCACGGCTGCGACCACCCACAGTCATCCAAGGGCAGCCGTCCTTTCTGCGTCTTCCACAATGTACATAGCCACAACACCAATGACTGTCAGGAACTCAGGGCCATCCACGACAGGCGCCTCGGTTGACGCCCCGAGCGCAACGATCGAAGCTACGGCCGTGGAGGAGGCAGAAGTGGAGGGCGTTGGGATGACCGCGGCCTCCGCCAAGAGTGGCGCGACCAGCCTCGTGAGGATCGCTAGCAAGGCCAGCCTCGCGAGGGTGCCTAGAGAGACCAACCTCGTGAGGACCGTCCTCAGGGCAACGCCGGCCTCCCTCCGCTGCCGCCATCACCAAGAAGGAACGAAGACCACCACCAGCATGAGGGGGCGGGGGGCTTCCATGAGCCTCGGGCCGTCGCCTGCATCTTGGGTGGCGCTCAGGCCCGAGCCTCCCACCGCATCTTCAAGCAGTTCGCGCGTGAGGTGAACGCGGCCCTCCCCACGCTCGAGGCCACACGTCCACTCAGGTGGTCCCGGTGCACCATCACCTTTACCTCGTCCGACCAGCTCAAGTGCGCGGCGACTGCCGGCGCGCTCCCAATGCTTTGCTCGCCCATCATCAGCAATGTCCTCGTCACCAAGACCCTCATCGATGGTGGCGCGGGGCTCAATGTTCTTTCCATCGAGACATTCGACTGCCTCCAAGTGTCGTATGATCAGCTGCAGCCCTCCAAGCCGTTCTCAGGAGTGACCGACGGCTGCACCACCCCGATAGGGCAGATCCGCCTCCCTGTCACCTTCGGCCAGCGCGACAACTATCGTACCGAACTCATCGACTTCGACGTCACTCACATCCGCCTCCCGTACAAAGCCATCCTTGGGTTTCGGCCCTGGCCAAGTTCATGGCAGTGACCCACCATGGCTACAACGTCCTCAAGATGCCAGGGAACCGCGACATCATCACGATCGCCTACGAGGAGAAGGACGTGGTGTGCTCCCTCGAGCGTGCCTATCAGGCTGCAGCAGTTGAAGACCCAGACAATGAAGGCGCCATCTACCCTCCTGGGGCTGTCCCCAAGAAAAAGAAGTAGCCGCTCCGCCAAGAGCCTCAGGAGAGTGGAGTCTCCAGCGGCACCACCTCAGGGCCTGTGCCCACGGATCGGGCGCCTCCCTCCCTCGCATAGGAAGGCGCGCCCGATGCCCTCCTCAGGCTGGGCTCGGGGGCTCTCTTCTGGAGGGCCTCCGACCTAGCCAACGTCATGAGGGAGGCGCTCGGGCACCACATGGAGGCATGCTTCATCACACGCTTCCCTCACGAGGGCACAAGGCACAGGGTGCTAGGTGCTCAGGAGTGATAACCCACAAGTATAGGGGATCACAACAGTTTTCGAGGGTAGAGTATTCAACCCAAATTTATAGATTCGACACAAAGGGAGCCAAAGAACATTTGAAGGTATTAGCAGCTGAGTTTTCAATTCAACCACACCTTGAGATTAATTATCTATAGTAAAGTGATCAGTAGCAAAGTAGTTTGATAGTTTTGATAGTAATGATAGCAGTAATAGTAACGGTAACAGTGATAGCAGTAATGTCAGAGTAATGGGCCACGGGTAGGCCAACCCGAGTCCCGTAACCTTTCAAGACATCGGGGCAGGCTGCGCCCCTCAAGACCCCAGGACAAAGAGCCACCTCCTGAGGAGTCGACGGCAAGGCGGCCGACTGCCCGCTCACGGCCGAGTCCCAGGGACGACTTCCAGAGAAGCCGGCTTTGGGGAGTCGGCCTGCGACTCCAACAAACCCCATGACCTCATCAAAGGGGACGAGGCAGGGGCGTGGCTACAGCAAAGCCCACCCCCGCCCCTCACCAAGGGCAGGCATGGCCACAACACGCCCACCCTGGAAGATCTCCGTGCGGCGTGGCACTGTTGCCATGCCGGCCCTGACAACAGAACCGCAGGGCCGAATCCTGCACCCACGACGGCTTGTCTGTAAGGCCTGGAGGCAGCAGGGCCCACCAGTCAGTGAGACCTCGGGAGATGGCGGGAGAACCACCAGTCGGACCCGTCGGGAGTCGGCCCGGGGGAGTCGGCCGAGCCCTCCCCCGGGGCCCATGCGCCATTAATCAAGATGAGATGGGGAGTGGCAACAGTGATCGCCCGCTAGGCGGCGGGGCTGTTGCCACGACCTCATGATCAAGCCCGCGTCATCAGAAGTACGACTATAGTAATCAGCAGCCGGCAAGACCCGCCCGCGGCGGACGCGGCCTGTCGGCTCCGTACCCGGCCAGTTGGCGGGGCCCGCCAGTCGGTGGGCCCCAGCGGTCAGCAGAGAAGACGGAGGCCAGAGACACTGACGGCTGGGCCTGCGCCCAGCTGGATTACCATTGTACCCATGGGGGGTAGGCCTATATAAACCCCCCAGGGCACCCATGCAAAGGGTTGGAACCCATTAGCTCTAGACCAAATCATATAGGAGGGAGAGAGCTAGTCTTGCCCTTTCCCACCACCAGAAAACAGCTCAAGGAGCAACCGTGTAAGCACTTTGCCATAGTGATCATGCAGAGACCCCGCAGAGCAGCAGTAGGGGTATTATTTCCCCGGAGAGCCCCGAAACTGGGTAAGATTCGCCGGCGTGCATGTCTTCGCCTCATCCCGTTTCCAGGCACCGGCGACGTTCTACTCGCCCCCACCATGATAAGCCATCCGTTGGCATATGTCGCACCAAACCCCCGACATTTGGCGCCCACCGTGGGGCCTGGTGCACCGCCGTCCGGAGATCTGTTCTGGACGGGAACCCTTTTCCTCCCTGGCGAGCGTAGCCAGCCAGGCACGCCAGATGGAGTTTGCGCCGACGCGCTTAGCGGCGTTGAGATTGCCTGCGCGGTCAGCTCCTTGGCCGAACTCGTCGGCGAGGTCCGCCTCTCCGACGAACCTGCATCCAACGCAGGCACGGACGGCCCCAAGAACCTCCTCGCGGGCCTCCTCGATCAACTCCACGTTTCCGGCGAGCCTGCTGTAGACTTGGAGTCCGTAGGCTCCACCGACCCGATGCTGGTCGACTCCGACACTGCGTCGCTCGATGCATTCCCCACCAACATGGTGGTCTATGACGAACCTCTCCCCCACGCAGAGAGCGACGGAAGCACCGTCACTGAGGTGCTAGTCATCAGTCATGACGAGTTCCCCGGCGGAGGAGCGCCCGACTCACTCGGCGCGGCGCTGCAAGACCTAACTACGCCCATTCCGGAAGACGCTGACACAGAGACGTTGAAGGCGCGCCGCCTTCAGCTCGTTGAAGGCGCGAAGAAGCTGGCCAGCATGAGGTGCTTGTCAGAAGCCTACCAGCGGGAGATGGATCGCGCCGTCGGCGGCTCGCCGGCCCCGGCGGAGCCCAGCCGCCTTGGCGCGGTCCGGCAGCGCGGCGTAGCCATCGCCAACCTGTTTGGGGCAAGCCGCCCTGTGTACGCTACACCAGCAGAGAACATCCGAGCCGCCCAGGCAGCGGTGGACGAGCTGGACAATTTCGAGGGCGAAGAACGCCGCCTCATGATGGAGCGAGTCCAACGGCTTCTCGACGCGGCCGCCGCGCAGAACGAGGCCGGCTGCCGCGTGGAGGCGCCTCAACGGCCCAATGACGACCTTCACCGAGACCAAGGCGCGACGTCTCAGACGCCGACTGGCGGCGGCCGAGGCAGAAGAGACAAGGAGCCGACTGTTAGCCATAGTCGGACTCGCATTACCATAGAGCGTGACCGAGACGGCCGCCCAAGGGCAGTGGAACGACGGGACGACTGTCCGCCTCCCTCTCCCCGCAAGGAGAGGCGAGTCTCCCCGCCGCCTGTTGACCATCCGACTCTCGGTGACCGCCTTGGCCGCCGAGAGGGAGTTGGAGAGAACGACGCCCGCCATCGGATCGACCGACTCCACCGATCCTTAGCACTGGAAGAAGAAGACGAGCTGGGTCCGCCTTGTTTCGGGCCCCGCATTCGGGACGAGCCCTTTCCCAGAGGGTTCACGCTCCCAAGAGACACGCCCAAGTATACCGGCTCCGTGAAGCCGGAAGACTGGCTAGTCGACTACTCTACGACTGTCAGCATAGCAAGCAGCAAGAAGCGTGTCGCCGTAAAGTACGTTCCGCTCATGGCTGAACAGCCTAAAGCCCCGCAGCATCAACAGCTGGGTCGATTTCACCGAAGCGTTCGTCCGCAACTTCACCAGCACGTACAAGCGTCCTCCCAAGCCTCGTCAGCTCTCCTTGTGCGTGCAAGGCCCCAGCAAGTCTACTCGTGATTATCTCACGCGTTGGGCCGAGCTCCGGAACTCCTGCAAGGGGGTGCACGAGGTGCAGGCTATCGGGTACTTTACAGCCGGGTGCAAGGAAGGCACCCTCCTCAAGCACAAGCTCCTCTGCGACGAGCCAGAAACCCTCGACGAGCTGCTGATCATAGCGGACAAGTATGCCACGGCCCACTCCTCCATGAAGGCGGAAATTCAAATCAGCACAACTGGCAAAGTGGCTCCTCAAGCTCCAAGAACTCCGGCGGCAGACGCCGGCCGGCGACAACAGCAGGGCGACAACAAGCGCAAGGCCCCGCAGTCGGCTTCCAGCAGCCGGCAGGTCGCGACCGTTGAAGCCCAGCAGCCAGAAGAGCAGCCCCCGCCCAAGTGACAGAAAGGCGGCAAACCAAACTGGTTGCCGGCCTTCTCCTATGAGCAGATCTTGGATGGACCTTGCAAGTTCCACAGCGGCGCAAAGCCGTCGAATCACACCACCCGGAAGTGCCACTGGCTCACCAGGATCACCAAGGGAGATGGCCTCCTACCTCCCCCGCCTGCTGGGCAGCCGCCTCCGCCTCCGCCCCAACAGCCGGCAGTCAGGCCAGTCGACGCAGTACAAGACGAATACCCTGAAGAGCATGGAGCCTATGTGGTTTTCACCAGTGTGGCTGATGATCGACGCAGCAGGCGGCTGCAGCAACAGGAGGTGAATGCAGTAGCGTCGGAGACGCCAGAGTTCATGCACTGGTCTAAGAAGACCATCAGCTGGAGCAGGGCTGACCACCCAGAGGTGATGCCGAGTCCGGGCTCCTACGCCTTGGTCCTGGACGCCACCTTTGCTACGGACAAACGAGCCGCGCGTTTCTCGCGAGTTCTGATAGACGGGGGCAGCAGCATCAATATCCTGTACAAGGACACCATGGAAAAGTTAGGGATCAAGCAAAGACAGCTTCAGAACAGCCGAACTGTTTTCCACGGCATTGTTCCTGGGCTTTCCTGCTTGCCAATCGGCAAGATCCTGATGGACGTCCTCTTTGGGGACAAAGATCACTTCAATAGAGAGCCCGTTTGGTCTGAGGTGGTGGACCTCGAGCATACAATGCGCTACTCGGCCGACCCGCCTTGGCCAAGTTCATGGCGATCCCCCACTACGCCTACCTCAAGATGAAGATGCCCAGTTCAGGGGAATTCTGACTGTGGCTGGCGACTACCGGAAGTCGTCTGCTTGCGCAACAGAGAGCAGTCGGCTGGCCGAGTCCTTGGTAATCGCGGCTGAGAAGCGGCTCCTTGAGCGAGTTGTGGCGATGGCCGGCAAGCATCCTGAGGTGTCGCCCAACCCAAAAGAGTCAGAGACTGAGGGTTCGTTCAAGCCAGCGAAAGAGACAAAGAAGATACCCTTGGATCCGGAGCACCCAGAGAGGTACGCTGTCATAGGTGCAAACCTCGACAGCAAATAGGAAGGCGAGCTCGTCGATTTCCTCCGTGAGAATCGGGACATCTTCACATGGTCCCCCAAAGACATGCCAGGTGTACCGACGGAATTCGCCGAGCACAAGTTACATGTCCGATCTGATGCAAAGCCAGTCAGACAGCCCCTGCGCTGCTTATCAGAAGAGAAGAGAAGAGTTGTCAGAGAAGAGATAGCCCGACTCCTGGCAGCCGGCTTCATTGTGGAAGTATTCTTTCCAGAATGGCTAGCAAATCCGGTCCTGGTACTAAAGAAGAACAAGCAGTGGCGAATGTGTATTGACTACACGAGCCTCAACAAGGCCTGCCCCAAGGACCCATTTGCTTTACCAAGAATCGATCAGGTGATAGACTCCACAACCGGATGCGAGCTGTTGAGTTTTTTGGATGCATATTCAGGATATCACCAGATCAAGCTAAACCCGGCTGATAGACTGAAAACCGCCTTCATCACACTGTTTGGAGCCTTCTGCTACCTCACCATGACGTTCGGCTTAAGGAACGCCGGCGCCACCTTTCAGCGTTGCATGTAGAAGTGCCTCCTCAAGCAGCTCGGCAGGAATGCCCACGTTTATGTGGACGACGTGGTGGTGAAGACGGAAAAGCATGGGACACTGCTGGAAGACCTCAAGGAGACCTTTGAGAACCTGCGCCGGTTCCAGATCAAGCTCAACCCCGAGAAGTGTGTCTTCGGAGTACCAGCCGGCCAGCTCCTTGGCTTCCTGGTCTCTGAACGTGGCATAGAATGCAACCCAGTAAAAATCAAGGCCATTGAGAGAATGGAGGTACCCAGCCGACTGCTGGACGTGCAGAAGTTCACCTGCTGCTTGGCGTCCATCAGCCAATTCATCAGTCGGCTGGGCGAGAAAGCTCTCCCCTTGTACCAACTCATGAAGAAGACCACTTTTTTCGAGTGGAACCATAAGGCGAACGAAGCTTTTCACCAGTTGAAGAAGATGTTGACTACTCCACCTGTCCTGGCGGCTCCGACTCCCAAGGAACCTATGCTCCTGTACATCGCCGCCACCAGCCGAGTAGTCAGCACGGTCATTGTAGTGGAGCGCAAGGAGGAAGGCAAGGCGCTGCCTGTCCAGAGACCAGTATATTACCTGAGCGAGGTACTGTCGACCTCCAAGCAGAACTACCTCACTACCAGAAGATGTGCTATGGTGTACACTTTGCTGCCAAGAAATTGAAGCCTTACTTTCAAGAGCATCCAATCATGGTGGTCTGCACGGCCCCGCTTGCCGAGATCATTGGTAGCCGAGATGCTTCTGGCCGAGTGGCCAAATGGGCCATAGAGCTGGCTCCTTACACCATCCACTACCAGCCCCGCACCGCCATCAAGTCACAAGCACTAGCCGACTTCTTCGTCGACTGGGCCGAGACCCAGTACCTACCTCCAGCACCTGATTCCACCCATTGGCGGTGCATTTCGACGGCTCCAAGATGCGCACTGGCTTGGGAGTCGGCGTCGTCCTCACCTCTCCTAAAGGCGACAAACTCAAGTATGCGCTACAAATCCACTTTGCCGCCTCCAATAACGTCGCCGAGTACGAGGCGCTCATTCACGGGCTCCGGCTTGCCAAAGAGCTTGGCATTCGCCGGATCTTGTGTTATGGCGACTCGGACTTAGTGGTCCAGCAATCATCTGGCGACTGGGACGCGAAAGATGCAAACATGGCGAGCTACCGTTTCCTCGTGCAGCAACTCAGCGGGTATTTCGAAGGGTGCAAGTTCCTCCATGTGCCAAGGAATGACAACGACCAAGCAGATGCATTAGCACGAATCGGCTCTACCCGCCAAGCAATACCCTCTGGTGTCACCCTTCAACGCCTCCTCAAGCCGTCTATCAAGCCTTCACCAGAATCAGGCTCCATTTTTGTGCCAGCTCCTCCCGAAGACGTCGGATCCGACTCCAGAACTCCGGCAGCCGGAACGAGGATTTTGGTGGAAGACCCCAAAGCTGCCACAGCCAAATCCGGCCCGGGGACTGCGGTGGCGGACTCGAAGACTCCAGAACTCGTCCCAAGGACCGCGCCAGTCGGCCTGGGGACTTCAACAATCCAGCAAGCAGCTGTTGATTCCATCCCGCCGCCTCCTAGCCCAACCGCCCTCGTCCAAGTCGCAGTTCTGGCAGTCAAAGAAGTAGCAGCACCCTCATGGGCCCAGCCCATCCTCAAATTCCTG